>NW_020949613.1:8294949-8367940 GCF_900497805.2 Vombatus ursinus | reverse complement strand
AGAGAGAGAGAGAGAGAGAGAGAGAGAGAGAGAGAGAGAGAGAGAGAGAGAGAGAGTAGAACTAACAGATGAAAACTGGATGGAGGGAAATACACAGTTAGTAATCATAACTGTGAATGTGAATAGGATGAGCTCACCCATAAAATGAAAACAGATGCAGAATGGATTAGAAACCACAATCCAACAGTATGTTGTTTATAAGAGACACACTTGAAATAGAAAAACACACAGAGTTAAAATAAAGGGCTAGAGCAGAATCTGTTATGTTTCAGCTGATGTAAAAAGGCAGAAGTAGCAATCATGATCTCAGATAAAGAAAAAGCAAAAATCGACCTAATTAATAGAGATAATTAGGGAAACTACATTTTGTTAAAAGGTGGCATAGCCAATGAAGTAATATAAAAATTACAGCACATTTCTGTAATAAAAGCTACATTTTTCAAACATATAAGTCAAAGAATTAAATTGATGAAAAATAAGAGCCATTTCCCAGTTGATAAATTGTCATTAAAAATGGTCATAAACAGTCAGTTTTCAGAAGAAGAAATCCTAACTATCTATAGTTATAAGCAAAAAATGCTCTAATTCACTATTGATTAGAGAAAGGAATATTAAAACAACTCTGAAGTATTACCTCAGATCTATCAGAAATTACAAATGCAGGAAGGGACGAGGAAAAATAAACACAATAATAAACTGTTGGTGGAGTTGTGAATTGTTCCAACCATTCTGGAGGACAATTTGGAGCTATTACCAAAGGGCTATGAAACTGTGCATATCAAGCAATACCACTACTAGATCTGCACCCTCACAGGAACTAAAGAAAAAGGAAAAAATAACATTATTTTTGGTAGCAAAGATTTGTATCTTTAAAGGATACTCATCAATTTGGGATGACTGAACAAGTATTTGATTGTGATGGAGTGCTATTGTGTTATAAGAAAAACATGGGAATACCTATATGAATTGATGCAGAGTGAAGTGAAGAGAATTGAGAGAACATTGTACACAATAATAGCAATCTTATAATAATGATCAATTTTAAAAGACTTGGTTACTGTGATTAATACAATTATTTGACAATTCCAAAGAACTCTTGATTTAAAAATGTACCTCTGAGAGAGAACTGAAGAAGTCTGAGTGCAAATTTAAGGATACCTTTCTTGCTTTCTTTTTTTTGCTTTTTCTTGAAATATGGCTAATATGGATATGTTTTGCATGAGTTCACATAATTGATATCATTATTTCATGCATTCTCAATGGATTGCAGAGGGGTGGAAGACAGGGAGAGAATCTGAAACTAAAAATTTAGAAAGAAAAATATAGTTAAAAATACACAATAAAAATTGAAAAGAGATTAAAAATAAAGAGGGCTAATAATTGCAGTGAACTCTTCAGAAAGAAAGAAAGAAAGAAAGAAAGAAAGAAAGAAAGAAAGAAAGAAAGGAAGGAAGGAAGAAATTTAATCATGAAGTTGGTATAATAAAGTTATATAAACCAAACATGAAACAGATAGAAAGGCAATAGTGAACATGCCATGTAAGCAAAAAATAAAACAAAACAAGGGTAAAATAAAATAAAATGTGTGCCCCTACAGAAAAGTTCAAGCTGAAAGACAGTTTCTAGATCACATTTCAAATTATTTAACCTAAGTGTCAGAACACCATTAAGAGGTCTTGGGAGATGAAGGGACAATTTTATGTTTAAATATGTTTCATAAGTCATCATTAAAGATGACCTTTGAATTAGAATCCCCATCAGCTTTGGGCCAACCAATTGCCAAGATTAGATGTTTTTTTCTATTTCCTATTTACATAGAATGCCAATACTAAGCAAGATGCAGATGTCAAGAAAGATCATTGGATGAGGAAAATAGTTTATTTCTCCCTATGAAAGTGTGACCTAGAGGATGAGTGTTTGACTAAAGACTTAGGAATACCTGAATTCAGACTCTGACTCTCACACTAGTTGGGTGACTGAGAAAATTGCTGAATCTTTCTGAGCCTTAGTTTCTGGAGCAATTGTCTCTAAAATGGGGATATTAGCAACTATTCATAGGGTTGTGAGGCTAAAATGAGATAATTCATGAAAAGTACTTTTTAATTAAGCCTTAAAATAGCATATAAAAGAACTTTTCAAAAAAAATCACAGAACTTTGGAGTTATAAAGATTCCTTCTTCTAATTTTACAAATAAAGAAAATGAGACCCAGAGAAGTTTTATGACATGCACAAAGCCATAACGATAATAAATATCAGAGCTGGAAACTGAAAATAGGTCATCAGACATGAGACTAAAGACTGTTGTGGATACACCACACTCACTTTTGCCTTAAGTCTTTTGGTTCTGAACTCCTACTTGTCTGTCAACACCTTAATCTCCTTTCATTATTGCCATCCACATCATGTTAACTAATCGAGTGTACACCAAGACTCTGTCCTAGCCCACTTCTTTTTCCTCTCTTCACTTTCTCACTGTGGAAATGTCTTCCAAATCCACATATCCAGTCCTAGTCTTTCTCCTGAACTCTACTCTCACATCACTTACTGCTTTCTGGACATTTTAAAATAGTGGTTCAATAGACATTTCAAATTTCCATAGGTATTAAGAGCATCACCATCCTTCTGGTCACCCGCATTCAAAAGTATTGTTAGCTTCAACTTCTCACCATCTCTAACCCTATGTATCTGATCAATTGCCAAATTCTTGCCATTTCTATGTCTACAACATATTTTATACATGTCTCCTTTTTTTCTACTCACACAGTCACCACCTTACTTCAGGTCCATGTCCCTTTTTCTCCCTGAACTAATATAATAGCTTCCTAATTGGGGTCCCTGTGTGAAGTTTTCTCTCAGCTACAGGTAATTGTTAGCACAGCTGCAAAAGTAATGTTCCTAAATTTCAGATTTGACCATGCTACTCCCAGCTCAATAAACTTCAGTTAATTTCTGGTACATTTAGTATCCAAAATAAACTACTGTGTTTAGCTTTTGAAGTTTTTCACATACTGGTCTCTGCCTAACATTCCAGTCATTTTGCATTTTACTCCCTTCTCCATTCTCAACAATCCATTCATGCTGGTCTTCTAGCTG
The DNA here is from genome assembly GCF_900497805.2 of Vombatus ursinus. Classification (NCBI taxonomy): domain Eukaryota; kingdom Metazoa; phylum Chordata; class Mammalia; order Diprotodontia; family Vombatidae; genus Vombatus; species Vombatus ursinus. Next base: position 8,364,846 of record NW_020949613.1, on the reverse strand, counting down.
TTCTTCAAACATAATACTGTATTTCCTATCTCCCTGCTTTTTCACTGGTTATTTCACATATCTGGGGAAAAATGAGTCGAACTGTTTGGAACAGTAAGACTTTTCATGTGGGAAATGCATTCTATCATTATCAATAAGATTTCAAAAACAAAATAGTAACTGAGCTTTATTTCTTCCATGACAAATTTTTTTTTGGCAGAAATGTGTGTGTGTGTGTGTGTGTGTGATACTTTCCCTAACACATTCTAAAACATACACACATACACACATACAGTGTGTGCATAGTATATAATTTAACATTTTGTAGTTGGGGTTATCAGATAAAAAACATTTTGTCCTCTAGTCACAGTTATTGTGGAAATATGAAGAAAATATTATGGACTTCTAGGAGAAAGACAATCCATTTCAACTATACAAAATTTTTGCTAATGTAGTGCATTTTTGTTATTGTTCAGTACTGTCTGACTCTTTGTGACCTCTGTTGGGGTTTTCTTGGCAGAAATTCTAGAGTGGTTTGCTATTTCCTTCTCCAGCTCTTTTTGCAGATGAGGAAATTGAAGTAAACAATGGTAAGTGACTTGCCCAGAGTCACACAACTACTAAGTATCTGAGGCTGGATTTGAATTCATGAAGATGAGTCTTCCTGACTCCAGGTCTGGTGCTCTATCCACTGTGCCATCTAGCTGCCCCTAATATGTTGCATACTGCATTTTATTTATCTGTCATTATTATGAAATGATAAATTTTTGCAGATTTACTTAACTAAATAATTTTGAAAGTGGAAAGCATGTGAGATGAGTTTATATATTAATTTTATGTGTGTAAGATATTTTGACCATTACTTCATGTAATAAATTTTTATGTGCATAATGCAAAACCCCCATAATTTTGAAAGTTTTTTTCCCATTCTATTTGGTAGATATTTTTAAGTGCTGATAACATTTTAAAATTTGAACAGCTAGTAAAGTTATGAAAAAAAAGTATGGATTCAGTGTTGTTTTGATATTCATAATACATTAATACTTTTCTATCTATTGCACTCTTGAAAGCATAAAAAGCACATTTAATTTTTTCAGTACCCTCATGAGACACCAGCTTGGTTTATTGTATGCTGGACTTCTCCCTTTATCCTATTATTTCATTTGAATATGTTGAGGTGAACTTTTAAATTAATTACTTTTTAAGAGTATATGATAGTTCATAAGTTTCTCTTTCATATCCTTGATCATTTTATGGCTTGTGTGCTAATCGGTAACAAATACTTTGGGCTAGTCTAATTCCCCAATCTGACTTTCAAGCTCATCTTGGACTATCTTTTTCTTCCTCACATATCTCCTTAAGTCCAATCTATCTCCCATTACTGACCATCTTGCCATACAATGACTATATTTTACTTTCTGAAACATAGATTCTATTCACTCAGTGATTGTCTTATGAGATAAAAATCAAGGAAGGAAGAAAGCCCTATTCACAATATCTTCCCAAGCTTACCACTGCTCTCTTGTACCAAACTTCCACTTTAGTCAATCTGTTCCCTTCACTGTTCCCTTGGCTATGTCCTGCCTCTTGACACTTGGATAGCTTTGTTTCTTTCTCTTTCATTTCTTCCTTTTAATATCAAACACATCTCATCAATGTCCAGCTCAAATCCCAACTCATCTCTCAATCCTTCCCAGACCATTCCATCCCCCAGGGACTACCCTCTTTCTTTGAAATCTTAGAGCTTCCTTGGTCATCTGTATCACCTACTTGGTGCTTATCATTTAACAAACTTCTGTTTAATTGAATTTAAATAACCATTATTTGGCACTGCCTGTGCTATGCACTATATGTGCTTGATTATTTATGTGAGTGAGTATGTGTGTGTGTGTGTGAGACCTTCCCAGATGTATAGTATGCTATTAGAAATCATGAGTTGTCTTTCATTTCTCTACATCCCTTGCAGTATCTAGAAAATATATAGCATATGTGTGTATAGTAGCCACCTAAATATCTGTTGGTTATTTTTTCTATCAAGCCAAGATTGTGTAGAAGAAAGAAGATTTTACTTAATTTTAGAAAACTTGAGCTTTCTGACACACAATGAGTAATCATCAAGTCTTTTAATTCATCTAAATCTTACTTTCCTTGTGTATTGATTGGGTAAGAATACATGCAATATGCAATACACAAGGTTGTGGTACATATCAGATGCCATTATTGCTATTTTAAAGATTTTTAATAACTGTAAAATCTATTTGTGAATTGTTATATCATTATTATTATTATTGAAACTATAGAAAGTAAAATTTTCAGAAAATCTTACCAAATGACACATGCTAAGTTGAATACTATTTTATTACCAGAAAAAAATTGAGGGGGAAGAATTGATATTTCACCTATTTTCACTTCATTACCGTCAAAAGGTAGTAGAGTAAAAGTGGGGGAAAAAAAAGTTTCGATTTGGTGATAAAAGACCTGTCTTTGAATTCCACTTTAATTCCACTTTAAGTATTTACTATCTGTGTGACCATGGGCAAGTCAGTTAATCTTTGTACAATTCAGTTTCCTCATTTGTAAAATGAAAGTGTGGATAAGTGAACGTTTCTAGCTGTCAACCTATGACTACCCATTTTAGCTGTACCTTCATAAATCCGAAAGAGTTGCTTTTGCTTAGGAATTATTAACCTCAATTAACTCTTACATGCCAAATCTTTATTAGCTTCTAGCCATAACTATCCAAAATACTAAACTATTCCCTTGATCCACCTCTGTAATTCCAGGCTCACTCATCCTCTGGCTTCACTTTTTTCTCTTCAGTATCTTGACTATGACCTACTCCTTCAACAAAGCTTTGTCTTGCACCCTTGAATAATTTGTCTCCTTGACCATTTGTCCTTTACGCCCTTGATAACCTCCACCATCCATTTAAAATTTCTTATTTATAATGCAATAGATATACATATTCATACTTATATGTAGTACATTTCTGCTATGGCTATTCCCTCTCCTAAATAACTTTTGTTGTTCAATGATATTATAGTCTGTATAATCCTAGTTGAGCCAGCTAATCTCTTGGTGCCCCTGGCAACTCTTTATAATTATAAATGGCAGAGCAGGTGCATTGATGGGGAGTGAGGAAGTGTGTTATTGAGAGTTCCTTATATCAAAGAAATGCAAGTCTAATTATAAAAACATGTGTTACACAATACATATACACATACATACACATGCATGTATGTATGCCTTCTGTTGTGCATGTTCATGTTTCATTGTATTCATAGTTAGTCAAAAAAGGGATTGGGATATTAGCTGTATAAATTAAAAGAAATTTAGTTTAGAATTTAAGAATTCTTTAGAATTAAGTAAAACTTATTCATATCAAGTTAGGCAAATAAATGTTTATTCACATCTTAGTTACATCTCTGGCTCAAACTTGGGAGAGAGTGACAGAACATGTGTGATTGACTGATGGAGCAGGATGGGTATAATGGAAAACCACTTTCATGAGAACTCTGAGAAGAAAGCCCAGGCTTCTTCACCCAATCATAGGTGCTCATAACTGAAGAGTAACAAGGGCAGGTTTTGGAGCATCATTCGACCGCCATTGATACTTCATTAAGGAGAGTTAACTTTTGATATTTGTGTTTTTATGACAATATGAAATACTACTCTTCCCTTAAATTCATATTACTGTCCCCAAATTCCCAGCTTCCTTCAATTTTTAATTAATAATGAAAGATACTAGAGTAGTAATTTTCACATGTAACATCCTCAACAAATACTACTTGTGGGAATAATTTTAAGTAATCTTACATGTTATCAAATATTACTTATTCAAAAACTGGCATGCAGTGTCATTCAACTGATAGATTTTCCTTTATCTTTACAAAGCAAAGATTCCTATGAGAAAAAGGAAATACTTTTGTTCACTAGGGTAATCATATTTAATTGGCCAGTCAGAAATATGATATCCTATTGTTCCTTAATAGGAAATTCCAAAATAAATGAAGAACTCTCAGAGATTTGTCAGTGGGATTTTTTTTTCTTTTGAGTAAGGCATCATCTTCTTTGCTGAATTTGTTCCAGTCTTTGGGTTGAATTAAATCACTTCATATCTTTTGAAACATGAGACATGGGCCTATTTGTATAGGCACTTATTCATTGGAGTCTTGACATTAAAAGCATAATTTCCTAAATAAAACTGATAAGACACCTGGGTGGGGTAAATCAGAAATGAAAGAAACAAGGTTTTTTTTTTCCTCTCTTTTTTTCCTACTGATTTTTTTTTCTCTTTAGTTACAAAGAAATAGTGAGATGAATATGTGTGACCCAATGAAACATAGAAGAGTACAAACTTAGAAAAGCAAGTAGCTTCAGTGTTCAATTTTCTTATTTGTTTTGGAAAGATTGGACATGTTGGTTAGAATGACAATGTTTTTCAGCATCCTTTCTCACTAGTGTCCAGACAGAAATAATCAATTAATTAACTAAGGAGCATTTATTAAAAGATTCACTTTGTGTCAGACTCTGGGTTCAGTATTATAAGCCAAATTTCAAGATTTTAAAATAGTTTTCTAATATTTAATGCCAAAATTATATATGTATGTGCATGCATATATAATATCTTATGAAAGGTAATATGACACAGAGGAATTAGATATGATTTTGAAGTCTGTAAGACATAGATCTGAATCTTAGCTCTGGTACTTAGTAGTTTTGTGACCTTGTTCAAGTCCTGGGCTTCAGCCTCCTCATTTGTAAAATGAGGAATGGAAAGAACAAGGATTTATTGAGTGCTCATTATATACCAGACTCTGTGCTAAATCCTTTACAGATGCCTCATTTTATCCTCACAACAATTCTGAGAGGTAGATTCTATAATTATTTTCATTTCACACTTGAAGAAACTATGGCAGACAGAGGGTGAAGTGACTTTCCCAGTGTTACAATAAGCACCTTGAGCTTACATTTGAACTCAGGTCTTCCTGATTCCAGTATTATGCTCTCCTCACTGGGCTACCTTGGCAGTTAGTTGAGACAGTGGACTGGATGATCTGGATTGTATCTTCATGTTCTTCATCCCTCAATCAAGGACTTTACATTATTCTTATTGGTTTTTAAACTTCCTACTATGATTTGTTGTTGCACTGGTTATTTATGAAATAGTAAAAAGGACTAGAGGAAAGCTTCCAATAGATAAGAGAGATTTTTTTTTAAAGGGAGGATTTATAGAAGGATGTGGACACACAACTCATCAGAAAAGAGAGACTGGTTATAATCTGGAAGGGGATGTATTCATATCAATGGAATCACAGATCCATTGAACTTGTAATCTTATGCCATTATATCCCAGGGAGAATTTTCCTGGTGTAAACAAGACAAAGAAGAACTCTGTTCTGATTTTTTTTTATGTGGAGAAGAGAAAGGGAGTGATTATACTCAGTTTTTGTTAATATTATTGTTATAAATCTTCTAAATTAATTAAAGTAGGATTAATACATTCCTGACTCATGAGTACATTGTATACATTAGTCTATAAAAGATGATTTTCAAATATAGAGCTTATTCTGATATTAAAGAACTATCATTTTTCAATCTCTAATTATGTGTAGTTGAAAAAACTAAACTGCAAAACTGAGTTTCATGCATGCAAATAATAATGTCTCCTGATTGTAAGGTCTTATGGAAGTACATTTTGTATGTTGGAATTCCAGAATGTCTAGAGTCACTGTTATGTCCATTTTGCAGTCTGTGTTCAATAAATATTTGTAGAAAAAAATGAAAGGCACAGGGAGGGGAAAAGGTAAGACTCAGACTGATTGATTTGCTACAGCATTACCTGCTCTGAAATTTTCCTAAGGAATTGGGCCTTTGACATTTTCTAAACCTATGCTGCAGTTTTCTGATGCTACAGAAAGAAGCTAAGGATGTCTTTGATGGGTTTGAATCAATATTTGCTTTCTTGAGTACCTTTTTTCTAGTGAAAACTTTATGAGAAAACAAAAAAATGACAGATTTTTCTATGACCAAATATTGAGATTTGCTATGACACACGTCGCTTGGTAAAAAGCAGTTGTTTCAGAAATGAAATTTAAAAAGATCTGATCTGTAACAATTTTTACTATTTTCACTGAGTATTTACTTCTTTATGGATTAATGAACAAATGATATCTAGTATAAGTAAAAATGGTCAACAAATTTGATAATTTATAAATATTTCATTAAATTGTATTATATAATTATTTATTGATATTTTATTAAACCCTCTCAGCACATTGGAAAACAAATAAATAACCTTGAAAAGTAATAAAACCTCAAATCAGAAAAACTCAAAACTATTAATGTGATAAATATAAAATACTCATTAAATAATAATCATAATAATGACTTTTCACAGACTCCTTTCTGTTTTTTTTTACCAGTTGTGCTCACTGACTTTTGTTAACGATATATTTTTTAATATTGTCATGATCAGTGTTTATGTTGTTTTCTTAATTATGTATTCTTAGCATTGTATAACAACATTTTTTCCATTTTTATTTGTTTTTTATATTTGTGATATTAATGGTGTAATAATATTTCGTCCAATCAAAATACCACAACTCGTTCAATGATTCCCCTCGTTGCTGTAAATATAAGCGGTATCTGGCTTTACAATTAATAATAAAGTCTCCATTGTTATTTTTGGACCAATGTATCTTTATTCCCTTATAAAAGCAATCTAACTATGTTCTTCATAGTAAGATTATTGTGAAAAAAAAGGGCATAGTCAGTTTTTAGACTCATTTTATATTGACAAGATGATTTCCAAAAATATGAAGCAATTTACATAATCTATTAATTTTCCTTTTTCTCAAATGACATCAATTTTTAGCATTAAAAACAATTTTGGCAGTTTGATGGGAATCAATATCATATGAATTTAAGCTATAAGGTCCTTAGAAATTGATGAGCAACAGATTTCAATTCACTCATGAAGAAACTGAAGACTAGGGATGTTAATTAATTTTGCAATGATTTATGGATATTAGTGGCAGAGTCTGAATTTCCTTTCCATCAAATGCTTATATACTTCTAATAAAAAATTCTGCTTCGTGTGACATAGTATGAAAAAGCATATTATAAATAATCTATCTTCTTCATGAAACAGAATATTTCTAGAACTGAGAAAGGGAAGGCATAGGGCATAGGATATAGTTTTTTTTTTATGTAAAGATTACAATATCAAGACATTTGAAAAGGTCCAGAGGAAGGAAGAAAGGGAGAGAGGGAGGCATTAAGGGAAACGAGGAGGAAACATTTATTAAATGTCTAATGTATGCTAGACATTGTTCTAAGTGCTTTACAGATATTATGCAATCTTATCCTCCCAATAACCTTGAAGTACTATTATTTTCTCTATTTTAAGTCAGAATACTGAGGCAAAACTTGGTTAAATATTTGCAAAGGGTGTATACCTAGAAAGTGTTTATGTCCAGATTTAAATTCAGATCTTCCTGTCTCCAGTCCCAGTGCTCCATCCTCTGTACCACCTTGCTGCCTTAAGAACCATCTCTCTTCATGGTAGGAATAATGTTGTAGCATGCAGGACAGTTGTCTGCAACATGGCTGAAGCTTGAAAGACATAATGGCTCATTATACTCTTCAGTTAGGGCCTTGAGGGTCCCAGGGTTAGAAATTCCAGAGCTGATAGTAGTTCCAGAGCTGTGAATTGATTGGCTCAAGACAGATGGCTCCCATGATTTTTAGTGCAATAAAAACCATTTTGCTGAAAAATAGGTAGACAATACTTATTCATTCTATGCCTCTAATTCTAAAAGATGCTTGGCTTCATTATTTTTGAATAAACACTGAGATTATTAAATAATGACTTTTCTTCCTCATGGCCTTATGAATTACACTGGTTATTTCCCCTATCACTTATCCATGTCATTTTATGCAACAATATTTTATGCAAGAATATGAAAGAAAATATGCAAATATATTTTTTCAACATAAAAATAATTTCTATTGATTATTATGAGTCTATTGGTCAAGGCTGGAAACAGTTTATGTTTTTGTAAAGATTCATTTAATTTGGTGGGAGAACGATTATCTTTTCAAATTAGTGTTTTATTATTTGCTCTTTGACTAATTTCAATCAATGAACCATAGGTATAATAGCCTGATTTTAATTTTAATATGAAGTTCCTAAAATCTGTATACATAAAATCTCTACACTTTATGTCTTGACTAGGAATGCTTGTGGGATTGTAGGTTTATTACTCTGAAAGACCAGACTCAGGCAAGCTCATTTTTAATGTCCAATGTGAGAAATACTTGAATAAGTAAATACATGTCATATGAGTAGAGCAAACTCCTTTAGGATCCCTTATCCTTAGAAGCAATAGTCTTAGAATAATCCTAAGAAACATTTTATATAAATGATTGGTGGACTATTGCTTGTTCTAAAAGTTAAAGGATCTGTTGATTTTATCTTGTACTGTAAAGATTTTTTCCATCAATTTTTATTTTTTTTTAGAAATATTTGTTTCTTCCTGATCAGAAACAAGTTTGTAGTAACAAGCATAGACTTTATCTTGATCCCATTCCCCTTGTTTTATTATTCCTTGGTGACAGTAGCTGATTAAATTGCTTGGTTAATTAACTCAGATTTCCAAAGAAATCCCCAATTCCTGGGGTTTGGCAGAGGCTACATTTAAACTTTGTATAACTTTGATTTAAAAGAAGTTTTAGAGGAGGAAAAGTTCGCTCATCAAAAGAAAGCTTAAAGTTCAAATTCATCAAACTGCTTCCTTTCTATTTCCACCCTACTCGATCCCCCAGGAAAATAACCATTGCTATGGTCCTTATCTATTCCATAATTTATTTTATCAATTTGATTTTTGGTTGAGTAGGGAGTCTATAATGGCACAGATTTTTTGCAACATGATCTCTTAGAAGTATCTAGTTCATCTCCCTCATTTACAGATGAATTATTTGAGCACCAAAGAACTGAAGTGACTTACTCCTTGCCCAGAGTCATAAAGATAGTAATTTGTGTTGGCTGGATTCAAATTCCACCCTCTGACTCCAAATCTGTCATGCTTTCCATTGAACTGCCTCATTTTCTCTGTAAACTGATGAAATATACACTTTTTATTTGCTCAGAAAGGTGTTAATATTTTGCTCCTCTACTATTTTACTTTTAGTCAATAAATATTAGAATTGTAGAGTTGGGATGATTCTGCCCTTTGTAAGAATCCCTTCTATAATATCCCTGTCAGAAGATCATTGAACTTCTTTTTAATACTCTAATGGATAGTGAGGTCATTATCATAGATTGAGATCTGGAGGTCTTAGAGGTGCTCTATCTCAGTGAACCTTTTATAAGTGAGGAAACTGAATCCCAGGGAACTTCAATATTTGGATCCTCCTACTCACCTCCTCCAGATCATTTTTAGTACTTATATTTACTTAAAAGCACATAAGCTCACAACACTCTGATCAAACATAGGTTTATTTACAAGGTAGTGGAGACAAATAAGTTTATTTTAGAATCCATAGAATATACAAATAGCCATAAGTCTACAATTTCCCGTATCTGTATAGTCTTGATCACTTATAGTGATTTCCTAGATAGGATGTTAGCAAGATCACTTAGTGATTAATAATTTCAGTGGATGCTCCCCTTCATAGCTCTTCTAGCTATGTTCTGGTCTTCCTTTTTCATGTACCTCTTATCCCTAGATGTTCTCATCAAATGTGATGGTCCAGTACTTTCTATTGCTACTCTTGTGGATTATTTAGATGTAGTTATTCATTTATGGCATGTGGTTCTAGATATCTGTCTTATTAGGATAGGTTTAAGGTTCAAAAAAAAATTGTTCAAATGTTCAAAACTCCAGACCCCCTTTTCTAAAGTTTTCTTTTGTTATCTATTGTGCATATCTCCACGCCTCATATGCATGAGATTTCTAAGAGCTAGTGGATCTCTTTCCCATTCCTTCAGTGCTATGTTTTCTGTCTGTATTGGAACTTCCCATTATGTCTAGAAGCTGGGGCTTAATACCCCATTCTCTCTGTATTTGTCTCTCAGTCCACTATTTCCTCAAGGCTGCTGGTCTAGTTTATTCAAACTACTAAGGACTATTTCATGAAACCTCTAGAAGAAGGAGCAAAAAGTAACTCTGAACTTTCACCTGGCATTGCCACCTTCCTAGGAGAGAATGAATTGTGATTCCTAATAGACATTTATTTAGTTTTAGAGAAACTGTTTATGAATCTGATTTGACAAGAGACTCAAGGAAACTAAATGAAGAGACTAAAACAGATCCCTGTCTCATTAATGTGAATTTTGTTAGGTAATCCCTGTCAAAAGACATATGGCAAACATAAAAGAAAGATTTTTTTTTAAACTCAGTCTACATTCAAATAATTTGTCCATCAAATATTCAAATGATTCTGGTTTTCATTGATGTGGTTTATTTCTGCCAACTACATAAATCTTTAGCCCTCAACATTTAGTAAATTATTTTCTGGGTTACTATAGCTCAAACATTTTAAATAAATTAATTCTTATCCAATGAGTAATTGGTCACTGGATATGAGCACTCCTCTGAAGTATCCTATAGGACCCAGAGTCAATTACTTGTTGATTGTACTTCAATAGGTGTTGCCCAGTAGAGCAACATTAAGCACAAAAAAAGGCAATGTGACCCTAAGTACCATAAGACTCCTCGTGTTACCATAGATTTGACACCATTCTTTATGTTCAGAAGGCCCTGGATTTGGGAAATTACATTTCCTTCTTTCTCCTTATATTTAAATATGTCTGTACTCATTCCAGGTCTTTGATGACCTAATATTCTTCTTGGACTACATGGGATTTGTCTTCCAGATAATCTGAACTAGTGTCCTTGGCATTGCTTTGAAATAGAGCATGCACATCTATAGTCATATGAAAAAATGCTCTAAATCATTATTGATTAGAAAAATGCAAATCAAAACAACTCTGAGGTACAACATCATACCTAGCGTGACAAACATGACAAAAACAGGAAAATGATAAATGTTGGAGAAGATATGGGAAAACTGGAACACTAATGCATTGTTGGTGGAGCTATGAACTGATCCAACCATTTTAGAGAGCAATTTGGAACTTTGCCCAAAGGGCTATAAAATTTGCATACCCTTTAACCCAGCAATAGTGCTTCTAGCACTGTATCCCAAAGAGATCACACAAATGGGAAAAGGACCCACGTGTACAAAAATATTTATAGTAGCTCTTTTTGTGGGGGCAGTGATTTGGGAGGAGAGAAAAATGTAAAACTCAAAATCTTATGGAACTGATTGTTGATAAATCAAAAGACATTAATAAAAAATAAAAGCCAGAGAAACCATTAAAAAAAGAAATAGAGCTTGCATTACAAAATGATGCTGGTAGTAGCTATTTATTTATTTGGATTTTATATTTGTATTTTTTTTATCATTTGTGTTTCTATCTTTATCTTTCTTCTGAATCTCCTGTTCTGTTTCTTAGTCCCTGATTTCATCAAAAAAGGGAGTCTGTTAACATGGTTTCCACAAGTCAAAGTTCTGAAAAATTCAAGGGCACTGAAAAAAAATATTTAAGATCACAAGATATCATTATTTTTATGAAGCTATGTTGGAGAAGAACATTGAGTATAATGTGCCAACTATGAACACCAATGCTGAAGCATCACTAAGGAAGGCCTAGCTTCCAGAATAAGTAAGTTGATTGACAGACATTAACCTGTGTATTGGCCAGGTCATATTTAGACTATTGTGAGTACTTCTGGATACTACACTTTAGGAAGGGTATTTATAAGCTGAAAAATATCTAGAAGAATGAAAGTTCAATGATTAAGTGCCCAATATAAGATGATATAGGTATCGACTGAAGCAAATAAGGATAGGTAGTCTGAGAAAAAATGAAGCTTTAGAGATTATTTTGGTTGCCTTCTAGTATTTGAAGAACTGTCAAGTGGTATAGAGAGACTTGTTTTTCTTTAACACATAAGGCAAAGAGTGGAAGCTGAAGAGTAGTTAACATAGGCTTGCTGTAAGAGAAGAGAAAAGAAAAGAAAACTTCTTAATATTTAGAGATATTTCTAATATTTGCTATGGATAATCCCTCTTTATTTGGATGAGGGAAGAGTTTTGAATAGATTTAATAAAGAGGACCAAAGTGTTATCTATATGTAACATCAACTTTTCAAATTTCAATTTCAGTATTTCTTGAGGGAGATGATAATATAGCAGTGAATTTTTTTTTTCCATTTTATCTAAGGATTCCTAAGGAAGGAAGTGTGCAGGATCTTATCTGTGATCCCAAATGCTATGGGGCCATGTGGGCCCAGGTCAACAGTTATCTACTGAGTTATAATTAGAAGGTGGTAGGTAGGAAGCGAGACCTATTAAGCTAGTCTTATAAGTAAAAGCTAAGAAATCAAGAAACAATTAAAAAGACATAAATATATAGGATAGTAGTCAATTAATATGGGCAGGAATCTCAACAGAGAACTCTGCTAAATTGTTCAGTGTCAGAGGAGTAACCTTGAGTTGTGCTTTCAAGTAATAAAACACAAATATTTTACACAATACAAAAAATCCTTTTTTTGTTTGTTTGTTTTTGGTGATTCAATTGGGGTTAAGTGATTTGCCCAGGGTCACGCAGCTAGTAAGTGTTGTGTGTTTGAGGCCGAATTTGAACTCAGGTCCTCCTGAATCCAGGGCCAGTGCTCTATCCACTGTGCCACCAAACTGCCCCAACAAAAAATCCTAACATTCAGAAAAGAGCTTCAATTATATATATATGTAAGTGTGTGTATATCTATGTCTATATTATCTGACATTCAATATAAATTCATGTGTTTCCCAGAAGAAGGATGGCACTTACAGAAATCCAGTTCTAAGAAGCAAAATTATTTTTTAAAAAAGATAACCTTTCAAAGATGTGAGGCAGCTTAATATCGTGGGTAGAGTACCAGAATTATTTGGTACTGGCAGACCTGAGTTCTACCTTTTACTTTAAGGAAGTCATTACATCACTCTGTCTCTCTCTCTCTCTCTCTCTCTCTCTCTCTCTCTCTCTTTCTCTCTCTCTCTTGATCTAGTGTCCCAGATATCTTTATTTTTAAAAATATTTTATTTTTCCTTAAAGGTAAAAATAATTTTAACATTCATTTGTTCCCAAAATTTGAGTTGCAAATTTTCCATCTCTCTCCCCTCTCTAACTTATTGAGAAGACAAAAAAATTGATATAGGTCATACATATACAATCATTCAAAACATTTCCACATTAGTCATATTGTGAAAGAAAATAACAGCCACATTGTGCGATGACTAATGTTGATAGACTTAACCCTTTTCAGCAATGCAAGGATCTAAGACATCTCCAAAGACCTCATGATAGAAAATGCTATCCACATATAAAGAAAGAACTATGGAGTTTGAATGCAGATCGAAGCATACTATTTGTTATTTTTTTTTCCTTCTGTTGTGTTTTGTTTCCTCTTGCTGGTGGTTCCTTCTATCTGTACTAATTCTTACTTACAACATCACTAATGTGTAAATATGTTTAATAGGAATGTATAAGCATAGCTTGTATCGGATTGCACATTGTCTTGGGGAGTGAGGTGGGAAGGGAAGGGGAGAAAAATTTAAAACTCAAAAGCTTATGGAAGTAATCATTGATAAATCAAAATACATTAATAAAGATAAAAAAAGAAAATTGAGAGCTAGATTTATTAGCTTCTATGATTCCTTCCATTTATAATTCTATGATCTTTTATTATGAATTCTCACCTGGATTGTCCCCAAATTTTCTTAAATGGTTTCTCACCTTCCAATCTCTACTTTATCTAATTCAACATCCTCACATAGCTATCAAAGTGGTCTTTTTTCCCAAAATACAGGTGTGACCATGTTCAAGAAACTTAATGTCTTGCTCTTGCCTTATGATCAAAGTAAAAATTCCTCTGTTTGGCATTTAACTTCATAATCCAGTCCCAGCCCAGCTTTCCAGATTTATTACGCATAACTCCCATTCATGCAGGCTGCAGTCTGGCCAAACTAACCGATTGCTTTTTCTCACATACAATATCTGAAACCCCTCATTTGTGCTTTTGCACCAACTATCTCTAATTTTTGGTATTCAGCCGCTAAACTATCCTTCATAGGTCCTCGAAGCTCAATTTAACTACTATCTCCACATGAGATTTTCCTAGGCTTGAGCTGCTAGTCTCTTTATACACCACCAAAATTACCTTGTATTTTTTGTATGTGTATATGTTTGTGTGTATGTGTTTTATACACACACACACACACACACACACATAATACAATATATAATAGCATACATATGCACCACGGGCAGTTAGGTGGTGAAGAGGATAGAGAGCCATGCCTGGAGTCAGGAAGACTTATTTTCCTGAGTTCAACTTTGGCCTCAGACACTAATTAGTTATGTCACCCTGAGCAAGTCATGTCACCCTTTTTATCTCTCTTTCCTCATTTGTGAAATGAGTTAGAGAAGGAAATGGCACACCACTGCAGTATACTTGCCAAGAAAAACCCTAATGGGGTTACAAAGAATCAGAAACAACTGAAAAACTATTGAACTGAATACACTTACAAAATATCATATATACACAGTATTACATATACGTATGAATGTATGCAACATGTATGTATATATACAAACATTTTCTATTATCTGTATACCTATTTCTACCTCATTTAGAATGTAAGTTTTCCAGGGTAAGGAACTTCATTTTTGTCTTTGTATCACTATGTCTTATACATTGTAGGCACTTAAGAAGTACTGTTTTTTTATTAAGTTTGGGACACAATTTCCTTTTCAAGAATTATAATTTTAATAAAATTCAAGATTAGTACAGGTTAGTATTTCAAAAAACAATAATTGATGTTAATGGCTTCAGTTGTTCAGTCATATTTCTTGAAACACACATATGTCAAATAGAAATACTTTTTAAAGAACAGATAATATTACATAAGAAGAATTTAATGTCATGCTTAATTTTTTCACTTTTTAAAACCAAAAAAGCTTGTCCCTTCTTTGAAGATACTAAAATTATCATTCTCCTGAATAACTTGTAGTTATTATGTATTTGTTATCATTACCTTTCAAATACTTTTATTTACTTTGAGAATTTTTAAAAGTTCACTTGAGATGTAAGATTCTTTTATCTTTGTAGTCTGAGCTTCTTTGAGGATAACTGAAACTCTATTGTAATCTATGAATTGAGAAAATTCTGGTGGGAAGAGCACTTGATTTGGAATTCACAGACCTAGGTTCAAACTGCAGTACTGCA
Source organism: Vombatus ursinus (assembly GCF_900497805.2). NCBI lineage: Eukaryota > Metazoa > Chordata > Mammalia > Diprotodontia > Vombatidae > Vombatus > Vombatus ursinus. Next base: position 8,349,526 of record NW_020949613.1, on the reverse strand, counting down.
CTTATTAGTTGTGTGACCTTGAGCCAAATGTATGGCAGCATATTCACATGAGCCCCACACCTCTGCATTCATTTTAACTGACCCAGGAATTTATTTGTTGTTTTCCAGCATATTCTTATAAATTGCAGCATAGATTATTTCTATTATTCTAGTGGTTGTAAAGCTAATAAGGTTTAATTGGAGAGTGAATTTCTCTCTTCTAAGAGGATAACCTTTACTCTGGTATATATTGTCTCCATATTAGCTAGTTTTACACCATCTATAATAAGGATTTCTAGTAGAAAAGCAATTAAGCATCATTTGTGTTTAGCTAAAGATGGCCTTTTATGAAGTTTACTAAATAAAATTTAGGGTTTTCCACAAATTTTTAATTGGCTTTTCATTTTCAATGAGGAGAAGTTTGCAAAGAGCTGAATAGTGGGTATCCTTCTGTGTTGTAAACTTTAAAGGTCATTTACATTTTATTGACAAATAAGTCTTTTCCTTCCAAGACTAATGCCAAGTGTTCTTCCTTTTAATGTGTTCTGAAATTATAGCTTGCACAGAAACATTCATTTTTCTTATATTGCATTTTAGGAAATTTATTTTCAAAGGCTGCGTGGTAATTAAATGAATCATTTTGACTATTTGGAGTTCCTTTTAGAACTGGAAATTAAGTATGTATATATTTTTAAAGTTTGTCCTTGCATATTTCATAAAAGCTTTATAGATTTTTCTTACTTGGAGGGAACTTTCAAGATCATCTAGTCTGACATTCTTCTTTTACAGATTAGCAAACCGAGACTCAGAGATGTCATATGACTTACTGAAGGTCACCCAACTCATTAGTATGTATCTGCCACTCAATAAGTATGTGCACAATATAGTCCTGCCTTAGATAAGGTTCCCTCAATTGTGGTGCACAAATGCAGAGGTGGTAGCCAAGCTGTGTAGCATGAGGAAAAAGTTTTACTGTCTCTATATTACCCAGTTAAGAACTAAAGAATTATCACAGTAGGCCTCAAAGCAACAAAAAATAATGTTAAAAATTATTTTGTGAAGGGTCTCACCAATGAAACAACCAAGTAAGCATTTATTAAGCAAGTGGTAGTAGAGTGACCATGAAATCAGGAGCAGCTGTGTTCAAGTACTCTTTCTGACAAATACTAACTATATGTCCCTGAGTATATCAGAGCAATTGACATTGTCTCAGGCAATTCTCCATGAATTTAAGTTGCAGAAAAGTTATCATTCTGTTTTGGTGATGGAAAATTCCACATCAGGGAGTTCTCTCCCCAGAATAAATTGGAAATTTGTCCAAAAAATAAATGGATTTTAAACATAGTTGAGCATCTAAACACTTTGTCCAGGACCTTTGTTTTATACTTATTTTATAATACTTCCAACAAGGTTGGTTATGATGATAACAATTCTTATTTTATATATTTAAAAGGAACCTCTTCACAATAACCTTGTGAAGTAGGTAATCCACATGTTATTATTTTCACTTGACAGTTAAGGAAACTTGTGTTCAGTCTGACTATGCAACTTGCCCAGGATCTCTCAACTAGGAAATATCTAAGTTGTGAATCAAACCAAATACTCTGCCTAAGATTAATGTTCTGAAAGTACAGCTCACAACCTTGTTGATTTCCAAGTCTATATCAGGTTAGACATGTATTAGAAAGGACAATTGCTGTGAGAAACAAGGACACCAAAAATAAGGAAAAAGAGCAATGGATTAAGATTCAGACAACTTAAGACCTAGAATTGAATTTGCCATACTTATTTCTGTGACCATTTTCCCTCTCTGGGCTTTTATACCTCTGGATATATGCATTCACACATACATAAAGATATACATACATATATACACACATACATATATGCATACACTTATACATCTAGATGTGTGTATATATATGTACACATCTGTATACACACATATACATATATGTGTGTATAGTGTGTGTGTATGTGTGTGTGTATGTAAGGTGTATATATGACTTTGAACCATGAAGAAAATTTGTTTTAGTTAATATGCTTTAAGAAAGGTGTTATAGCCAGTACACCCTGTTGAAGAATTAAACAATTGCATATTACAATTTAGAAATAATTCTACCCAGAGTTTTTAAAATTGATCGGAAATAAATAGAAGCAAAATTTATTTGGAGAGGAAATACATCTTTTTCCAACAAAGCTCTGTGTCTGTGTGTGAATGTTTGTTTATAAAAATATGTGTGAGTTATCTATATATAAATCCAAATCCAAATATTTGCTCAAATATTTTCGTAGGTGTTGAATTGAGCAAGCCTACAATATACTGTCTGAATTCTTTGGCAGACTGACATATAAACAACACTAATCATCACTCTTTCTTATCAGTTTTGGCTTGTTTTATTTTTTTATTTCAATGTGTTGGGGTGTTTTTTAGTCATTTGTTTAAAATTGATAGACTGAATGGATTCTGTAGGGGAAAAAATAGTTGAATGGAAGTATGTGAGTGACCACGATTCCATTTCCATTTATCTATCATACAAAAACTTCCTTCTAGCATCAAGTAAGTGAAATTTGAAGAGCATACTGAGTGAATTAAGCAAGGGATTGAACAAGTAACTGTATCAAGGTTTCTGACTTTCACTATTTTAAAACTAATGGATATGTTAAGAGTTTGGAACTTTTTTTCTGTTCTTTTTTTATTGAGTATCCTATTAAGAAGAAACAAAAAATTTTTATTAACATTGAAAATTAAAAAATGAAATGAAATTTGGAAAAAATAAAAAAGTAAAGAAATGTTCTTTAATTATATTTGACAAATGTAGATTTCTAAAGAAAATATCCTTTTGATAAATAATGATATATAAGAAATCCAGGATGATAGAATCTTAGTATTGAAAACATTTGTGGCTGTGTAGTCTAAGTCATACCTGAATAAGAACCCATTTTACCAAATTGTTATCAAGCAATCAGCCAAATAATCTTTACTTGAAGTCAATTAAAAAAGAAAACCATGCTGCCTGGCTGCCTTCCATGTCTGGAATACTCTCCCTTTCTCCTCTCCCCCTTCTGCCTTCCTTCAAGTTCCAGCTAAATTCCCACCTTCTAAAGGAAATCTTTCCTAATTGCCCTTAATTCTAGTATCTTTCCCAGGTTAACTTTTTTCCCAATTTGTCATTTAGTCATTTTAATCTTATTTGACTCTTTGTGACCCCATTTGGTGTTTTCTGAATGAAGACACCCTTTCCAAATCCACTCTTTGTATAAATCACCTTGATACTGAAACACACAATCCCATGAGTTTCATCATATAATATTAAAGATTCTTTGACAGCAAGCGTACTGCTAGACTTTCCAGCAGTATCATTGTTTTATGAACCACAGCCATCTGGGGCTGGGTGGGTTATCCATTCAGGTAAGCCTGAGGTCATTTATTACTTGCTAATAAATAAAGGGCCCTGGCACAACATGAGAATAATGGCACTATTTTACCAGTGCTCTTATGGACAGTTATACTTCTTACTGCATCAACTTCCAGCACCTCACTACAATGACTTGAGCGTATCGGCTGTTCTGTATAGAATCTGCTTATACTTGTTTTATTGATCTGCCTCAGCAACTTTAAGTGGGGACAGATCTATGTAAAGTGAATGGGAATACTTATCATTCCCACCATAATGGTTACTTGCAGTCCACTAAATCTCTCAAATGTTTTTCCCCTAGATGAACTGTTGTCTACTCATGCCTCCTTCATCCTGAATTTTACAAGCATTTTTAAATTAAAATATACAGTGCTATATTTATCCCTATCAAATTTCATCTCATTATATTTACCCCAATATTCTAACTTATCCAGATATTTTGCATCTTGATGTAATTCATTTTGTTAAACACTCTCATACTGTTATGTAATATTCATATAGAGGGGCATGTCATCTATGTCATTTTCCATTTATTGATAAAAATTTAAATGACCCAAGGTTAAGCTCAGATCTTCAAGACATTTAATCAATAGGCAAGCATTTATTAAGTTCCTACTATATTCCAGTCACTGTATGAGGATACAAATAAATAGAAATAATCCTATTCTCAAAGAGCTTATGTCTTATGTGAAAACAACAAATATAAATATCTACAAAATAAAGGTAAAGAAAATAAATACAAATGAAAATTACAGTGTAGAGTTCCTAGCAAAATGATATTGGACCACTAATGAATACCCCTTAAGTCTAGCCGTTCTATCTATTTTCAAAGTACCTAATTTTATTATGTTCTGACTAATGTCTCTCAGTGTTTTCCATGAGAATGGCCTGAAAACTGTGTTAAAGCTTTTGATAAAATCTAGGTAAACTCTGTCTATAGGATTCCCCTAACAATTTTGCTATACTGACTGATAGCTAGGTGACTTATGGAGGAGAATATCTGAATATGAGACCTAAGCCCTAGTTCTCTCTCTCTCTTTCACACACACATATACATACACTACACACACACACATATGTGTGTGTATATATGTATATGTATATGTATATATGCTACCACCATGGCAAAGTCTCTCCTTTTCTCATCCCTAACAAGACTTCCTGAAACATGTTGGTGATGTTTTTATCCCCTAAAGATTGCCCCAATTCATAAAAACCTGACATTTAAGGCCTTCAAAAAATCTGACCCTATTATACATATCCACTTTCATCTCCCATTTTTCTTTTAACCATTGCTCCAGTACCTCCAATCAAGGCCCACCCAGAGGTCCTTCTCTATCATGATCCACCCAAATCAAACTTCTTTCTTCTCTAAACTATTAGGAAGAGTAGGCAGAATCAAGAATTCTGAGTAGTAGGTAACAATGAAGTTGAGCTCTCATCTATAAAACTCAACATCCAGAAAATGCGCTGTGACAATCCTGATGAGTAACTGCAGAAAATGTCAAAACACCTAGCTGAGTTTTGCAAAGAGAGATAGAGAATTCTGTGACACATTGGAGATTGGTTCAGGACAGAAGCACATGGCAGGTGGAGCACTCTGGTACCCAGGGTGATGCAGTGCAACAGGGCAAAAAAGAGATCTCAGACCCATGCCAGGGTACTCTTAGAACCATTCTGTGGTAGTACAATTAGGAGCCAACTGCCAGCTTTATCTTCTACTACCCAGATCTGGGTCACAGCTCCAGGGTAGATGGGGTAGGGATTATGTTCATGGAGATGACATTCTGAGTAGGGTGGTCCTTGGTGGTGTACATAGAAAAAAGAGATGTTCAAAAGGTAGCAGCATTAGTAGTGTAGCTTACAATCCAGGAAAAGAGAAGAATGTCAGTTCTAGTATTTAGTCCAGCCTGTAGAGGAATAATGAGGGCTGGAACCCTGAACCAAAGAGAACACCACAGTTCTTATTCAGCAGAGCTTCCTAGCTGCCTGATAGGGGCTGAATCCATCAGCATTCTATTGTTACTCTGACCAAAATCCAGGTAAGGGAATTGTTAAGCTCTGGATGGGGAGAGGAAAGAGAAAATAGACTTTGACCTTTGTGTTTGTGAATACTGAAAACTTACAGGTCCCCAGCCTGCCCATGAATCCTGGAATTATAGAACACCCAATACTCTAATAATACAATAATACAGCAACAGAACTAGGCTGGATTTTCCCTTTAAAAGTATCATAGAACCTATCAATAATATGAAATGCTAAGATAGAATATGACCTGGGAGAATGGGCAAACAAACAACAACAAAAAAACCCCACCATAAAGTGCTAAATATGGTGGCAGGGATACATAAGACAAAAATAGAGGATAATGAATTGAATCCAAAACATCTATAAGCAATGACTCAGAGAAAAATAAAGCTTGGGCACAAACTCAAATATAATCTATGGAAAAGATGAATCCAGAGTTTGAAAGATAGTTAAAACAAATTTTAAATGTAATGAGACTGTTTGAGAAAAATAATCTCAAAAGAAATGAGAGCTGGGGAAGAAAGAATTGGAAAAGCAATTAAAAGCTTGGCACAAGAAGTAAAAAATATTTGACTATGCAACAATCTCTGAACATTGTAATGGATTAAATGGAAGCCAATTAATTAACAGGACAACAAAATATTAAAGTAAAGTCAAAGGTTAAAAAATTAGAAGAAACTGTAAGCTATCTCACAGCAAAAATAATAATAATAATAATAATAATAATTGTCCTAGAAAACAGATTCAGGGGAAATTTAAGAATTATTAGAAAATGTGAATGCCATGATCATAAAACAAACCTTGACATCCTATTTCAAAAATCTTTATAGAAACCTGACCACATATCTTGGGAGCAGAGGAAAAATTGGAAATAGGAATCTACCAGTCACCTCATCAAAGAAACTTCCAATTAAAAATTCCCAGGGACATAGTAGCCAAAATGCAGAGCTTCTGGAAAAAAAAAAAAGTACTCCAAGTTGCTATACATAAAGATTTCAAATCCTGAGGAGTCACATTCAAGATCATACATGATTTAGTTGCTGACAGTATAAAGGAACAGAGACCTTAGAATATGATATTCTTTAAGGCAAAGGAAATGGGTTTACAAACAACAATACTTTACTGTGAAAAAGTGAGTACAATGCTACATAGGAAAAGTGTACTTTTAATAAAAAAGACTTTCAAGCATTCCTGATGCAAAGTCCAGGAATGCATAGAGACTTTGAAATTCAAAGAAAGAAGTTAAGAGAAATAAAAAAAGATAAATTAACAACAACAAAGGATAAAAGAGTAAATTGCTCGTATTCATACACACACATACAGAGACATATGAGAGTATATGTAAATATAATACGTATGTGTATATGATATGACCAATGTGGAAATTTGTTTGAGTTGGTTATCCATGTTTATTACATGGTATTTTTTGAGGCATTGAGGTAAATTGATTTGCCCAGGGTCACCCAGCTAGTAAGTGTCAAGTGTGTGAGGCCAGACTTGAACTCAGGTCTTCCTGAATCCAGGGCTGGTTCTCTATCCACTGTACCATCTAGCTGCCCTAGAGTTTGTTTGTTTTTCTTTAGTCCTCAAGTTGGGACAAGAGTTAAAGTGAGAGGATGAGAAGGAAGATTTTTGCTGATTAAAAAAGAAAATTTTATAATCTTTTAGACTTCTAAAATTATTTCTGTCTTAATTTCTACTTCTTCATGATACTTTCTTTTGTATGGATAATTTATTCCTTTATAGACCTATCTTGATTGGATGAGTAGAATAGAAGTTTCTTTTGGTCATGGATTTGTTTTGAAATTTCTTTTTATCTTCCATAGCCTTCATTATAGCCATGAACATTTAATCGGGACCTATCAAATAACTGGGTAAAGAGGAAAAGCAGATAACAGAGAAAGGGTGGAGTGTTTGCTTTTCCCTTTTTTGACCAGGCTATGCCCAATTAAAAGAATAGAACACATTCTCATAATCTTGGAAAAGGAAAATGTTAGATTAGAACATTAAGAAAAATTTGATTAAGTTTTCTTGAAATTGGATGTTCAAATCAAATAGCTCTTGGCATCTGTCCCAGCATGCTTATGCAATTGCCAAATGTAGTTACAGAGTCATTCCTCATATGAAAAATTTATTTGAGGCTGAACAACTCCATGAAAGTAGGGAAAAGAAAAAATAATTCACATATTTTAAGCAAAATAAAAGAGGAAGAGAAACCTTTGGAATGAATACTTTGCTCGGCTTAAATGTAATATCTGCAGAGTTACTGGAATCCATCATTAAACATTCAAATTTCTGACATAGTTGAAAATTTTGTGTCTACCATGTCCCTATTTGATAGGACTATTTTCCTGGAATTGACATGTATCCTAGAACTTAACTTTTATACCTGTGTGACCTTGATTAAAGTCACATCATTATGATCACCACTGTAGACATTTATTGTGTTGTTCAATCATTCATTGTGATCCAATGGACCATAGCACACCAGAACCTTCCTTTATTATTACTTTATTTTGATTTATCAACAATCACTTCCATATGCTTTTGAGTTTAAAATTTTTCTCCTCCTTTCTCCTCACCTCCCTCCCCAAGACAGTGCACAATCTGATATAGGCTATACATATACATTCCTATTAAACATATTTTCACATTAGTGATGTTGTAAGTAAGAATTAGAACCAATAGGAGGAACCACCAGAAAGAGGAAACAAAACTCAACAGAAGAAAAAAAATAGCAAATAGTATACTTTGATCTACATTCAAACTCCATAGTTCTTTCTTTGGATGTGGATAGCATTTTCCATCATGAGGCCTTTGGAGATGTCTTAGATCCTTGTATTTCTGGGAAGGGTTAAGTTAAATTAGTCATCACACAACGTGGCTGTTATTGTGTACAACATTCTCTTGGTTCTGTTCATTTCACTCAGCATCAGTTCATGTAAGTCTTTCCTGGTTTTTCTGAAGTCAGCCTGTTCATCATTTTGGATAGCACAATAGCATTCTATTACTTTCATATACCACAACTTGTTCAGCCATTCCCCAATTGATGGGCATCCTCTCAATTTCCAGTTCTTTGCCATCACAAAAAGAGCTGCTATAAATAGTTTTGTACATGTGGGTCCTTTTCCCATTTGTATGATCTCTTTGGGATATAGCCTGAGAAGTGCTATTGCTGGGTCAAAGGTTATGCACAGTTTCATAGCCCTTTGGACATAGTTCCAAATTGCTCTCCAAAATGGTTGGAACATTTCACAAATCCACCAACAATGCATTAGTGTTCCAATTTTCCCACATCTTCTCCAACATTTATCATTTTCTTGTTTTGTCATCTTAGCCAATCTGACAGGTGTGATGTACACCAGACCCTTTTATCCTCAAATATCTCTCAATGTTCAAGTTCATGTTTTTTGTCTTTGTGACAATATCTGTCCATCTGATTTCCTGACATCCCCTTTTTCTTTTGCCTTCAATCTTTCTCAAAGTTGAGATAATTATGTAGAACTTTAATGTATGCAAAGCACTTTACATAGCTTTTATCATTTCATGTCCACACTGTGAAGCAGTTACGACAAGTATTATAACATTATTTGCCCTTTTGTTTTCATTTCATTTTTTACTTATGATTTTTTTAGTGTAAACTATTCTTGATGAGAAAACTCCACATACATAATAAGATGTGTAACTATTCTGCAATGTATTGTCTGAGACACAGGAATTTGCACAGGGACACATTGTCTGGGTCAGAAGTAAATTGTAAACCCAGGTATTTCTGATCCTGAGACCACTTCTCTATTTATTACACCATACTACCTCTCAATATCCCACTTTAAAGCTCACATTTCTCTACTGACACTCAACAAATTCCAGTGGCTTCCTATTGCCTCCAGGAGTAAATGCAAAATGCTCTGTCATTCTGTCATCTTAGGCACCTAACCCCCTACTTTTCCAGTCTTCCTATACCTTACTCCCTAATACTTACTCTTTGATACAGTGACACTGACTTGCTAGCTCTTTCATGAATATGAAACTCTTCTCCACTCTAGGCATTTTCTATGGCTATCCCCCACACCTGAAATGCACCCCCTTCTCCACTTTTACTACTGACCTCCCTGGCTTCCTTTAAGTCTCAACTAAAATCCCACCTTCTATAGGAAGCCTTTTTGAACCCTTCTTAATTCCAGTGCTTTCCCTCTTTTAATTATTTCCTATGTATCCAGTATATAACTTGCTTTTTATTTAATTTTTTTCAAGTTGTCTCTTCTATTACATTGTAAGTTCATTCAGCTCAGGGACTGCCTTTTACCTCTTTTTGAAACACTTTGTACAGTGCCTAGCACATAGTGTTTTTTTTAATTTAAAAAAATTTTTATTAATTTATTTTGATTTATCAACAATCATTTCCACGAACTTTTGAGTTTTAAATTTTTCTCCCCCTCCCTCCCCATGAGGGCACACAATCTGATATAGGCTATACATATACATTCCTATTAAACATATTTTCACATTACTCATGTTTAAACCTAATTTTTTTTTTTTTGCTTTTTGGTGAGGCAATCTGGATTAAGTGACTTGCCCAGGGTCACACAGCTAGTAAGTGTCAAGTGTCTGAAGCTAGATTTGAACTCAGGTCATCCTGACTCCAAGGCTGGAGCTCTATCCACTGTGCCGCCTAGCTACCCCAAAACCTAATATTGTTTTCTTTTTTTAAAAAATATTTTTATGGTGATTTTTATTTATTTTTTTGTTTTCAACATTTACTTCCACAAGATTTTGCTTTCCAAATTTACACCCCATCTCGCCCCTCCCCCCATCCCAAGATGGCATGCATTCTAAATACCCCTTCCCCTAGTCTGCCTTCCTTTCTATCTCTCCCCCACTTCTCTTATCCCCTTCCCTTCAATTTTCCTGTAGGGCAGGATGGATTTCTCTACCCCATTTCCTGTATTACTTATTTCCCAGTTGTATGAGAAAACATTTTTTTTAAACATGTGTTTTTAAAACTTTGGGTTCCAAATTTTCTCCTTTCCTCTCTCCCCACTCACCCTCATTGAAAAGGCAAGCAATTCAATATAGGTTATACATGTGCAGTTACGCAGAACACTTCCATAGTAGTCATGTTGTAAGAAATTAACCCTATTTCCCTTAATCCTATTCCACCCACCCATTTATTCTATTCTTTCTTTTGACCCTGTCCCTCCTCAGAAGTATTTGCTTCTGATTACTTCCTTCCCAAACTACCCTCCTCTCTATCATTCCCCCTACTCTCATGTCCCCTTCCCCTCCTATTTTCCAGTAGGGTAAGACAGATTTTCACACCCAATTCAGTGTGTCTGTTATTCCCTCCTTAAATCAAATCTTATGAGAATAAGATTCACTCATTCCCTCTCACCTTCCCCCATTTCCCCTCCACTGTAAGAGCCTTTTCTTTTCTGGTTTTTTTTTTCGTGTGTGGGATAATTTACCCCATTCTACCTCTCCCTTTCTCCTTCTCCTAGTGTATTCCTCTCTCACCCCTTAATTTTATTCTCCAGATATGACCCCTTCATTTTCAACTCACCCTGTGCCCTCTATCTATCTATCTATATCTATATATATGTACATATAATCTTTTTCCCCTCCAACTACCCTAATACTGACAAAGGTCTCATGAGTTACAAATATCATGTTTCCATGCAGGAATATAAACAGTTCTACCTTGATAAGTCTCTTGTGATTTTCTCTTTCCTGTTTACCTCTTTATGTTCCACTTGAGTCTTGTATTTGAAAATCAAATTTTCTATTCAACTCTGGTCTTTTCATCAGGAATGCTTGAAAGTCCTCTATTTCACTGAATGACCATTTTTTCCCCTGCAGGATTATACTCAGTTTTGCTGGGTAGGTGATTCTTGGTTGTAATCCTATCTCCTTTGCTCTCCAGAATATTATATTCCTTGTCCTGTGGTCCCTTAATGTAGAAGCAGCTAAATCTTGTGTTATCCCGATTGTGTTTCCACAACACTTGAGTTGTTTCTTTCTGTCTGCTTGTAATATTTTGTCCTTGACCTGGGAACTCTGGAATTCAGCTACAATATTCCTAGGAGTTTTCCTTTGAGGATCACTTTCAGGAGATCGGTGGATTCTTTCAATTTCTATTTTGTCCTCTGGTTCTAAAATATCAGGGCAGTTTTCCTTGATAATTTCTTGAAAGATGATGTCTAGGCTCTTTTTTTGATCATGGCTTTCAGATAGTCCAATAATTTTTAAATTCTCTCTCCTAGATCTATTTTCCAGGTCAGGTGTTTTTCCAATGAGATATTTCACATTCTTTTCTAATTTTTCATTCTTTTGGATTTGTTTTACAGTGTCTTGATTTCTCATAAAGTCACTAGCTTCCAATTGCTCTATTCTAATTTTTAAGGAAGTATTTTCTTCAGTAATCTTTTGGACTTCCTTTTCCATTTGGCCAATTTTACTTTTTAGAGTATTATTCTCCTCATTGGCTTTTTGGACCTTTTTTATCATTTGGGTTAGGCCAGTTTTTTAAGGTGTTATTTTCTTCAGTATTTTTTTGGGTCTACTTTAGCAAGCCATTGACTTGTTTTTCATGATTTTCTTGCATCACTCTCAGTTTTTCCTCTATTTCTCTTACCTGCTTCTCAAAATCCCTTTCGAGCTCTTCCAAGGCCTGGGACTGATTCATATTTTTCTTGGAAGCTTTGGATGTAGGAGCTTTGACTTTGTTGTCTTATTCTGTTTGTATGTTTTGATCTTCTCTGTCTCCAAAGTAAGATAATATAGTCTGACTCTTTTTGCACTGCTTTCTCATGATCCTGGCCAATTACTTGAGTTTTAAACTCTTTGTTAAGGTAAAAGTCTGCTTCCAATGTGAAGAATATACTGTCCCAAGCTTGGGAGTTTGTACAGCTGTTTTCAGAGATACTTTTAGGGACCTATAAATTTTCAGTTCTTCCAAGGTGGTATGATAAGGGGTGAAGTGTTTTCTCTCCACCAGCACAACAATCTCTACCGCACCAGCATTTCTCCTCTCCCTGGGATCCCCACCCAGAACTGTGACCCAGATATAAGCGCTGGTAAAGCAAGAGATTCCTGCCTCAGCACTGGCAAAGAGATTCCTGCAATCCCCCTCTGATCAGCCACTCTATTCCCCCTCACTCTGTGGGCCTGAAGCTCAGGAAAAAGCCACAGCCCTGGGCCATGCTCAAGACCTGCGGCTGAGACCTAGCTCCTCTCTCACCCCGCAGTCACAGACTTTTCCCACTGACCTTCTAAGTTGTCTTTCGCATTCATGCGTTGAGATGTCTGGAAACCAGCACAGCTGCCCTTGATTCAGTCCTCTGAGGCCTGCTCCAGGATGGCACCCACACTGAACTGCACTCCTCTCCCCGCCCAGAGCGATATACCTTTCCAATAAAGCATCCATGCTGTCTTTGGCTGAAAATTTGTTTCACTCTGTCTTTTTGTGGGTTCTGCTGCTTTAGAATTTGTTTAGAGCCATTTTTTTAGGTATTTGGAGGGCTTTGGGAGAGTGCTCATGACAGTCATTGCTTTCCCTCTGTCATCTTGGCTCCGCCCCACATAGTGTTATTGTTCAGTCATTTCAGCTATGTCTAACCTTCATGACCTTATTTTGGGTTTTCTTGGCAAAGATACTGAAGCGGTTTACCATTTCTTTCTCCAGCTCATTTTACACATGTGGAAAATGAGGTAAACAGGATGAAGTGACTTGCCCAGGGTCACAGCTGGACTGATCTGAGGCCAAATTTGCACTCAGGTCCTTCTGACTCCAGGCCCAGCACTCTATCTACTGCACTATCTAGGTGCCCCTGGCACATACTAGGTGCTTAATAAATGTTTATTAAATGAATAAGGAAATAGTGTATGGTGTTCCTCCCACAACCTTCCAGAGAGTTATTTCATTGGTCCAATAGTGGGACTGCATTTATTTTTGTTAATTGTAGGGAAAAGTAAGTAGATCACAGACCCTAGTGTTCCACAAGAATATTTATAATTACAGGGAGCATAGAGTTGTTCATCAAATTCATTGATTCAGGAAATGATTTGAGTAGGAACAAAATGAGGGATTAGACCAGAAGGGCCCTCTAGCTCTAAATTTTGGGATTAGAGGTTCATTAGATTTAGAGATGGAATGATCCTTAGAGGTTTAGAAAGTTCAAATTATTTACTTGAGGTCACACAGATAAAGGAATAAATAAGCCTCCTGGATTTAAGGGCAAGCCTACTAACTCCAAATCCAGTACTCTTTCCAATGTAACTCAATATTTTACCATCATACTATCATACTAAAGTGTCAAATTAAAATTGGAAAGTCAAGTAAATGATGGGTAAAAAATACCTACTATCCTTTTTAGTTATATTCACAGACTTTCCCCCTTGGCCTATAATCACTCGATCTAGCTGGATACGATTACTGGGTTACTCCTACAATCCATCTCCCAGGCTGCTACACACAAGTAGCTCAATCAAGCTAAAGAAAGTCTTAAAACAAAACAATCTGACTTATTTCATTTCAAATTCATGTTCTCCACCCTCAGTTGGTCTCTTAGTTCAGTAAAGCAATCCTTTATTTTACCCTGTTTGGTTCTATAACATACTTCCTCAGAAGCCATTTCAAAATTTATTTTTCCTCTTCAAGTGTCCTGTACCTCTTCTATATATCTTTTAAGCTGAGGAATTTGCTTCTTTATTGAGAAAAAAATGAAACTATTCAACATATCCATTATTTCCAAATTTCATTAATTAAAAACAAATTTTGACATTATTTTCCACTTTCTCCTTTAATCTACTCTCATGACAGTAAGGTAGACCTTCTGTTTGTCAAGACAAACCTTTCTATATGTGTACTCAATCACATGCCTTCCTATTTTCTCCAGATCTTCAAGTATCCTCCTTTCTTAAATCTTTAGCCTTTTTCTATCAACTGATTCCTTCCCTACTGCCTTCATATTCATATATTCTTGAGTGTCCTAATCCTTAAAAAAATAGAGATAAACATTTTCATTGGACCCTACAATTTTCTTCAGTTCTGATCCTACATCCCTATACTCTCTCTCAGCCAGACTTCTTGGAAAAGTTTTCTACACTCACTGTCCCCACTTTTACCATTTTCTCTACACTTGATAGATCCTCAATTAGTAATGTTGCTTGCAAAATGATCACCAAACAAATGAAACTACTATCTCCAATTTACCAATAAGCTCTTAATTGCGTAATCTGATGGTCTGTCCTCAGTCCTAATCCTTCTTAACCAATCTGCTGAATTAGACACTATTGTCCACTTCTCTTATCCACTTCATTTCCCATATGTTTGACTTCTCAATCTTTTTTTTTCCTGGTTTATCATCATCATCATCACACTTTCTAACTATGGATATTCTCCAAGGTTCCATCCTAGACTCTCTTCTCATACTCTTGTCTTTTCTTTGTCTCTCTCTGCCTTTTTCTCGCTGTCCCTCTATCAATAAATTCATCAAATTCTATCAATTTAATTATCATTTCTATCCATATAACTCCCAAATTGATGTAATCTTCCCTTTTATCTCTTTTGAGGTTGAGTCCACCAATTGTCTATTGCTCGTGTCAGTCTGGATGTCTTGGATGTAGCCTAAACTCAATATGTCCAAAACTGAACTCATGAATCTATCTCCCTAAAACTCCTGTCTTCAAAAATGGCCTGTTTTTAATCAAAGGAACTACTATCCTTCTTGTTACCCAAGCTCATATCATTGTCATTATTCTGAACTCCTCATTCTTACTCATCCTACATATCTAATCAGTTACCAGATCTTGCATTTTTCTTAACAATCTTTCTCACCTGACATCTGACATCTTATCTCTGCTCAGATCAACCACCTTAGTTTTGGACTTCATCTCCTCTCATATAGATTATTTAAACAATTTTCCAATTGGTCCTCCTGCCTCAATTTTTCCCCCTAATTAGGTCCATCCTACATAGTGCTGCCAATGTAATTTTTCTTAAGCACACATCTAACTCTGTGACTTCCCTCCTCAAGCAATTATATTCACTTTCTATTGACTTTAGAAATTTAGAGAAAATTAAAAAAAAACTTCTTTGTTCAGTCTTTTAAAGTCTTGCATAACCTGACACCAGTTTGGATTTTCAGATTCATTGGACATTGCTCCTCATCCCACACTCTGTGATTCAACCAAATTGGCTTTCTCTCCATTCCTTATATATAGCATTCCACCTCTCATCCCCATCTATGATTTCATACTTGCTATTCCCCATGTCTGTAATGTACTCCCTCTTTATCTCTGCCTTTTTTCCTTCAAGACACAGCTTAAGCACCATCATGTGCCTGATGAACTTCCTAATCCCCTCACCTGCTCATACTTCTATATTCCCACAAAAAAAGCCTCACTCCTTTGTATTTAATTTCTCTGTGAATATTTGAATTTATTACTTTTTTGAATTTGAATTTTGAATTTAAATTTATTACTCGCTGAATTTATTACTATTTATGCTATATTTGTGTGTATATTATGTGTCTGTATATATACATATGTGCATATACATATAGGTATATAAATGTGTGTATACATACACACACATGTTGTTTTTCAATTCTTTCAAGTTGTTAAGCTCATGATTAGTGATTATTTCATTCTCTGTACTTGTATCTCCAGCACCTACAACAGTTCCTGGCAAACTGGAGGTTCTTAATAAATACTTAATTGATAATTTTAACAATTCATTTCTATAATTATAACTTTATAAATCTGTTGCTAGATAGTAAATTCCATGTAAAGAAATCACACTGGCCTCAGAATTAGGAACACTGTATTTGAATCCTGGCTCTGAATCTTACTATCTGGGTGACAATGGTAACGTCAATTAACCTCTCTGAGTCTTAGTTCTTACCTATAATGTGAATCTTTGCAATTACCTACTTCATGAGTTTGCTCTGATGAAAGCACTTTCTCCACTTTATAATGGTATTTAACAATTCTCTGTGCAGGATTTGTCAATTCAGATTCTATGTCCAGAGCTTATACCATTTACCACAAAATTATCAGGTTGTCTATGGAAAGCATACTCCCCATTATATGTCAGTAGACAACTGAATGGCCAATTACATACCATTGTCATATCATGAGTAAAAGACCTTCAGCATAAAAACTGCTGAATATGTCTCCAGAAATCATTAGAGGCAAACTTCTTAAAACCTGTCCTCCTTTAGGATTTTATCTCAGCATTTCTAACAGGCAAAAATATTCCTGCAAATGGTTTGGGAACAAAGCTAAAGATGAAGACTTTTGCTTTCATTTACAAATAAACATACTCAAGGGAGCATTTTGAGCAAATCCATGCCCTCTCCCTATTTTGCATGGAGACATAAATAGAGTTGAGCATGAAAGTAGGATGTACTATAATTAAACTGCCATTTTCAGATTACTTTTTTTTCTATTTTTTTCCATTGAAACAAAAAAGAGAGAGTTTATAGAGTTTTAATGCATTATATGGAGGGAGGGCAGTTCAATCATGTGGAAAGTAAGTAATCAGGTGCCACTAGTAGCCATAATAAAGACATCAATCTCTCATTCTGAGGCTGACATAGGAGGGACAGCCCAGGTATTATATGGTGTTCCTAAATTATCCTTTGCACTGCATAGAACTGATTGTGATAGAAGGAGTACAGAGCACAGGAGCTATGTGACACCTATTCATGGCAGAGCATTGTGTCTCTAGGGCATTTGTTTACATGCAAGACTTCTTCTGTGTTTACCACATAGCCTTTATTAATGTATGCAACTCTGAGGAAATATTATACATCAAGCTACCGGGTTCCCAGGATCTTAACCTCTACTTTAATATGCTTAGACAATGGTGACTCTGTAACATAAACCCAGTGACAATGGTATCCTTGAAAACCATTTCTTGTCCAACTACTCTAGAGAATAATTTGGAGTTATGCCCAAATGGCTATAAAACTGTGCATACCATTTGACCCAGCAAAATCAAGATTGTGTGTATGCCAAAGAGATCAAATGAAGGGGAAAAGTAACATGTGTACAAAAATATTTATAGCAGCCCTTTGTGTAGTGGCAAAGAATTGAAAAATGAGGGGATGTCCATCAACTGGGAATGGCAGAAAGAGTTGTTGTATGTGATTATATTGAAAGATTATTTTGCTATAAGAAATGACAATCAAGATGGTATCAGAAAAGCTTAGGAATATGACATCATGCAAAGTAAAGTGAACAGAAGCAGGAGAACATTGTAATCAATGATTTTGTAAGGATGATGAATAGTGAAAAATTTAGCTACTCTACCCAAGACAATGATCCAAGACAATTCCAAAGGACTCATGATAAAAAATGTCATCCTTCTCTAGAGAGAGAACTGATGAACTCTGAATGCAAATTAAATCTTTTTTTTTTTTTACTTTTTTATTATTTGTATGTATTTTTGGTCTGTGTTTCTTTTAAACACAGCTAATATAGTAATATATTTTGCATGACTTCAAATGTATAATCAGCATCAAATTGTTTGCCTTCCCCAGGAGGAATGGGAGGGAGGGAGAAAATTTGGAACTCAAAAATTTTAAAAGTAGATGTAAAAAAAATTAACGAAATAAAAATGTTTCAAATATGGAAAAAAGAAAGTAAATTCTTTTTTTCCCCACAGGATTTTGAGTGAAGACAACCTCAAATTGTTGGGAAAAAAAAGAAAAACAATTCTGAACATTTTCCTATTGGGATGAAGGGGTTGGGGAATCAAGCCTTTGCCACACAGGTTGTAGGATGCTTGTAGTCAGTGGGCACAGGACCTTTATTGAAAAAAAATACACATACAAATATATGTTTATATATATATATGCATATATTATATATATATAAACACTGAATATGCTTATATTTCAACCTAGAAATACATGCATAGTAAGTATATATTTTCAGAAAACACTATAATTATGAAATTATAGCTCTTGCTTAAAACATTTTTTAAAATTTAGAAGGTTAATAACATGATATATTAGTGTCATCTTTCCACCAAACTCAATACTAAAAATATAAATAAATAAAATCTTCAGGAACAGACATGTTAGACATGTATAGGAAAACAATAATTGACCATAATATGAAATAGAAGAACTTGGCTAAAAAAAAAAAAAGACCCACAGTTCTTACAAACCATTTTTATGCCCAATATCTATTTGAACTCATTACATCAATTTCACTCAATTCTCTCTATAGCAATCCATGAATATGGGAGAGATGTTAAATCTATACCTAAAGCTCTGCGTTACTATCAACTACTTGTTTAATTAGAATTTAAACAACTTCACACTATGTAGTAAAATATTCAATGTGGAGAGCTGCATTTTCCCTCTGGGATTCAAGTTCTTCTGCTATAAAATAATGAGATTTGAGTATATAAACACTAAGTTCCCTCCTAGGTCTAAAACTTTGATCCCATAAAATACTATTTCCATCTTTTTTTAAAAAATTGTTCAGGCCTTTGAGTACAATTTTTTATTCAAAATCCAATTTAAATTCATATGAATTATCAGCATTCTTTGATGTAACTATTGACTTCTCCAGTAAATACTATATTCCAGATACTAGAATCAGCCCAGAAAAAAAAAAAGTTTATCTTCTATTCTACAGAAGCTACTACAATATCTCATACCTTTGAGTTGGTGGAGTAATTGTTTCTAAGAGGCATTTAACGCTCTAACATAGCACTGGAGTTTTAATTTGAGGCTTCCAATGCTATATCAGTCAACTACTCTGAGATATGTGTAACAATCAGTCACTTGAATTTATGACAGGAGATAGATGAAGTAAGAATGTATAATAAGTCCTTTTGGAGGAGGTGGTAAGGTACCCCCACCTAGATGCAGCAAAGTACCACTATTTAGAACAGCTTATGATGCAGTAGATAGAGTTGTGAATTTGGAATCGGGAAGACCTGAGTTCAAAACAAAGTTTAGATATTTAATAGCTTTTATGACTCTAGCAAAATCATTGCTCTGCCTACTTCAGCTTCCTCATTTGTAAAATAAGGACAAAAATAATACCTGCCTCACAGGGCTTGGGAGAGGATAAAATGAGGTAATATGTATAACGTACTATATAAATGCTTACCATCAACATCATTATTATAATTATTATTTACAATGTTTGGTTAACAAGTGCAAAATAACATCATACCAAAAAGAAAGGGGAGAAAAAAACACAAGAGCAAATAATAACAAATACCAATTTAAAATAAGGTTTATCTAAGTATAGAATTGGGGTTGGGGAAGGTCAATTCACTCAGTTTTGCAGCCTCAGAGTAATCTTCAACTCTCAGTCATATTCCATTTCTAATTAGTTGCCAAATCTTATTGGGTCCCTCTCAACACTGTATCTTGCATTCATCTTCTCTTCAGCCAACCATCTTAATTCAGGAAAGCATCACTTCTCACATGTACTATTTCATTCAGAGTTCCTAACAACCTTCCTTCATCCAGATTATCCACTCTCCTCTTTGCCTCATAGACATGCTTGACATAGTTACCAAAGAGATATTCTTAAAAAAATCTGACCATGTTGATCCCCTAATCCAAAAGCTTCATTGCCTCCCAAGTAACTATATAATCAAAAAGTCCTCTGTCAGCCAGTTAGAACTCTTAATAACCTGTTTACAAGCCTATTTTTCTGGATGTAGTATACATTATACCCAGGTATAATATGAGCAGGCACACACACACACACATACTCACACACACATACACACACACACCTATGTTCTGTGGTCTATTTTGCTGATCCTCGTAGAGGAAATTCCTTTTTTGATCTTGCTACCATGTCATGGACTATTATCCCCCATGCTTTGTACTATCTCCATTCTCACTATTATCTCTTGGAACTACTAACTTCCATCATGCCTTATTTCAAGTTGTTGTTCAGTCATTCAGCCATGTCCTACTATTCCTGACCCCATGAGCCATACTATCCATGGGGTTTTCTTGGCAAAAATGCTCAAGTGTTTTGCCATTTCCTTCTCCAATGGATTAAGCTAAACAGAGGCTAAGTGACTTGGCCAGAGTCACACAGATAGGAGGTGTCTGAAGTTGATTTGAACTCAGGCCTTCTGATTCCAGGTCTAGTGCTGTATCCACTGAGCCATCTAGCTGTCCTTTATGTCAACTACCACACCCTATGAAATACCTCCCCCCGCCACCAG
Organism: Vombatus ursinus; assembly: GCF_900497805.2. Classification (NCBI taxonomy): domain Eukaryota; kingdom Metazoa; phylum Chordata; class Mammalia; order Diprotodontia; family Vombatidae; genus Vombatus; species Vombatus ursinus. The sequence goes on along the minus strand of NW_020949613.1, from coordinate 8,328,883 downwards.
CTAGTATTGTTCCCTTTTTCCTAATATTATTTCGTATTTATTTTGTATATTTTAAATACAGTTATATGCCCCTCATTCCTAACACAGAGATTGATATTAATAGAAAGTTTTTTCTGTTTTATTTTTGCCTAAGTATCCCTAACACCTGTCATAATGGTTAACTCATAAGAATGTGACACTTGTTGAATTTAATTTAATTGCATGAGATTGAAATAGATGACCTGTAAGGTCCCTTCCATTTCTAAATTGATACTTCAAAGGAACATTATTACTTTCCTGCAACAATTAGGATATTCAAGGTAATATTCCTCTATAGAAGGCAATATTACTAAGTGCTTCAAATGAATACCCAAATTAATATATTGCTCTTGTCTTCATATTTAGAAATATTGTATAATCTAAATCAATACCTTTTTATAGACTTTCTTGGTTAGTGAGAAAGAATAACTATTAGTAAGGAAAAAATAACTATGTTCCTAAAAATAGGTGCCACTGACCTAGTGCTTTAAAATTTGCAAATCTCTTTATAACTATTCTGTTTTGGCCTCACAACCACTCTGTGAGGTACTTCAGGTAATATTATCCATGTTTTATATATGTGGAAAGTGACATACAAAGAGTTTAAGTGACTTATTGAGAATTATTCAGTTAGGGGGCAGCTAGGTGATACAGTAGATAGAGCACTGACCCTGGAGTCAGGAGGACCTGAGTTCAAATCCAGTTTCAGACCAAATACTTGACACTTATTAGCTGTGTGATCCTGGGCAAGTCACTTTACCCCATTTGCCTCTCAAAAGAAAAAAAAAAGGAAGAGAATTATTCAGTTATTAAGTATTAGAGACAAATTTTGAACCCAGGATTTCTTATGTCCTGGTTTAGCAGTCTATCCACTAAACCCCTTCAATACTGTTAATACTGTGACTTTTCAAAACAATGCCCCTCTACCTTGATCATATGTTTACAGTATCACATTTCCTTATAGTCACATTATGCAAAAGTTAAGAAAGGATACAAAATGAATCATGATGTCCTTACACAAAAATAAAATATAAAATGTGGTGAAATATTTTTTTCCTTTAATAAAAACAAATGACAAATGAGTAAAGTGAATTTGCTAACAAAATTGTCTCAGAAAATATTTTAAACTCATTTGACCTTGTGAAACTGATTTTGTCCTATTAAATGGCATTCAGTATATTTGACCAATGCTGGTTAATTTTGAGAGTATGTAACTAATGATCTTAGTGTAATTGTAAGAGATGCAGAAGACAATATTAATTGCTTGTTGTTTTGATTTTTGCCAGCATATTTCAATACGTTTTCCTAGTGATTACTACTACTAATAATATTTAAAATTTTAATTATCTTATGAGAAATTTCTGACTATACATTGACTCTACCTTAAAACAGAAATGTCATTATTAACCATGTTTAAAAGTTTGTAGTGTATCCTGTAATATCTCTCAACAAATAGTTGCTTTGTTGTATCCATATATATTCCATATAGGATTCATAACCTTTTCTTAACAACTGGACAAACTACATCTAAGTTTGAATAATTATACTTATAGCTCTTTGGACCTATGTCCTTCTAGACTATAATCCCTTGGAGGTCAGAAAGAACAAAAGTATTAGTCTTTTTTTTCTACTTTAATGATCAGTACAGCACATAAAAGTCTCCAAAGAAATTATCATTGGATGAATGAATGAAACAATGTCCTTTCTGTTTTCTTAATAGAATTTTTAAAAGAAAATTGCATATTCTTTACAATCCCTTGATTTAATCTATCATGCTTAAGAGAATAGTTGTATCTTGCAAATTTTCAGTACCCAAAAATGTATTCTTTCTGTTGTAATATGTTGAAGTTTAATTGAACTTATTTGTTTGCCAAAAAAAAATAATCTGCCAGTTGTTCTGTCATGACATTCTATTCCTAGGAGACTGAGGTCCTTTTAGAAATAGTACAAAACTGATTCAACCTCCACTGAAATCATTTGGTACCACTGTAAGAAACAGTTAACACAATAAATATCTCTTTATATACGTTACATTTTTCCCTAACCCTAATCCCAGATGAGCATATTAGGCCCTAAATAAATGTTTATTAAAATTGAATCAGGGAAGACAAATATAAATAAAACAATTATGTTAATAACAGTAATCCTTTCATTGTCTTCTCTTTGTTCCATTTTCAGAAATTGAAAAGTTTCAGGGTTCTGATGGGAAAAAAGAAGATGAAGAAAAGAAATATCTTGATGTCATCAGCAACAAAAACATAAAACTGTCAGAGCGAGTACTGATTCCTGTCAAACAGTATCCCAAGGTAATCTAACTAAATTTTACCCCAATTAGTTTGCACAACGAATCATTTAATGACAAGACGGCACTTTAGTTTTTTATGTTTTAGAAAATAATATTGATGCATCCATTATCTATTTACAAAAATATATTCTAACACAAAGAGAACAGAAAAAAAAATTAAGCAAAGTGGAAATGTTAATCTTGTGGGAAGTAGAAAACAGCCACATTTTCACTTGGGCACTAAGAAAGTAATAATATATGATTGGGGAATGGCTGAACAAGTTATGGTATATGAATGTAATAGAATACTACTGTGCTATAAGAAATGATGAGCAGGCAGACTTCAGAAAAAAATCCAGAAAGACTTGTATCGTCTGATTCTGACTGAAGTGAGCAGAACCAGGAGAACATTGTGCACAGTAACAGCCATGTTGTGTGATGACTAATATTGATAGACTTAGACCTTCTCAGCAATGCAAATATAGTTAGATACTTGTGGACAATTGCTGAAAATTAATATGATTTTTTTTAGCAAATTACACAAACGTTCATACTATTTTTCCTGTCTTAGACACCTTAAAATGAATACTCATATGTTAAGCAATGTGCATTTAGTATGAGTAAATTCATATTAGACAATTAATTAGGAATGGCTATGCCTATTGCAAGTATCAACATAATTTTGGTAGGGTCATGTAAAACAGCAAGCTATTTTTAGAGAGCAGGTTTAATTTTCCATCAACAGTTTTGATAACATTTTCTGGGTGATGGCAAACTTCTCCTTTCAGTTCTTAGTACATTTTTTTCTGGTTAGGCAATATATCGTCATATGATATTTGGTTCAATATTAGCTTTGATTATACCTTTCCCATCTCATTGTCTGCTTTTAACAGTGGTAGCAATGTATTACAGTGGAGGGGAAAAAGTAGCAAATTAAGAAGAAAAGCTGTAATAGATGATGATCCAGTGACTTGTCAATATTTTATTTCATAATGATGAATATAAAGTCAAGAATTTGCAATCACTTACTATATATGTGCTATATGTATTGCAATATGATTTTTCTACATGTGTATGCATAACTAAATATATGTGTATTTGCATACATGTTTGATATATAAATGCTAAATGTTGATATTTTCATTTATATGTGTAAATATTATTAATTCATGTCATATATTGTTAATATATAATCTTAATGTATATCTATAATATGAAATCTTCTATTTTGGTGAAATAAAAGAACAAATTCTTTGTGCCCTTTATTAGTAGATAGGATTTGTGATATGTTAAAGTTGATAATATATTCTAGGCAGAAAAAAGAGATTCTGATTACTTAGAATTTGTATAATGAAATGTTATTGTTTTCCCAATCCAAATGACTAACCTTTGTATGATAATTTAAGGATTTTAATTTTTTTTAATTTATGAAATTATATCCATAAGACATTTTCCAGCTTCAGATAAACTTTGTAATTACCATACCATAAACAATAGAGTGCTTCCAATACAAAAAATACCTCTGTTAGGCTAAAAAAATAAATGTTATCAGTATGAATTTGGAATCATTTTATTATGTAGAATATACATAAAACTGAATTTCCTTGTAGATTTAGTGATTTCTCCCCGCTACTCAAGCTTGTAATATCTTGGAGAATCTACTCATGCATTAGAAACATTAATTAATAAGAATGTACACCTTGTTTATAGAACTTAGTCTGCTGACCATTATGCCATGTCAAAATCAGAGCTTTTGAGTTTGTTTATGTATTCAAATATATTATAATGATGTGATTTCTCAGAATACCTTCTTATAGTGCCCTGAAAAACTGACAATCTAGCTGCAAAATAAAAATTAGATCTATTATCTCTGGTCAAATTAGCTTGGCAAGGTAAGAAAGGTTTCTAAAGTCTGAATTATTCTTCAAGTTACAATATGAGTAGTTTTATATTGAATGCAGATAACAGTCTGTAGCATTGTGCTCAAATTGTGCATTGAAACAAAGCTTAATGATGTCTCTGTGAAGCCAAGGTGGAAAAATGTTTTCTTGAATTTACTTTACAAAGGAAAAGAAAGACAAACAAAGTATATAGCAGCACTTTAATAGTTTTATCAAGCTCACTAAGTTTCTTACCACTAGAAAACTCTTATTATTCTTGGCATCATCATTTTATTGAATGCTATGTATAGAATTCACCTTAGAGATAATTTAGTCCAATCCACATGTCCTAGAGGAGAATTCTGTGGCATAGAGCAATGAATTGGCTTTCTAAAAGTGACGTCTTTTGTTAGTTTTTTTTAACAATCTGTCCTGACACTTTCAATCACTTTTATTGATTATTTTTGTTGAATTTAAATTTTCCATCCCTTCCGAAAAACAAACAAAAAAATACATTGCCTCTAATTCTTATACCTCAAGCTTTTGATTGGATTGATCATGTAAAACACTTGGGTGATATGCAGTTGTTATTTTGCTTTGAAATTTAACAGTGTACAGGCATATGAAAGGGCTAGTTCATAATAATGTCAGCCTTACAAAGAATTGGAAATTGAGAGGATGCCCATCAATTGGGGAATGACTGAACAAGTTGTGGTATATGAATGTAATGTAATACTATTGTGCTATAAGAAATAATGAGCAGGCAGACTTCAGAAAAAAACCTGGAAAAACTTGTATGGTCTGATGCAGAGTGAAGCAAGCAGAACAAGGAGAACATTGCACATGGTAACAGCCATGTTGTGTGATGACTACTATGGATAGACTTAGTCCTTCTCAGTAATGAAAGTACCTAAGACATCTCCAAAGGCCTCATGATGGAAAATGCTATCCATATCCAAAGAAAGAACTATGAATTTTGAATGCAGGTCGAAGCATACTGTTTACTATTTTTTTCTTCTGTTGTGTTTTGTTTCTTCTTTCTGGTGGTTCCTCCTGTTGGTTCTAATTCTTACTTACAACATCACTAATGTGAAAATATGTTTAGTAGGAATGTATATGTATAGCCTATATTAGATTGTGCTCTGTCTTGGGAAGGGAGGTTGGGAGGGAAAAGGAGAAAAATTTAAAACTCAAAAGCTTATGGAAGTGATTGTTGATAAATCAAAATAAATTAATAAAAAAACATAAAGAAAGGTAACTAAATTTACCATTAGGAAGAACTTAAAGTTCTTTGTGTTTAGGGACCCTGTTTTATTGGTCTTTTTATCTTAATCAACACTGATGATCCTATATTGTATGTAAGTCATATGAATATTTGCTTTTTCTCCACACATTCCATCTCTTCTCTTTAGTCTTTTGCACAGGCTGTCTCCTATGTCTGTCTGGCATGCTCTCCCTTCTCATCTCTGTCCCTTTGGATCCTTATCTCTCTTTAAAGGTCAGCTCAAATGCCATCTCCTTCATGAGACCTTTCCTGGTTTCACTTCCGCTCAAAATCAAACACAGATGGTATTAACTCTCAACCCCATCTCCATTATTTTGTATTTCTTTTTATATATTTTGTATTTAGTTCTCTGCATATATGCTGTTTCTGTTTCATCAACTGTAAGCTTCCTGAGGGCAGGGACTTCTATTTTTTGTCTTTGTATTCCAAGTACCTAGCACAATGCTTGGCACATAGTAAATGTTTAATAAATGTTTGTTAAATTAAAAAAAAATCAAAAATATCAGCTTTAAATTGTTCAAGTGGCCCCATGCCTGAGAAGATTGAATGCTCTTTTATTTGAAAAACAGACTGTATATCTACATTTTTATTAAAACATGTTACATTCACATCATTATTCCCTTTACCTTTGGAAGTTTTCTGCAGAAAAGCAGGCCATGGTGAACATTTTCCCTTTCCTTATATTTTTATGAAATTGTTCTTAGTATAGACATTGCACTCAATCACAATCCCATTGCTTGCACAAAATAAATTAACAAAATTAATATCTATTCTTGCCAAGTTGGTTATTTGTGTTCATCTAGTATAAAGAAGATTACATTGAGTTAAAATCATCTGATGCCTACTTCTGAATCTGCATTTGACAATGTGTGTATGTGTGTATATGTATGTATATATACATATGTGTGTGTATAAAAATATAGATCTAGGTGAAGAGATATAGGTATAGTTATAGACAAAGATGGATCACCTACCATGGTGCAGCATAGAGAGATGACTCATTAAACATTCCATGACAATTTATAAAAGAATGACTTTCACCTTTTATTATTCTTCAGAGAAAGACACAGGAGAAGGTCTATCACTTTCCCATCTTCTACTCTTTATAAAGAACTCTTCTTTAGTGTCTTGTTTGTATTTTGATGACTCTGCTTAGAACTAATCAAGCAGGGAAAGATGGATTATAACCTCTGGAGAGGGGCTGTCAAGGCCCAATAAGTTTATTTGCAAAGATACTGGGTTATAGCTTCATCAGATGCTTACTCTCATTAAATAAGGTTAAAATCTCCATGGAAATGTAAGCTTATTGCAATAGATGAGTGTTGACACCAAATCCCTTTAGGCATGTGCTTATATGACTTGATGTGCAACATGGAATAAATGCATTTGAGGACTGGTATTTTTTTTAATATGGACTATTATTCTTTCAGTCAATGTTCACAGAGCTTTGCATATTGTCTTCACAATTAGAATGTGATATTCTTGAGGACAGGGATGGTTTTTGCCTTTCTTTGCATTTCCACCCATTAGCATAGTGTCTGGCACATAGTAGGAACTTAATAAGTGCTTGTTGACTTTACCTGAAACAATAAACTTATATTAAGCAATTATTGTATTTCAGGTGTTGTACTAAATTATCAAAATAATCTCTGTCCTCAAGGAGTTTATATTCTAATATAGATGATAGATAGATAGAGAAATTTCTTCAATAGACACTGAAAATGGAAAAGTTGGGTCCAAGAGCAGACTGGATTTCTTTTGTGAAATTACACAGTTATTTTAATAATCTCAAATATTTTCCTGAAACAAAGAATAATCCTTACTATTACTATTACTAACTATTACTATTACTATTACTTACTATTACTATTATTAATAATGATGATTTTCCTTCCTAAGAGTAATGGAAAACTAGCCTAAATAATTAAAAATTAACGTCACTCATAGGGCAGTAAGACGATGCACATGGTGGTTATGAGCAGGCTGCAACATGTAACAAATAAGAAGTTGTAAAGAAAAATTGAAGCAAAAGGTGTTGTTAAAGAAATGTCATTAAAGAAACTGGAAGATGGAATTATGAGAGAAAGAGAGAGAATGAGAGAAAGAGAGAGAAGAAAAGAGGGAAAAAAGAGACAGAGACTGAAACAGAGAGACAGAGATACAGAGACAGAGACAATGAGAGAGACACAGATATAGAGAGAGACAAAGACAGCAGAAACTAAGTGAGAAATACTTCTGGCATGTTGAAAGGGCTTCTTATGGCAAACCTATGGGAAAATATACATGTTTGTCACAAAGAAAAAGCAGTCATATTTGGGTTGTTATCTTTACAGCTTGAGAGAATATCTACATTAATGAGATTTGGATATTGAAAAGAACATTGACACAATACATAATAAGTGATCTGAATGCTTACTTTCAACTGGCATCTCCTTTTCATTTCCCTGATTGTTTCATAAGTTCCATGTCTAAGTACATCTATTTTGTAAGTCATGTATTTGTCTATGTGATTTGTTCCCTCTCCCCCCTAGTATGTTTGTTGCACTTTCCTTTCCCACATTTACATATTTCCTTTTTTTTTAATTAACACTCAGAAACTGGATGCTTTTAAATTCATAAGAGAATCCTGAAAAAAGGACTTAAAAATATAAGGCTCCCCAATCCATTAGGGTGTTGCAATTTCTTTCTTTCATTTTTTAAATTTCTAACACTCTTTTTTATTTGTTTTGTTTTTGCCTATATTTTTTATTTATTTTTAGTTTTCAACATTCACTTCCACCAGATTTTGAGTTCTAAATTTTCTCCCCATCTCACTCTTCCCCTACCTCAAGACTGCATGCATTCTTAATACCCCTTCCCCTAATCTGCCCTCACTTCTATCACCACCTTCTTCTCTTATCCCCTTCCTCTTCTATTTTCCTTAAGGCAAGAGAGAATTCTTTAACCCATTGCCTGTACATCCTATTTCCCAGTTGCATTTTAAAATAATATTTAACAATTGTTTTTAAAACATTGGGTTCCAAAATCTCTTCCCTCTTCCCTCCCCAGCCACCCTCATTGAGATGGCAAGCAACTCGATACAGGTTATACATGTGTAGTCATGCAAAACACTTCCATAGTACTCATCTTGTGAAAAACTAACTATATTTCCCTTCATCCCCACCCCTGTTTTTTCTATTCTCTCTTTTGGTAACCTGTGCCTCCTCAGAAGTGTTTGCTTCTGATTACCCCCTCCCCTAATCTGCCCTCCGTTCTATCATCACTCTGCTCTCTTATCCCCTTCCCCCCTATTTTCCTGTAGGGTAAGATAGATTTCTATACCCAACTGAGTGTGTATTCCCTCCTGAAGTCAAATCCGATGAGACGATTCACCCATTCCCTCTCACTTTCCCCCACTTCCTCTCTACTGTAAAAGCTTTTCATTGTCTGTTTTACATGAGATAATTTACCCAATTCTATCTCTCCCTTTCTCCTTCTCTCCGTATAATCCTCTCTTGCTCCTTAATTTTATTCTACAGATATCACCCCTTCATCTTCAGCTCTCCCTATGCCCTCTATCTATCTATATGTACATATATATTTTCCCTCCAACTACCCTAACACTGACAAAGGTCTCATGAGTTACAAATATCATCTTTCCACATAGGAATGTAAACAGTTCAATAGAGAGAGACAAAGACAGGAGGAACTAAGTGAGAAATACTTCTGACATGTTGAAAGGGCTTCTTACAGCAAACCTATGGGAAAATATACATGGTTGTCACAAAGGAAAAGTAGACATATTTGGGTTGTTATCTTTACAGCTTGAGAGAATAATAAGTGCCTTATGATTTCTCTTTCCTGTTTACCTTTCCATGTTTCTCTTGTGTCTTGTATTTGAAAGTCAAATTTTCTATTCAGCTCTGGGCTTTTCATCAAGAACGCTTAAAAGTCCTCTATTTCACTGAACACCCATTTTTTCCCCTGAAGGATTATGCTCAGTTTTGTTGGGTAGGTGATTCTTGGTTGTAATCCTATCTCCTTTGCCCTCTGGAATATCATATTCCAGTGCAAAAAAGTAATATAAGAAAAGATTTGAAAGGTGCTCTCATTGCTTTGGAAAAGGGCTGCCAAGATCAGATGATCTGGCCCAATCTTTTCATTTTATCAATAAAAAATAGAAATTGAATTCTAGAGAGGAGAACTTAATTGTCCTCTATTTCACAGGTAATAAGTAGCTGAGTTAGACTTTAAACTTAGGTACCTTGACCCCAAACTCAGTGTTCTTTCCACCATATCCCATTGCTTCCTCATGAATTGACACTACTGTATGGAGAGCTTAGAATGCAGATTGAAGCATACCATTTGCTATGTTTTTTCTTCTGTTGAGTTTTGTTTCCTCTTTCTGGTGGTTCCTCTTATTGGTTCTAATTCTTACTTACAACATCACTAATGTGAAAATATGTTTAATAGGAATGCATATGTATAGCCTATATCAGATTTAGCACCATCTTGGGGAGGTTGGCTGGGAGGAAGGGGGAGAAAAATTTTAAACTCAAAAGTATATGGAAGTAATTGTTGATAAATGAAAATAATTAATAGAATGCATATCTAATATTTAAACTTGATCAGTAGGCAATAGAAGAGAGCTATTGACACCTTTTAAGTAATGCCATTACCAGATTAATGAACACATGAGGATAATTTGACAGTATGGGCAGGATTAACTAGGGAACATGGTAGAGGTAAGAATGGAGGTACAAAGACCATTTGGCTCTAACAGGTAACTAGTATGGGTAGGGAAATGGTGGTAATTTGCTTGTCAGGTTGTTTAATACAAACATCTAAGCTTTGTGAAAGCAACAGGGTATAATGAAAGAGTGTTGGATTAGGAATCAGAGGACCTAGGTTCAAATCCTTGCACAATTACTTACTCCCAGAGCAATACCTGAGGCCAGTCAAGTTAACTACTCTGACACTCAATGTCTTTCTTTGCAATATAGCAGAAGTGGACTAAATAGCAAGTTGCTTCATCTTTCCCAGACCTCTGACATAGCTTCCATTGCTAAAGCACTGATTCCATGATAATTAAATTAAACAGGAACAAAATGCATAGCTGTAGTTTCGATTGTTTCTGTAAAACTATTGCTAATTTTTAAACATTACCACTTCTTTTGTTTTGGCTTTCATGATGGCTATAATCTTGCTTTCCTGTAGTTTGGATTTTTTTTTAAATGAATGAGAATGAAGGAAACAAAGCAGAGCAGATGTATCTATACCTATCCAGATTTAGATGCACATTGTTAAGTATATTGACTACATTGCCTCTTTCTTCCAGTGAAAGACTGGTATATATCACAGTAGGTGATTTTCTTGACATTGGAGGGAGAGAAAAAAAAAAACATACTTTCTGGGAGAGATGAGTTAACGAAATAATTATAGTTTGTGAAGCTAAACTTTAGGTTCAGAGTATTCAATTCAGCAAATATTTATTAAAGCAACTACTATGTTCAAGGCACAGTGCTATATCTGCGAATATAAAGGTTAAAATAAAACCACCTGTGCAATTAAGGTGCTTCCATTCTAATGCAAGTGGGCTTGGGAATGATTCTGGCTTTTGCATTTTAGAGGTTTAGAAACTAGGTCACTACTGTGAGGGTTTTTTTTTCTCCCAGAAAGTTATATCCTTTTTAGTAAGATTTTAAAGTACTTTCCCTCCAATATTTGACCAAAAGAAATGAAGTGAATATGTGGATGTCAGTATATTGCATCTTAAAATGCTCAAAAGAAATCTTGACACAGAAAGATAAGTGTGTTAAATGTTAATATAAAGTTGAAAATTAAATATAAATTCTGTGTGTAGAGAATAAAGCCATTATATTTTAAATGAATGGTTTTCAATCAGGTTCAGCTTTCTACAATAGCTTGGGAGTGAGTAAAGAATATAAATTAAGATTTTCATTCAGAGTAAAGGAGTTAATGAGACAGCTCTCATTCTTCATAGAATGAACATTGATTCCTTCTTTCCCTGTAACAACACCCATGATGTGCTGAGGTTCACTACTGTTGCACAGTATTTGTCTTCCTCTGTTCTTAAATAGCCTGTGTAGGCAGCATGAATAGAGGTCTGAGGTTTTAGGAGCCCTGGCAGATGGAGATGCAAATAAAGCTGTCAATGTAAAAAATCATGAATCACAGATTTGTAAAGGGCCTCAAAAATTATCCAATCTAGCCTCCTATTCAAAGCAGGAATGCCTTCCACAATTTAGATATCAATATTACGAGTCTTTATTTTGGAAGAGAATTAGTATTTTAGAAAAAAACACATCTATGCATGATAAGATGATTGTTGGTAGAGTGGAAAGGTCCAATTCAAAGTAAATTTCATGTTATAAAAATGTAGCTTTCTTGAAAGGCCTTAGTTTCCTCACATGTAAAATGAATGGATTCTAAACTACATCTTCTCAAGGACTTCTTCCAGCTCTATGATTTTATTATATTATTTCCTTGTGAGGTAGAATAATATAATGAATAGAGCACTTCTTATGCATAAAGAAAACTGAATTTGAATCTTGGTCACATTCCTTACCTGCTGTGTGAACCTGAGCAAGTCCTTAACCTCTATGAGCCTTAGTTTCCTCAGCTATAAAATGGGATAATAATAGCAACTACAACAGAGGTTTGTTTTGAGGAATAAAATGAAATAATATGTGTAAAGTCCTTTGAAAACCTAAAAGCATTAACAAATGCCAGTTATTACTCAGTAATAAATGATCTTTTGCCCTCCAATTGAATATCCTTTCAGATAGAAGCTTACAAATTCACAAAACAACCATTCCCTTGTTGGATAGCTCTTCTATTAGACAAGTCTTCATTATATTTATCAAAATCATCTTTTTTATATCTTCAAGTTATTCCTCTGACTTCTACTCTCTGAAGCAACACAAAACTGGGTAATTCTTCCTTCTTCATTAGATAAAACATTTCAAATGTTTCAATTCAAAGTACAATGGGAACATTGAGAGATATAGAGACAAAATATCTCAATTCAAATTTCAGCTCTTCTTCATTCTATGTGATGGGGCAAATAACTCCACTTTTCTGGATCTCAGGTTCTTATTTTATAAAATTGAGCAGATCAGGCTAGGTGATCTACCACTATGATCCTTTCTAACCAAGATTCTTTGATAAAACTGTGTAAATATTTCTTAACATTCTATGTATTGGTTACTGGGCTAAACATTGGGAATATAATTATGTAGTACAAAACTTGCATTCAAGAAGTTTACAGTGTTAAGAATAAACACCATGAGTCCAAAGGAGAGGTCCAAGCAGAGTACCATGGAAAATTGGAGGAACGAGACATTACTTTTATGTGTATAAATCCATGTGTTTGGGGTTGGATGGGAACTGTGAAAAATTTCATGGAGTAAGCGATGCTCGAGTTGTATCTTGAAGGTAGAGAGGGACTTCAAGATTGATAGATACACAAAGACATATCAGACAAGTCATGACGAGAACAAAGGATGAGTAGTTACCTGACTTTAATATAGAGTACATAAAAAGGAACAGTATGAGATGAAGCTAAAAGTAGCCTAGATATCAGTTTCAAAGGGCTATTTATATATAGATATACAGTTTGTACTTTATTAAGTAGGTAACAGTGATATTAAAGATTCAGAGGAATAGAGGAGTATCATGATCAGAGCAATGAATTAAGAAACTTGTTTGGGCAGCATTATAAAGCATGGATTGAAAAGGGGGGAGTCTGGTGATATCTATAGTAGTTCAAAGAAGAGATAATTAACATTTGAATTTATTTGCCTACAATGGGAGTGCAAAGAAAGGGATGGCTTTGAGTTATATTACAGACAAGATTTGCAAGACTTGGCAACAGATTGAGTGGGAGCTGTGGTGAGGGAGACATGAGACATAAAAAGGCCTCTCAAATTATAACTCCTTAAGACTGGGGAGAATAGTGGCACTACAAACAAGATTTAGTAAGAAGGATAGGTTTTAGGGGAATTATGAAGAACATCAGATTGCGATAATGTGAAGAAAAACTACTTAGGGGATCTTAAAGACTAGTTAATACAGTGACCAATCATGAGTCTAGATAATTGAGGATAAATCATACTTCCCATCTGCATATATTGAATTTTAGTAATATCAGTTCCAGGGAGGCAAAAGTAATATTCTCTTGATCATATTACAAGTAATAGCAGTGACAGAACTAGACCTGACTCCTTGGTGCAATATGGGTTATACTAAAATGACCAAGTATTCTTCCACTTCTGAGATTCCATGATGCTATACTTCACCTCATTGTGATGACTATAGGTACCATCAAATCAAAGGCTTTTCATTTGTTTGTTTGCTTTTGCTGTTGTTGTTGTCTGTTTGTTTGTTTTTGAGGTTTTTTTTTGTTTTTTTTTGCAAGGCATTTGGGGTTAAGTAGCTTGTCCAGGGTCACACAGCTAGTAAGTGTCAAGTGTCAAATGTCTAGTCTGAGATGGGATTTACAATCAAGTCCTCCTGACTCTAGGGCCAGTGCCCTATCCACTGTGCCACCTAGCTGCCCCTTGCAATCAAAATCTTTTCAAAGCAGCCAAATAAGACTATTCGTGATGGTAAGTGAATTCACTTTAGGCTTCTTAAGTAAGTTCTTCGTGCCATTCTGATCTCAGGGAATGGGATCAGAAAAATCTCAACTAACAAAATATGCATTTTTAAATTCATGTATAGTAAAATAAAAGAATTTTTTTAAAAAATTAATTAGATTTTATACTTGGGGAATGGGTTGTTCTTGTTAGTTTAATTTTCTGGTTAACTTATGATTTATTCATGATTAAATAGAATCTCTATCACCTAACCAAAAAAGCATGTAAAATAAAACATAAAAAAAAAAAACAAAAACAATTAGATTTTATGCTTGGGGAATGTTCTTTTTTTTTTGGTTAACTTAAGATTTATGCATTATTAAATAAATCTCAGTTATTCACCAAATATTTATTAAACACCTACTGTGTTCTAGGCCCTGTGCTAAGGATTTGTAATACAAAGACAAAAATGAAATAACCCTTGCCTATAAGGAGTTTACACTACAGTGCAGGGGTTGGGGTGAAAGGATATGCACATATAAATATATACAAAATATGTACATGACCATTTGAGCAAAGGGAGGTACTAGAAGGGGGAGGAATTAGGAAAGACCTCCTTAGGGAATTGACATTTGAACTGAGCTTTGAAGGAAACTAGGGATTCCAAGAGGCAAAATTTAGGAGGTTTGGAAATAACCATGCAAAAGTATGGCAATTGAATTTTTTTATGGGATGAGTAACAATAAAACCAGTTTTGCTGCATAAAAGAATGAGTGAATAGGAGTGATGTATGCTAAGGATACAAAAGAAGTGTGTAGTTATTTTATGAAGGGAATTTGGATGGTAGAAAAAAGAAGGTGGAATAATAGGAAGGTGTTCTTTCTTAAAATCCCTTGAATCAGACCTAGAAAATACATCCTAAAAATGATGATGGGGAAATGCAGAAAAAGGTATTGAGTTATTTGTCTAGCCCAGGTCTACATATGGAAACAGATAGAGGGACCTGAAAGTCATTTGAATCATGCATGGTCCTGAAGCGGGGCCTGGTATGGATCAAGTCACAAGTGGAGCACAATAATACCCAGGGAAAAGCTGTGAAATAGGTGTCCCAGATCTATCCTGGGGCAAACCAAGACCTGTATTGAAATGGAAGAGATAACTGGCAGCTTTGTTACCCACTACTCAATTCTGGATTATAGATTCAGGGTAGACTGGGAAAGGGAGCTGGGACCCAGAATATCATTCAATGTGGCACTAGAAAGTGCTGGAAAGAAGGAAGTACAGAAACAAATAGCAGAAGTTTGGCTCAAGAGAGGATATTGGCAAGATGGCAGAGTAGGTCAGAAAATTCCAAGCTCTCCAGATTTCCCCCACAAACAAGACCAAAAAAATGCCTTAGGGTTAACATAGAGCTGTCCCATGAGTTGGGGCAGAACTGTGGTCCTCCTAGGGAAGTCCCAGGATTGAGGTTTGGTCCCTGTGCAGTGTACAAATGTCCAGGCTAGTTCCCCTGAAACAGCAAGCATCAAGCTCTGGGGCTAGCTGGGTTGGGAGGAAGCCTCAGCCCCAGGCACAACAATTTTTCACCTTCTGGACAGTGTGGGAAATTAGGCATCTGAGTGAGGGAAAATTGAGGGAACCCCTGCTGGTAAAGTATTCCAGGCCCAGCTCTGCTGCTGAGGCTAGGCCATGGGAGAGAAAGAACCAGCACATGACTGGTGAGTGCAGAAGCAGTAGGGCAGGGACACTGCTGCCTGTGAGCACTTACAGCATGAAAGAGTTCTTGGTTTTGATTTCAGGCCAGAGAGGAGGAGAACTGAAGGAGGATCTGAGGCCATAGGTACTATATGGACCAAATGTGATTGTAATAAGCTAATACCAAAAACAAAAAGCAGGCAAAGTAAAAAGAACCCAACTCTTAAAAAGTTACTATGGGAATAGAGAAGAGCAGGGCTCATCTTCAGAGGAGGATACCAAAGCAAAAAAAAAAAAAAAAGCATCTCATATCCCAAAGAATAATGTCAGATCCTCACCTGCCCAAAAAGAGTTCATAGAAGAATGTAAAAAAAAAAAAGACTTAAAAAAACAAATGAGGGAGGCTGAGGAGGAAAAAGGAATAATCCAAGAAAACAAGAAGAAAATGAAAAGAAAGGCTACCACCTGGAAAAGGAGATCCAGAATCTTAAGGAATAAAATGACTCCCAGTTTTTCTTCTGGTTCAGCTGTTCCAGGGTTTTTCCTGGAGTGATATTTGCTGGGCTTTCAGAGGTTAATAAGGGAGGGTAAGAGTGACTTATTTCTTACTCTGCCATCTTGGCTCTCAGAAGTGGAAGCCAATTTGGTAGTTTGAAAGAAAGATTGGAGTAGACCTGAGTATGATGGATTCTAAAAAGTAACTGTTTAAGAAAGAGGCAAAAATACTAATTATCTTATACAAATGAGGTGGGAGAGGAAGAACTGACACAGAGGAATTAGATGGGAGAAGAGGGCTGGTAGTTCTAGAACACTACTCTCATTGGGAATGGGTTAAAGAGAGAATAATACATATATATCTAGGAAGGTATGAAAGTCATCTAGATTCAGAAAGAAATAAAAGGTTAAGAGGCAAAGGAGGGGGTAGAGGATAAGGGACGGATTTTAGAGGGAAGTCTACTCAAACCAGATGTAGGTTAAAGAGAGAAAAATATATTCATGTAGAAGGGAACAAAACTTTTCTTAATTTATAAAGAAATAAGAGAATGAGGGAATAGGATTGGGGGTATAGAAGAGTATCCAGATTAATGGGAATCAGAAGTTAAGGAAGGGATGTTGGGGGGGTAGGTTAAATAATAGAAAGGCAAGGTAGCAGGTAGAATTAAAGTAGAAGATTCTGTAGACATAGAAAATAAGATACTCACAAACATAAAATACAGATCAGGAGTAGAATTTATCAGAAAAGAAAAAGCAGGAGTAGTAACCATGATTTCAGACAAAGTTAAAGCTAAAATAGATTCATTCCAAAGAGAAAAATAGGGAAACTATACTTTATGGTAACCTTATTAATCAATACTGTTTTAGACTATTTAAAATAACTGGACAGCAAGGTTGAAATATTGCTATGGTGTGGGAAATTGGTAGACTTAAGAAAAATGTGGAAAGACTTGGAATTATAAAGGAAGATGTTATCCACCCTCAGAGAAACAAAACAAACAAATATAGTATAGTCTTATGTGGGAAAGTCCAGGGCTTTTCCTTTCTGGGGCCCAGATCCCAACCCCATCAATCCTCCCTCAAACAAATGGAACCCAAATTCTTTTGGAGTAAAGGGCGAAGGTCTCAGCTTCTGAAATTGCTTCCTGCTGGCAAGGAGCATAGATCTGTCCCTGCCTTGAGGGGGTCCGAAAGAGGAGGTTGACCGGAACTGAGCACAGGCTGCATCCAGGGAACGATGGGGGGACATTGGCTGGTACCGGCTGTTTGCTACCAACTGTAGGTGAATGGCCCATAGTCTGGAAGACACAAAGCTGACAGAAAAAACTGCAGGGCCCAGGTACTAGATTTAGGGCCCAACTTTTATAGGATAAAACATCCTTAGCTCTGTTTGGATTCAGATAATTCAGTTTTTCAACCATGCAGTATCAAATCCACCTCATAGCCAGACTCAGGAATAGCCAGGTAGGTAACATTCCCTTTCAAAGGAACATAATGGGGAAACTGAGCCAAGAGGATCCCATCCTTTAGGCTAAAATTGTCCTCTAAGCTTTTCCTGATGCTGACTTCCCACCACTATCACATTCTGAGTAGGCATTTCTCTCAGACGGTGGATTATTGATTATCAATGGATTTTGACCCATCAGACAACTCAAATAAAATCCTATCAGCTTTTACCTCAAACAGCAAGTTTTTACTAATCACAACTTAGGAAACACTTTTCCAGGATTTACATCTCAAACTTAAATTTGTCCTGGTGTAAAAAGCCAATCTTTAGAGATTTCTATACACTTGCAAATTCTCAGCAAGCCATTACCCAAACAAGCTTTTCAGCTAATTTACACATTGAAGCAATAATCAATAATAGCCAAACTATTTTAGTGGTAACCAAGTTATGAAAAGTTGCTTGACATAACTGATACAAAAAGTTCACTAATTTGAAACTTGAAACAAACCCATTACCAATCAGGTGACTTCAGTTTTGTTAAATGTACTTCCAAATTACTTTACACAGAGAATCAACATCTCATCATTAACAGTTAAAACTAAAACTTTAAGAAGATCCTGCTTGACCAAATTTGGAGGCCAGCTTCTTTACTTTGAGCAGGATGTGCTGAACCTGGGTGATGGTTCCAGGAAAAGGTTGCCCTAGAGCTGAAAGCAATGGCCAGGGGGGCCCACACTCTAGCTGCTGTCCCTCCCTGCTCCTTCCTTTCCTAGGTGGGGGAGGGAAAAAATCAAAGGTGAGGGGTAAAGGGTGAAACTCTCTTCTCCTATGACAGGGGTTAACAGATACCCTCTAGACTCAAGGGAAGGGAGTGACCAGGTGTATGGGTGTTTCAAAACTCCTTAATGATCAATCACAAAACCTCCAGAATATGACAAGATATTTTTAGCTGTTCTAACTTTCCCTGTAACCTCCATGAAAGAGGATTCAGGGGTGCAGAGAGAAGAGAGTAAGTAAGCCTCAGGGAACCAAAAAGCAACTGCAGTTTTCCCCAATTCCCTAGCACCAAAGGAATTAACAGAATTAAGCATACACTTCCAGATGGGGTGTCCATCCTTACCCTCTATGCTGTGGAAGGTGTACCCAGGTCCATGACCTCAAACTGACCCAGTGGACTGAGAGCCTGATAGCATCAGGCTGAGTACAAGACAGCCTCATAACTGTCTGCCTGAAAAACACCTCCAAGCCTGGATGCTTGGAAAGCAACCCTAACTGCAGAGCAAGAAAGGAGGGAGGGGAGGCTTACATATCTTCCAGTCTTGAATGGAGAAGAAATTGGGGTTAGGCAGTTTCCCAGTACAGGCTACCAAAATGATGCAGTTTAGGGGTTCAGGGGTCTGGGACCCCAAAATCACAACACACGGATCCTGCCCGAAAGAATTCAACCCAAGCCTTCTTTCAGCCAAAGACAAGATTTATTAGAACCTCCAAGATATTGGGCAGACTCTTAAGGAATCTGAACATTAATAAGCTATTGACTAGATTATAAGAATCTGACCAGTGGCTAGATTTTAGGAAACTGAGCATTGGCTAGATTTTAAGAATCAGAGCCTAAAATAATTTTTTTAAAGAAGTGTGGCTCAGAACTCAGGAACATAGGAGGGTCTCACTTCTAGTGCCTAGGCCATCCTGGAGAATTACCAGGGCAGAATTCACAGACCAAAGGGTTCCTACAATTCTCTTACTCTGAACCAATGGAGTTTTGCTTTTGCCTGACAGGAGTGGAGTCCAACAGTAGTTTACTATTTCTCAGACCCAAACTCAGACCACAGGGATAGCAATCAGACTTGGCCCTGGTTCAGATCATTTGGGGAGCGCTGAAAGATAGTAGATGTTCAACCTGAGCTTTATCTGAGATCCTAGGATTATATAACACTCAATACCCTCCAAAAAGCAGCAACAATGCCTCTCCAGCCTTCTCTCTAAAATTGATTAACCCTGACATAAAATTTGAAGTCAGGAATCCCACCACAAAAAGTATTGTGGTGTCAGGGAGGTTGGAGACAGATATGCAGCTTAAGAGAATGAATCAAAAACATCTACAAGTAAAACCTCAGAGTAAAACACAGCTTGGGAACAAAGTCTTATAGAATTCCTTGAGGAGAAAAAACAAGTTAAATCTGTTTAATTTTGTTTTGTTTTTCCTTTTAAAAAATGAAATTACTTCTTGAGAGGAGGAAAAAAAGAGAGCTAGAGGGGAATTGGAAAGAGAATTAAAAGCTTGTCATGAGAGGTATAAAACCTTGCCAAAACAACATTATCCTTGAAAATTAGAGTGGACCAAATAGATGCAAATGATTGCACTGAAACAAAAATAAATATTAAGACAAAGCTAAAAGACTGAAAAAACATAGAAGAAAATATAAGGTGTTTTATAACAAAACTAAATTGAACAACAGAAATGAGGTGAGGAAGTTAAGACTCATTGGACTATCTGGAAACCATGATCAAAAGTAGAAGAGTAATTATATTTCAAATCTTAAGATTTCCCAGATGTCTTAGAATGTAATGACAGTGAAAATAGAAAGAATTCATCTTTCATCTCTTGATTAACAAAAAATAATAAAACTACCAGGAACAAAGAAAAATGTTACAGCAGCAAGAATGAAAGAATACAAACATCAACAAACCATTTTTAGAATCACATATGATTTTGCAGCCACCATTATAAGGAGTAGAGAACTTGAAATACCATATTACAAAAGAGAGGTTTATAGCCAAAGATAATTTACCTAGAAAAACTGAGTATAATGCTAAAGGGAGAAAATGGAAATTTAATAAAATAGAGGATTTACAAGTCCTCCTGATGAAAAGACCAGAGATGCATAGAAACTTTAAACAAAGGAGTGAAGAAAGCCATAAAAAGATGAACATTAATGAATTATTTTTTTTAATTTTTTAATTTATTTTTTTTATTTTTAGTTTTCAACATTTACTTCCACAAGATTTTGAGTTCCAAATTTTCACCCCATCTCATCCCTAACCCCACCCCAAGATGGCATGCATTCTGAATGCTCCTTCCCTGGTCTGCTTTCCCTGTTATCTCTCCCCCCTTCCCCTTCTATTTTCCTGTAGGGCAGGATAGATTTCTGTACCCCATTTCCTGTATTTCTTATTTCCCAGTTGCATGTGAAAACATTTTTTTAAACATGTGTTTTTTTAAACTTTGAGTTCCAAATTTTCTCCTTTCCTCCATCCTCACCCACCCTTGTTGAAAATATATTTATTTTGCTTTTTAGGGCATTTTAGGGCATTCTCCTCATCATTGACTTTTTGGACCTCTTTTGCCATTTGGGTTAGGCTATTTTTTAAGGTGTTATTTTCTTCAGTATATTTTTGGGTCTCCTTTAGCAAGCTGTTAACTTGCTTTTCATGATTTTCTTGCATCACTCTCATTTCTCTTCCCAGTTTTTCCTCTACTTCTCTTACTTGCTTCTCAAAATCCCTTTCGAGCTCTTCCAAGGCCTGGGACTGATTCATATTTTTCTTGGAAGTTTTGGATATAGGAGCTTTGGCTTTGTTTTCTTCTTCTTCTGGTTGTATGTTTTTATCTTCTTTGTCACCAAAGTAAGATAATATAGTCTTACTCTTTTTGCACTGCTTGCTCATGATCCCAACCAAATACTTGAGTTTTAAACTCTTTGTTAAGGTAAGAGTCTGTTTCCAGTGTGGAGAATGTACTGTCCCAAGCTTTGGGGGTTTGTGCAGCTATTTTCAGAGATACTTCTAGGGACTTGAAAAGTGTCGGTTCTTCCAAGGTGCTATGATAAGGGGCGAGGTGTTTCCTCTCCACCGCCACAACACGCTCCACCACGCCAGTGCTCCTCCTAGCACCAGGACCACCTCTCAGAACTGTGACCCAGATCCAAGCACAGGTAAAGCAAGAGATTCCTGCCTCAGCCCTGGCAAAGAGATCCTTGCAATCCCCCTCTGATCAGCCACTTGATTCCCCCATAGTCTGTGGGCCTGAAGCTCAGAAGCCAGCCACTGCCCTCGGGGCAGCTGAGATCTAGCTTCTTCTCTCACCACACTAACACACTTTTCCCACTGACCTTCTAAGTTGTCTTTGGTGTTCATGGGTTGAGAAGTCTGGAAACCACCACAGCTGCCCATGATTCAGTCCTCTGAGGCCTGCTCCAGGGTTGCTATGGCCTCAAAAAGAGTCAGACCATAGAATCTTACTTTGGTGACAAATAATATCAAAACATACAACCAGAAGAAGACAACAAAGTCAAAGCTCCTATGTCCAAAGCCTCCAAGAAAAATATGAATCAGTCCCAGGCTTTGGAAGAGCTCAAAAGGGATTTTGAGAAGCAAGTAAGAGAAATAGAGGAAAAACTGAGAGTGATACAAGAAAATCATGAAAAACAAGTCAACAGCTTGCTAAAGGAGACCCAACAAATACTGAAGAAAATAGCACCTTAAAAATAGCCTAACACAAATGGCAAAAGAGGTCCAAAAGGCCAATGAGGAGAAAAATGCCTTTAAAAAGCAGAATTGGCTAAATAGAAAAGGAAGTCCAAAAGCTTACTGAAGAAAATACTACCTTAAAAATTAGAATGCATCAAATGGAAGCTAGTGACTTTATGAGAAATCTAGAAATTGTAAAACAAAACCAAAAGAATGAAAAAATGGAAGACAATGTGAAATATATCACTGGAAAAATGATTGACCCAGAAAGTAGATCCAGGAGAGAGAGGTCAATAAGAATGAGAACTGAGAAAATATCATTGGATTTAGCAATTAGAATAGAATTGGCAACTTTGGAGGAAGCAGTTTCATAAGTGATGAGTCAAAGTCTTATTTTCAATGCTTGTTGGAAATTATACTAAATTTCATTAGTCTAATTTTCTGATATAACAATCACAATATAATGGTTATTTTAAAAGAATAGATTTGATTTAGAATTTTTCACTGTCTTAGGGATTATAATTCTAAATATTAATTCTTGTTGTATATAATTATGTAGAGAATTCTTCAGAAAGTTCCCTAAGCCAGTAATATGCCAAGAAGATGGTTGTTGTTGTTATTATTGTTTTAAACATAACCTATTAATAATTGGCATTCACATCATTTTCTTCTTTCTTCTCCCAGTAGAGTGCAGTGTATTTTGTTATTTGATGGGTTTGCATAATCTGGGTATTGTATTTAATCTTATGACGAGTAATTCTAGTTAGCTGATATCTTCATTTGGGCAGCAGGTACAATGCGCTTTCCCTGTTTCCTCTGCTGGTAAGGAAATAATAATTTAAATTTGACATTTTCTTTTGCTTCTTGATAATAAAAAAATCATAGGATCATCAATTTAGTGGAGGGAGTGACCTTAGAATTCAGGAAGTCAAGCTCCTTCATTTTGCAGATGAGGAAACTGACTTGCCTAGGGTAACACAGCTAGTATCTGAGGCAGAATTCAAATCTGTATCTTTCTAACTTCAAGTCTAACACTCTATCTGAATCAAAATACTTCCCTTCTAATTCCATTACATCTGACCTGTTAGGGTAGGGGCAGAAGGAAGGGAGCAAGCATTTATTAAATATCTAAATGTGTCCAGCACAGTGCTTAATACCTTATTAGTGCTATCTGATTTGATCCTCACAACAACTCTATGAGGTAGGAATTATTATTGTCCTCATTTTAAAGATAAGCAAACTGAAGCATAGAGGTTGAGTGACTTGCCCAAGGTCACACAGATAGTATGTGTCTATAGTCATATTGAAATTCAGGTCTTCCTGACTTTAGGACCAAAACTCCATCCACTGTATCATCTAGCTGCCCCCAGATCTTTTTACTGAATCTATAGAAGCAGTGAGGGGCTGGGTAGTTGGGTTTATGGTTGGAGGATAGACTTAGGTGAGAGAGATCTGGATTTTGGCTTAATGTGTGGGGCATGGAAAGAGGAATATATTTGGAGTCCAAAGACCTGAGTTGTAAATCCATCTCTCTATGTATGACTTTGGCCAAGTTAGGGCAACCTCTCTTGACCTCAGTTTCTCATTGTAAAATGAGAGCTTTACACTTCAGGACCTCTAAAGGCTGTTTCAGCTTTTAATCTTATGATCCATGACTTAGATGGGAGCTGCCAATCTACTATTTCTTAGAAGCATGTTAATAAGAACATGATAAGATGGAAAATTAAATAAATGCTCATTTTATTTTACATTAGTTAAGATAATAACAAAATAGCATTCAAAAAAGAAGAAAAAGAAATGGAAAAACAAGAGGATTAACTTGAAAAAGAAGAGGTCAGAGACTGGAACAATAATGAGTCCAGTATATTAATCTAAAGGGAAAGAAATGAGAGTCTAAAAAAGAACAATTGCAGTGAAATTTGAGAGGAGAGAATAAATGTGACAGTACTGAGAAGGTAGAATCAATAGGGCTTGGCAACAAATTGAATGTTGGGGGTGAGGGAGAAGAAAGAGTCAAAGGTGACTCCAAAGTTATGAGCCTGTGTGACTAGGAGGATGTGATGACATCAAAACAAGTAGAGAAATTGGCAGTGAAGAGGATTTTAGCAGATGATGAATATATTTTTGATATAATGAGTTTGAAGTGCTGGTGGGATGGATATCAGGCACAAATACTACAACAGACATTTGGAGAAACATCATTGATATTCTGGAGAAATGTGGAGGGTAGAGATTGAGAGCTGTCTATAGAATCGATTATTAAACTTATAGCAATTTATGAGATCATCTCAAAGGGACAGTGTGTAGAGAAAAAGAAGTCAAAGAACAGAAGTTTAAGGGACCCATGCTTAAGAAATAAGAAAATTAGATAAAATATAATTCCTAAGACAGAATTGCAAAATATTCTTTTTGACATGATCTAAATCCATCTTGTTACAATATAAACTAATTTCTTCTTGAGTTGATATTTAGGGAAAAGAACAGTACATTACTATAATTGCAGGAGTGATCAGGAGAACATCTTATTTGTAGTACTGGGGCACCTCCCATGAAGCTGAATAATGCTTATTGGTTCTTTGCTGAGAGAACTGTGTATTTCTGACATGGTACAGGGAATTTCTGATTGGTCCTCAGTAAATAGGACTATACTTAAAATGATTGGCAACAAAGAGTCAAAGGGACGGATTTTTGTTGGGGAGAGCCTACTCCTCACTGATCTAAGAAGTGGAGGAGAAATGGTTCCATTCTTTTTTGGGAATTCTTATGCTTTTGCTTCCTTGCACTTGGGGAAGGGGCTATTTTTGGCAAGGATCAAGTCTGATAAAAGAAGTATTTGGAGCGTGTATATGCAAATAAGTGGTTGCCTTACTGATCAAGGAAGGATATAATTTCCAAAAAGTTGTGTAAAGTATGTGGTGAGTATGTCTTCCTCTTGGTATTCATGTTCCCTTCTTAAGAGATGCTTAGTGACCACAAATATAAATCTTAGGCAATTTACCTGGGGGAATTTCCTCTTTGGTTTGAACTAATTGCATCATGTCTCCTATTTCCTTGTTTTGAAGTTCTACTTTTGTCATATCCCAGATCAACTAACAGCCTACTCTAAAGGTGAGGTGATTTTTCTCTCCTTCCTTTAAGTGACAATAGGGTGTGGAAAAGAAGTATGGGACAGTATCATGCTCTTAGCTACCCACTTGTTTTTTGTCCTTTTTTATGAGAACAAATCAGAGAGCAATGAATCTGACAATTGGCCATTTTTAGTCTTGAGGTTAACTCTTCATTAGTAATCCTGATTTTAAGATTTCTGAACTCCTGAGTTAGGTCAATGATCATGCCATGTGAGATTTACTTACCAAATTATTTCGTGCAGAACAGTATCATGACCAGGCTCATCCTATAACTGAAGGACTAAAGAACCTTTCTCCATCTGATTAGGAACTCTGTACCCTATAAGTTTCTTGGACAGTGAAGTTCTAAGATGAATATTAACTGTTCATCAGTTCCACAGAGTTTTCTTTATTTCCAGAGTGAACATAATGTGTTTAATGTGATATTTGTGATGTTATTTCTTTCTTTAATTGTTCATGGAAGCCTTTGAATCTTAGAAAAGATATACAAATGTTAAGCATTTTCTTCAGAGTGAAATAAAAATAGGATGTCCTATGCTCAATTTATATATTTTGTGTACCTTTGCAGGATGAAAACCTCTTGGTAACTTCTGAGGAAACATTAGAAACAAACTATACCTAAGTTTTGTTTTAGAAATTTCCCTGGAGTTTTATTCCAAAGTGGGGAAAGAGCCACAGGGAGAACTTTACCCACCTTGAAGTCCATGCTCCCAGGGTATCCATATCCATGTGATATTTAAGGCAAGTGTCTATATCTGGACTACAAATAATATAATTGGAAATTGGAAAGCAATTGAGTATTCAATTTTGTATTCTTCAGAATAAGTAATTTCAGTTCTTCTAAACAAACTTTTCAATTAGATTCCTTAGCTTCCCTTCCCACTTCTTGGTTTTGATAATACTTTCACTAATTAAAGTGGAGTCTAAAACTGGCCTATTATGATAAACTCATTATTGGTTCTTAATTCATATAATAATAGCAAACTTTCTATAGTGTTTTAAGATTTACAAAGTTCAATACTTATTTTACCTGACTTAGTACTTATAGGAATAATGGAAGATAGTTGCTATTATTATCCTCATTTGACAGATGAAGAAATTAAGGCTTTGAGGTTTGTGACTTTCCTAGGGCCAAATAGCTAGCATCTATTGGATTCAACTTCCTTGACTCCAAGACTTATACTGACTCCTACCTTATACAAATTGTGCCTACATGTTGTTTCTAGGATTTCTATGCATGACCACTAATTTCTCATAATGTATCTGTGAAAGTATGTAGCTTTCATATTGAACTTGATCCTGTTTTGTTTTGATAACAAAATGTTTCATGAATTATTTAATCCTTTACAATTTTATAAAATACTACCATTTATCACAATAATCCTGTGTGGTAGGCAAGATGGATATTTCATAGATGAACAAAGACAGAGAGAAAAATTACTTGCAAAAAGTTAAATATGAATAAATAGCAGAAAAGGGATTTGAACCCAGGTCTTATGACTCTTTTCAATCCATTGATCTTTTATAGAAACATAAATGAAGAGCTGGAAGGACTATTGGAACACATCTATCCTAACATCCTTATTAAAAATAGATAACTGAGGCCTAGGGAGGTAATAATACTTGTCTAAGGTCACACAGTAAGTGATGCAACCATATTTGATCCCAAGTTCTCTAAGTCAAAATCTATCACACTTTCCACTGTTCCACCCTACCTCTTTCCATGATCCCTCTTTTATTTATCTTTTTATTAATTTTGGAACACATTTTGTTTTGTTTTGTTTTTCAGCTCGGCATGGGGTTAAATAACTTGCCCAGGGTCACACAGCTAGTAAGTGTTATGTGTCTGAGGCCGGATTTGAACTCAGGTCCTCCTGAATTCAGGGTCGTTGCTCTATCCACTGTGTCACCTAGCTGCCCCTGGAACGCATTTTGAATTTTGTTCCTTTAACTCCATGGAATTTTGTGTCAATTACAAAAAGTTCATGATAGGGATCTTTTGTTATAATATGAATAGTTGATTAAAAATAAAATTTATTTCTAGTGAGTCACTAATTTTCACCATAGTGTTCCTGGAAATTGTGGTCAAGTTATTTTATAAGTAGAGGTTATATTCCTTACCCAAGGCTTAGTATAAATGTCTCTAAATATGATCAACAATGTTTCATTAAAAGCAACAGTACAGCAACTACAAGCCTATACAATCATTTAAATGGTAAAATGATTCCCCATGTCTAATAAAATTGGAATAAACAGGCAGTATACATTGATTAAACAAAGAAGCCCCATTGTCTTCTAAAGTATACATACAACACATGAAAACACAACTCTACTATATCATAAATTTGAATTTAAAGTAATATGGTAGCTATGATAAGTATTAAACATTTAATTAACAGCAATTTTGCCTACCATATTGCAATTTAGAAGAGCTTTAGGGAGATGATGTAGATGTCCTGATCTTTGAAAAAGAAAAGCTGTCCAGGGAACTTTGAATTAATGCCTTCTTTCTCCCACAGTAAATGTGATAGAAAGCAGAGACAAAAATCAAAAGGAAACAAAAAATTTTCATTAACCTGAGAGCTATTCCATAATTTAGGATTATTCTTAAAAAATTATTTGTAACATCTACATATTGGAATTCTCACCAAGATAGTTAATTTAGATTGTTGGGAGAGAAAGGTCCCTTGAATAACTCATTAATCTTTCTTTGCCCTTCAGTGCCTAGCTTCATCTACCTACCTTTACTGCCCAAAGAATCAAAGGTGGTCTTAAAGTAGGAATAAATCATAAAATGATATCCTGATGAGGGTCCGTTAGAAGCAAAGGGATCTTGCTGCATCTTTTTCTTGATGGTTAGCTAAGTTAATTAAACTAAAGTTTGTATCCCAAAGAGATAAAAAAGTAAAAGGACCTACATGTACAAAAATATTTATGGGAGCCCTTTTGTGGTGGTATATTTCACACATATAAAAAAATTAACTGTAGAAATCATCCAAATTAGAAGCAAAGAAAAAAAATAAAACATTGGTGTTTATTAGACAACACCAAATGAGTAATGAGTATTATCTGAAGCCAAGAAAATTTCAAGTTGATAATACCAAACTGATCATACTCACTTCTTCATTTTGGCATTTCCACTTATTTATGTATTTTAACATTCTTTTCTTTTTGAATTTTGAGTTTCAAATTCTCTCCCTCCAATCCCCTTCTACAATGACTGAAAAGGCAAGAAATATGATATCAATTATACGTGTAGAATCATGCAAAACATATTTCCATAATAGCCATATCACAAAAAAAAAGAAAAAAACATTAGAAATTTATACTTCAATTCGTACTCAAAGTTTATCAGTTCTTTCTCTACAGGTGAATAGAAGTTTTTCATGATGAGTCCTTAGAAATTGTCTTGGATCATTGTATTGATCAAAGTAGCCAAGTCTTTCACAGTTGGTCATCATTACAATATTGCTGCTACAATGCACAACGATCTCCCACTTCTTTTCACTTCACTTTGCATAAGTTCATATAGTTTTTGACAATTTTTTCTGAAACCAGCCCCCATCTTTTCTTATAGAAAGATGGTATTCCATCACAATCATATGCCACAATTTGTTCAGTCATTCCCCAATTGATGAGCATCCCTTTGTTTCTAATCCTTTGCCACCACAAAAGGGCTCCCATAAATATTTTTGTACATGTAGGTCCTTTTACTTTTTTATCTCTTTGGGATACAAACTTTAGTTTAATTAACTTAGCTAATTAATTAATTAATTTAGTTCTAAATTGTTCTCTACAGTGGTTGGACTGTTCACTACTCCACCAGCAGTTCATTGGTATAACTATTTTTCTTTCATCCCCTCAAGTATTTATCATTTCTGATAGGTGTGAGATGGTGCCTCAGAATTGTTTTAATTTTCATTTCTCTAATCAATAGAAATTCAGAGCATGTTCATATAACTATAGTTTTGATGAAAATTACTCATTTATATCCTTTGATCATTTATCTGTTGGGCAATGGATCTTATTTTAATAAATTTGAGTCAGTTCTATACTCAGTGTGTATTTGAGAAATGAGGTCCTTTTGAGAGAAATGTTGCAAAACTTTTTGGATGTTGTTTCATTGGCTATGGTACCTTTTAACATACTGCAATTTCCTTGAGTATCTAGTTTAATTAGGTCTACTTTTGCTTTTGCTTGGTTTGAGATCATGAATGAAACTCCTTACTTTTTTTTACTTTAGCTGATGCATAATAAATTCTACTCCAGACCTTTATTTTAATTATGTATTTGTATTTCAACCATGTCTCTTCTAAACAACATGTTATTTGATTTTGTTTTCTAATCCATTTTGTAATCTACTTCCATTTCATGGGCCATTCATCCCTTTCACATTCATAGTTATGATTACTAACTGTGTATGAAGACTTCACAACTTTGCCCTATAAGAGTGCAAGCCTATAATAATAAAGCCTCCAATTTTGTATGATGCATAGGCAAAGAAAATTACAGTTCTTGATGAGGAGCTTTTAATGAGTTAATTGACAGGTATTTACATTAGAACCCCTAAACCTGTAGAACTCATCATATGGTTCCCTGACTGGAAATAACTGCCAAATCCCAAATTCTTCTCCAGCCAAGACTGTAAGGCCCCTGCTCCGGAGGTGACCCCTCACTCAGGCTTTGGACAAGAACCTTGCCTCAGCACCTCCTCCCCAGGCCCTTTACCCTGAAGCAAGGACTACCCAGGCCCCAGTGTCAGTGGTATCTCCTTCCCTGACCCCTCCTCCTTTTCTGGTATCAGCTGATTTTTCCCCTTGCCAACCAGATCCCCTGGCTTTGCAGTCCAGTCCAGTTCAGCCAGCATTCCCTAGTCCCTCACTCACAAGAAGTGGGACTTCCTATCTCCCTTCCTCCCTAGCCCCAGTTGCCACAGTGCCGTCAGGACTTTTTCCCCTAAGGGAAGTTCCTGTCTCTCCTAATGGAACAATTAGGGTACATGTTCTGTTCTCCATTTCAGACCTCATTCAGGTCAAAGAGAAGCTGGGGAAATACTCAGAAGATCCCACTAAATTTACTGAGGGCTTTAGGGATATGTCCCTACAATTGCAGCTTTCTTAGTGTTATTTGCATATCCTCTTCTCCACCTGTTGTACCACTGAGGAAAAGAGGAGAATCTGGGAACAAGCCCAAAAATTATGGATCGTTTGGCTAGCAATGACCCCACAAATTACCCCCCAGAAATGGCTGCTGTTCCCACTACTGACCCAGGATGGGATTATCAGAAGAGTGAGGATAGGAGAAAGAGAGACTATATGGTAATTTGCTTGCTAGAAGGCCTAAGAATTGCATTCCAAAAGCAAGTAAATTTTCAAAAAATTAAGGAAATTACTCAAGGAGAAAAGGAAAACCCTGCCCTTTTCCAAGACAGGCTAGTAGAAGCTATTAAAAAGTATATGAATTTAGATCCAACTCTATAGAAGGGGCAACAATCCTTAGCATGTATTTCATTAATCAATCTGCCCCAGATATTAGGAGGAAACTGCAGAAATTGGCAATAGCACCCCATACACCTCAGGCCCAATTACTGGAGATGGCTTTTGGAGTTTTTAACAACAGAGACTTAATAGCAGCAGAGGAAAGAAAAAGAAGGAAGAGATAGAGAACATGCTCAGTTCTTGGCCACTGCCATGGTCAGGAAAAGACCCAAAGATGTTCCTAGCAACTCCTGCAGTGGGAAAACCTGCTTTCAATGCCACCAGGAGAGTCACTGGTCCAAGGAGTGCCCCTCAAGGGCACCCCTCCAAGAGAACCCCCTAGACCCATGCCTCTGGGACTGTGCCCAAGATGTAATCAGGAGGGACATTGGTCCCCAAGGTTGGAAAAGTGATAGAGTAACCCCTCAGTACCCTATCCTCCAGTCTTCTCAAGACTGGGAATGACAGGGGAGCCTGGGACTTGGTAGCACTTCCACTTTCTCCATCTCTCTAGCTAAGCCCTGGGCAAAAATTGAGGCTGAAGGTAAGGTTACCCAGTTTATACTGCTATGTTCTCTGTTTTAACCAATTCTTCTGGCCCTACTTGCCCCTTGGCCTGTTGAGTCATGGGCATTGAAGGAAAAAGTAAGGGATGTCTTGAGACACACCCTCTCCCCTGCTTATTTGAAGATCTATTGTTTGAACACTCCCTCTTTATGAACTTCTCTTGCCCTGCCCCTTCATTGGGAAGGGACCTAATGATGAATTCAGGAGCCAATCTTTTCTAGTTAAGCCTCCTATCCTCCTTTTCCCTCTGTGCACCAGACCTCTCCATGTACCCTAGAAGTGTGGGAGAAAGTTGAGCTAATTGTTTGGCATCAGGGAATTACGTGAAGCAAATTTTCAAAATTTGGTTACTGCTTAAATAATTTGGCTATTGTTGGTTATTGTTTTAATGTACAAACTTGCCAAAAAGCTTGTTTGGGTTTTGTCTTGCTGAGAATTTGTGAGTATATAGAAATAATCTCTAATGATTGACTTTTTACACAGGGACAAATTTAAATTTGAGATGTAAATCCTGGAAAATTTTTTCCTAAGCTGTGATTAATGAAATTTGCTGTTTGAGGTAAAAAAGCTCATGATTTTATTTTGAGTTGTCTAATGGGTCATAATAATCTATCAATAAATCAATAATCCACCATCTGAGACATGCCACAAGCTACTCAGAGAGATTGTGATACTGGTGAGAAGTCAGTATTGGGAAAACCTGAGAGGACAACTTTAGCCTCAGTCTAAGATGGGATTCTTCTGGTTCAGTGTCCCCATTATGTTCCTTTGAAAGTGAATGTGACCCACCTGGCTATTCCTGAGTCTGGCTATGAGGTGGATTTGGTATTGCATGGTTGGAAAACTGAATTATCTGAATCCAAACAGAGCTAAGGATGTTTTATCCTCTCATATTTGGCCCTAAATTTATTACCTGCTTTATATCTGGGCCCTGCAGTCTTTTCTGTCAGATTTGTGTCTTCCAGACTACAGGCCATTCACCTACAATTGGTAGCAAACAGCAGGTACCAGCCAATGTGGCCCCATGGTTCCTCGGATGCAGCCCATGCTTGGTTCCAGTCAACCTCCTCTTTGAGACCCTCTTGAGGGAGGGACAGCTCTACACCCCTTGCCAGCAGGAAGCAGTTTCAGAAGCCGAGACCTTCTCCTCTTTCCTCAAAAGAATTTGGGTCACATTTGTTTGAGTGGGAAGTGATGAGGATGAGATCTAGACCCCAAAAAGGAAAAACCCTGGACTTTCCCACCTGGCCAAATCTATGGTTCACCTGAGGGTATGATTCCATCAACTGGCCTTTCATTGTCTCTAGACCCAATCTCCCCATTCTCTTACCCTTACCATAGCCTTGCCCTCCATTGTCTTACCTCCCTATGGCCCCAGGCCACATCCCACCCTTAATCCTATCTAGATTCCATTCTCCCTCAGCCACAAGGTCCAAATACCTGGAGTTCTAATACCTCATAGGCTACTTGACCACTCCTAGAACCCTCCTATAGTCTTTTTGTATATAAGGTCCATCTTGTCTCCATTAAGATTCTTGTAATCTAGCCAATAGCTCACTAATGTTCAGACTCCTTGTCTTTGGCTGAAAGAAGGCATGGGTTGAATTCTTTCTGGCAGGACCTGCATGTTGTGATTTTGGGGTCCCAGCACCCCTAAACCTCTAGACTTCATCAAACCACCCCTCATCTCAATGGGGACAGTTGAGACCAGCACAATTTGTGCTTTCCCTAAATCCTCTCAAGCCTCAATAGGAACTGGTTGAAGCAAATACGTAAATTCCCCCTCCCAAGCCTTGATGGGGGTTGATCAAGGCATGCACATCATTCAGCTTACACATTCACTCCTATGGGGGTCCCCAGTCACAGACCAGTGCCCACTTGCTTTATAGGGCAACAGACAAAGAAGGGATATTGCCAGCTATAATAGCCTCACCATTTTATATCACTTCATCCCTATATCTACTGCGCAAGTGTTGATAGAAATTGTTTTGAACTATGATCCTGAGAGCTCATATCTAACACTGGGGAAGTAGAGATTGTTAAGGGTATGGATCCTGGGAAGAAAACTCTAAGAAAGAATAACAAAAAATCCACTTTACACACACTAAAATTCACCTTACTTACAGGCACAATAGAAAAAAGGAATACTCAGGGAAAATTCTACAAGACAATAGCAGGAATTGTCTAGAGGAGAAAGCCCAGAATAGATACCTTGGAATTTTTGATTTAGTGAGGAATACAGTGAATAGAGAGAGACTAGAGGTATAAGGGACCTGTAGCCTCTAGGTCCTCAAGTGTGTCCCTTTGACTGAGTCCAGGCTTCACAGAACAAATCCCCTTCTGTGAAACTTGGACTCAGTCAAAGGGCTGCAACCAAGGACCTAGAGAAACACATGTGGACTCAGGGCTGTGGGTTCCCCACCTCTGCCTAGATAATTATATTGATCATGAACCAAGTAGTTTTGATGAATGCTGTTTTGAAATACAATTTAAGATCTGGAATGGCTAGGCTATCTTCCCCTGCATTTCTTTTCATTAGTTCCCTTGATAGTCCCTTGATATTCTCTCTCTCTCTCTCTCTCTCTCTCTCTCTCTCTCTCTCTCTCTCT
>NW_020949613.1:8212015-8294939 GCF_900497805.2 Vombatus ursinus | reverse complement strand
TCTCTCTCTCTCTCTCTCTCTCTCTCTCTCTCTCTCTCTCTCTCTCTCTCTCTCTCTCCCTCTGTCTCTCTGTCCCTTTCTCTCTCTCTCTCTGTCTCTCTCTCTGTCTCTGGAAGAGATGGCTATATCAAGAGCTATAGAGATACATACATATATACATATATATGAGTGTATTTACACATATATGGAGAAGAGAAGACCTGGTTCAAATCCCATATGTCACTATGTAACCATGGAAAACTCACTTTAACTATAAATGTTCTAAGAATACCAGTAGATTAGGACTTTCAGAGGAGGTGCTGAACTTCATTAATAGAAATTTCCTCATCCAGAATAATTTTTTTCTTTATTATTTATTTATTTTTCAACATTCATTTCCAAAACATTTTGAATTCCAAATTTTCTCCCCATCTTGCCCCTTCCCCCACCCCAAAATGGCATGCATTCTGAACACCTCTTCCCCTAATCTGCCCTTCCCTTCTATCACCCCCCCCATCTCCTTCTCATTCTATTTTCCTGTAGGGCAGGATAGATTTCTATACCCGATTGCCCGTATATAGTATTTCCCAGTTGCATGTAAAAACAATTTTTTAACATTTGTTTTTAAAACTTTGGGTTCCAAATTCTCTCCCTTCCTCCCTCCCCACCCAACTTCATTGAGATGGCAAGCAACACAATGCAGTTTATACAGGTGTAGTCATGCAAAACACTTCCATAGTAGTCATGTTGTGAAAAACTAAGTACATTTCCCTTCATCCTATCCCACCTCTCATTTATTCTATTCTTTTTTGACCTTGTCCCTCCTCAGAAGTGTTTGCTTCTGATTACCCTTTCCTGGCCTGGACTCTGGTGGATGAGTGACCACAAGCACTCTTTTCTGCCATGGAACTGTGAGAGGGATTCCCTCTCCACTGCCACTATAAACTCTACCACACCAATGCTCCTCCTTGCCGCAGGACCGTCACCCAGAACTGAGACCCAGATCCAAGCATGGGCAAAGCAAGAGAATTCTGCCTCATCATGGGCAAAGAGATCCCTGTCATCTGTGGGCCAAGAGCTCAGGAAGCAGCCTCTGCTCTAGGGCTGTGCTGGGACTGGGGCTGGGACTGAGCTCCTCCCTCACTGTGGTCAGACACACTTTTCCTTCTGATCTTCTAAGTTGTCTTTGGCATTTGTGGGTTGACCAGTCTGAAAATTGCTACAGATCCCCTTGACTCAGTCCCCTGAGGACTGCTCCAGGATAACTGCAGTCCCATCTTTGTGCTGCCCATGCTGAACCTCACTCCTCTCCCAGCCTGGCAAAATACATCTTTCTAATCAACCATCCAGGTTGTCTTGGGCAGGAAATTTGTTTCACTCTGTCTTTTTCTGGGTTCTGCTGCTCTAGAAGTTGTTTAGAGCCATTCTTTACAGTTATTTGGAGGGGTTTGAGGGAGAGCTCAAGCAAGTCACTGCTTTTACTCCACCATCTTGGATCCACCCCTACAGAATTCTTAATACTAGTGAAATCACAGGTCTAGTCACTATCTGCTATCTAATTCATTACTAGTTTGAGGGCATCATTGAGCCTCAGAGTCACATTGCTTCTTTGACAGTGGATATGGGACATCTTGTCTGTCTATGCCATACCCATAGCCAAACAATAGTGTCACCTTTTCAAAGGTCTAAAAGTTTGTATCAGTCTAGAAAGACATCAAAGTGTAGACACAAAAACAAACTCCATGTCTGCTATCTAGCATCCTGTCTACCTAACTTTTGAATAGGCTTGTCCTCAGATGCTTGTCATGAGATATCTTTTGTTGTTGTTCTCCCTTTCTCTTTCCTTCCCTCCCTCCACCCCACCTCAGATTCTCATGAAGAATATCTGCCTTATAGTTAGATAATTATGTAGTACAGTGGTTAGAGTGCTAGAGTACTAGGCCTGGAGTCAGAAAACCTTGATTTTCTGTCTTGTATCAGACATTTTCTAGTCATGTGAACCTAGACAGTCATTTAATCTCCATCACCTTCAGTTTCTTCATCACTAAAATGGGGATAGCAATGGCTGCTAGGGTGTTTCTGAAGATCAAATGAAACATCCTTACCATGCTATGTGAATGCAAAAAATGATGATGTTGATGATGATGATGGTGTTGATGATGGTTTATGTCACTGTAGGGAGTAACCTTGCCAAAAAGTCATGGATCCTTTTAATATTGAAACACTTCATCATTTTAGTTAGTTGCTTAATATAAAAATAGGAAACATTTCTTTATTGGGCATATCTGAAAACTCAGCCTCTTCAAAAATTTTCTTGTTTCTTACACAGCAAACTTTTGTTTTAGATATCACCATGTAATTGAAATCATTTATCATTTTAACACACTTTTGTCACGAAAAAGCTGATTAATCAACCTTTAATAAGAAACTTCCCTAACTGCAAAGTGGCAGTGATTTTTTTCTATAGTTACTCCCTCCAAAGATCCAGAATGCAATCTTGCTG
The DNA here is from genome assembly GCF_900497805.2 of Vombatus ursinus. NCBI lineage: Eukaryota > Metazoa > Chordata > Mammalia > Diprotodontia > Vombatidae > Vombatus > Vombatus ursinus. Next base: position 8,292,457 of record NW_020949613.1, on the reverse strand, counting down.
AAACTCAGTAGATGATTTCCTTCGTTACTGTGTCCACATACTCTGAAGATAAGCATCATTGAAGTGAGAAAGTTTGTTCATTCAAAAAGAGATACAGAGACTACTTCTGGACCCTTTTCAACTTGATAGGACTTCATATAGTTTGTAAGTTTTCTAAAAGAAAATTTTGGGGAAGCTAAGGAGAAAAAGCCTCATAAAGTCTGCTCCTGGGAAGCCGAAACTGCCAGATCTTTGAGCAGAAGAGTTCTGAGGCCAAGGCTGAAAAGGTATCCCCACTGAGTACTGAATCAATGTGGGGCTCTGCCAAGAGTTTGGTGCCACCACACTGACTAATGAGGTGTGATCTGGTGCTGGTTAGACACATAAAAGGTCAAAGTCCCCATGTCTATGAGTAGTGGTATTGCCCATGAGTAATAAATAAATAGAGAAAGAGAGAGAGAGAGAGAGAGAGAGAGAGGGGAGGAGGAGGAGGAGGAGGAGGAAGAAGAAGAAGAAGAAGAAGAAGAAGAAGAAGAAGAAGAAGAAGAAGGAGGAGGAGGAGGAGGAGATAAACTTTGAGGTTGTGTCCATGTCACAAGTGGTACAAAAAGAAGCACAACTTTAGGTCCTTTCTATTAAAAAGAAAATTAAAATTAAGGAAAAATTAACTTTTCTGTCCAATTTTAAATTTTGTGTTTTATATTTCTTGAAAATTATTTATTTTATTCCACTGGTAAAAGAAATTCTCAATAAGGAACTTCCATCAATGCAGATCAACACTTACTTCTCCCATCACAGGGCCATATAAGTCAGAGACAGAATTTGAATTGAGATATTGGTGACTCAGAAAATGGTTCTATATCCACTATGCCATGCTGCTTTTCTTTAAAAAAAATTAGCCTTTTTTGTAGGGGGGGAATGATTACAGTATCTTTCTTACAATGTTATTGTAAATCAAGCATTTTGGAAGTCTCATAACTCTTTAGAAATGTGAGTTGTTTTCTTATTTTATATCTTGATTATAGTCTTAGAATTCTTTTATGGATCTCTAGTCAAGAGTAAGCCAAAGGTTGTTCAGGTGTCAGGTTTGGATAGGGCCAAACTTATGCATATCAATGAGCTAGACCATAGCTGTCTCCTTCCTAGCTTTATCCTTTGTTAAAGAAAAATAGAAAATAAAAAAATAAATATGTGTATACACACACATATTTATAAAGTGCTAATTATGCAAAGAATTGTGCTAAATACTTTATAAATATTTCATTCAATCCTCATAACAACTTTATCAAACAGGTACTATTACTATCTTCATTTTACAGTTTGGAGAACTGAGTCAGACAGGTTAAATGATTTGCCCGGGACCATATGTCTGAAGCCTAATTGAACTCAGGTCTTCCTGACTCCAGTCCTGGTGTTCTATCCACCATGTCACCTAGTTATATAGATACTTAGGTAATTAGATACAAAACATCTTAAAACCAAATAAAAGTTTTAGATAGAAATACTAAGAATTAGAGGAATCAGGAATCAAAGAAGGTCTTATGTAAGAAGTGGTATTTTGGTTGACCTGTGAACAAAGGTAGGGGTTTAAAATTTTAGAGATGAGAAAGCAGAGTATTCTGTCTATGAGAAAACATTAAACTGGAAGATGGAATTAACATATAGAGAACATCAAGTAAATCCATTTGGCTAGAAGGATAATTTGTGAAGTGAAGTTATGTGAAATCAGGAAAAAGAATTTGGATCCAGAATATTATGGGATGCCAATCTCAAACCGACACAAATTAATTTATAGTTCCTCACTGCCCCCAAACTTTCCTGCCTCACTAAAGAGATTACTTTTCCTTCCCCTGATCCACACCGATTTATACTTTAAAGCATTGAATACATAATGCTATGAAGTCAAAACATACATGAACACTTCTTAGTTGTGTGAGCTGCTGGATCTCAGTTTCCACATATATAAAATGAAGGAGTTGGAAGTGATGACCTCCAAAGTCCATTCCAGCACCAAATCTATAACTCTATGAATGTGTGAGCATGGAGACAGGAAGCCTTGGGGGAGAAATCATTTTGTTATATTTATTGTCTACTCTTCATGAAATATCAGTGTTTGAGAGATAGTGGCCTCTTCTATTGTTTTTGTTTTTTCTGTTTGTGTGTTAATGACTCTCAGCCAGAAGATATTAATTATCATCATTTAATATTTAGAAATGGAATGAAATTCCCTACATTTAAAGGAATGAAGCATTTGATTTCTATGGAGCTATTTTTAAAAAGCGTCTTTCCTTTTATTACTTCCCCCAGTTTCTCAACCTCTACTCATTTCCTTTCACTGTTTTTCTAATCAATAGAAAGAACACAAGGGCAGAAATATGAAAATTAAAGGTAAAATGAAGAAGTTACACAGGGAGAAAATTCCAGGTTCATACTGTGATAAATTGGTTTCAGCCATTTTCCCTGATATGCGGCCATACCATATTCTATAAGTGGGCCTAATTCCCTACCCTATGCCTTATCTCCCTACCCTGATACCCTTATTCCTACCAGGGTCAAAATGATTCAACTTTAGGGTAGGTTTGACACATAGTTCTCCTTATCTCGCACCACGTAGCTGCTTAAATATGTCTTTGGCTAGCTTTGTCAAGGGTGTGTGATGGCAAATTCAGTTCCCATCTCTTTCATGAAGCATTCCCTATTCTAGCTTACATAGATTTATTTTTTTTCATTCTTGAAATGTTGCTTATTTTAAAAAATAATGTATTTTTACCCCATTATATGTTATGAAAATTTTAAACATTTTTTTTAAAGTTTTGAGTTCCAAAGTCTGTCCCTCTTTCCCTCCCTTCCTGATATGTGAGCAATCCAATATAGGTTATACATGTACAATCTTGCAAAACATATTAGTCATTTTGAACAAGAAGACACTAATTTAGGAAAAAAAAATGAAAGTGAAAATAGCATGCCTCAGTCTGTATTTAAACGATATCACTTCTTTTTCTGGAGTTAGATAGTATGCTTAATTAGTCCTTTTGGATAGTCTCGGATCACTGTATTGCTGAGAAGAGCTAAGCCATTAACAGTTCTTCCTCATATTATATTGCTGCTATTGTGTACAATGTTCTCCTGGTTCTGCTCACTTCACTTTGCATCAGTTCATATAAGTCTTTCAAGTTTTTTCTAAAATCATCCTCCTTGCACAATAATATTCCAGTACAACAGTATACTACAGCTTTTTTAGCCATTCCTCAAATGATAGGTGCCCTTTTGATTTCCAACTCTTAACCACCACAAAAAGAGCTGTTATAGATATTTTTGCACAAATGGGTCCTCTTCTCTTTTTTTGATTTTTTGGGGGGCATAGATCTAGCAATGGTATTGCTGGATCAAAAGGCATGCACACTTTTGTGTGCAAAAACACTTATAACACTTATAGACCTTTGGGCCATAAAATTGCTCTTCAGATTGGATAGAAAATGTTGATATAATTGATAAACTTAACTCTTCCCAGCCATACAAGGATCTGAGACATCTCCAAGGCCTCCTGATGGAATATGCTGTCCACATCCGAAGAAAGAACTATGGAATTTGAATGCAGATCGAAGCATACTATTTGCTATTTTTTTTCTTCTGTTGAGTTTTGTTTCCTCTTTTTGGTGGTTCTTCCTATTGGTTCTAATTCTTACTTACAGCATCACTAATGTGAAAATATGTTTAATAGGAATGTATATATATATATATGTAGCCTATATCAGATTGTACGCTATCTTGGGGAAGGAGGTGAGGAGGGAGAGGGAAAAAAATTTTAAACTCAAAAGCATATGGAAGTGATTGTTGATAAATCAAAATAAATTAATAAAAAAGAAAAAATTGTTGATATATTCTTAATTGGTTTGCTCTTTGAGGGGGTCAATTGATGTGGAACATTTTTTCCTCCAATGGAGATTAATAATTCATCTATAATTCATAGTCTTTTTTAAATTAATTTATTTTGATCTATCAATAATCACTTCCATATGCTTTTGAGTTTAAAATTTTTCTCCCCCTTCCTCCCCACCACCCTCCCCAAGACAGCACATAATCTGATATAGGCTATACATTTACATTCATACTAAACATATTTTCACATTAGTGATGTTGTAAGTAGAAATTAAAACCAATAGGAGGAACCATCAGAAAGAGGAAACAAAACTCAACAGAAGAGAAAAAAAAATAACAATTTGGCTTCCATAGTTCTTTCTTTGTGTGTGGATAGCATTTTCCATCACAAGGCCTCTGGAGATGTCTTAGATCCTTGTATTGCCAGGAAGGGTTAAGTTTATCAATATTAGTCATCACACAACGTGGCTGTTATTATGTACAATGTTCTCTTGGTTCTGCTCACTTCACTCAGCATCAGACCATACAAGTCTTTCCAAGTTTTTCTGAAGTCAGCCTGTTCATCATTTCTTATAGCACAAGAGCATTCCATCACATTCATATACCACAACTTGCTCAACCATTCCCCAATTGATGGGCATCTTCTCAATTTCCAATTCTTTGCCACCATAGAAAGAGTTGCTATGAATATTTTTGTACATGTAGGTCCTTTTCTCATTTGTGTGATCTCTTTGGGATATATCCCTAGAAGTGCTATATAATTCATAGTCTTAAAGAGTTGCCTGAGACTTACAACATGCTCATATAACTAGAGTTTAGGCAGGATATGCCCATGGATATCTCTATAATGCTTAACAACCGCCTCATATAAATTCTGTTGTGAACAGCCAATTAATCACAAAGCATTTATTAGACTTTTATTATGTGCCAGACACTGTGTCATGAGCTTCCAATATAAGATTGAAACAAGTCTCTGCCCTCAAGGACCCTACAATCCAAAAAGGGAATCATGTTAACACATAAGTATGTGTAACATGTAACGTAAACACAAAAAGAAATCCAAAGTATAAATAAGGTAATTTGAAGCAGAGAGTAATAGAAGCTTGAGATATTGTGTAGGGTTTGCCATGTGAGCCGTACTTTGAAGGAAGCTTGGGCTTCTATGAGGTGGAGGTGAGAAGCGAAATAATTCCAGGCAGAATTTGTTTTTTTTTTTTTTTGCAAAATCACATAAGTGGAGAATGGAATGTGTTGCACAGGGAACAGCAAATAGGCCATTTTGGCTGGAACAGAGTCCATGAAGGGAAGCGATGTATAATAAGGCTGGTAAGAAAGGCTGGAGTCAGATTGTGAAGGGCTTTCAATGACAAACAGAAGAGTTTGCTTTTCTTCCTAGAGGCGATAGGGAACCACTGGAGCTTTCTGAGCAGGGAAGTGACATGGCCAGACCTGTACTTTCTTAGAATATTGCTTTGGCATTATTTCTAGTGAGATAATGTATATAAAGCATTATGCAAATGTTAGCTATCATTAGTATCCCCCGCAGCATCTAGTATAGTGCTGAGCCCATAGTAGTGCTCAATAAATCCTGTTGGTTGCTTGATAGTAGCAGTGGGACGTCAATGTACTCTCACTGTGCCTGGTCAGGCCATGAACCTGCAGTGACTGCCATTCTTCCTCCTCCACTAGACCCTCGACATGGCACCGCTTGAAAAACATTAGCATGGTTTCATTATTGCTTTTCATTTTCAAAGCACGTCCACAAGTGTAATAAAAATTAAGTATTAAGATCTATTATCATTTGGCTTGGAATGAACACATAACATTTTAATAAAGTAGGGACTTGTGTTAATTTAGTTAAGAAGAACAGTTTATAATTCTGCATATTTTAATGAAGAGTGAGAATATTTTAAATAGAAGCATAAAGTCAAATACTTATTGCTGCAAATATACCAATGATAAGTTTTTTTTTTTCTTTTTCATTTGTAACACTGACAGTATGAAGATTAAGATACTTATTATCCTCTAAGGGATGATACATTATCCTTCTGTACTTCATAGTACTTAGTATGGTGCTATTCACATAGAAGGTGCTCAAATATTTGTTGAATGAATGAAACAGAATCATGAGAAATTCCAATGAATAGTCCTTTCTGGTATTAGGGATTCAAATATATAATAGAAAGTGATAAATAATTTTTCCTTCAGTTTTAATTGATGATGTTTAATTTTAGTTCAGTTTTGGCTTATGAGTAGAAATGATATCTATAATGCATTACTGACACATGAACATATGCTATGTAGACATGTTTTTTTTTCCTTCTGCAGATAAAATTCTAAATATCAAATAGAAAAATATTTGTTTTATCAATTGCTCAAGGTCTAGAGTGATAGAAGTATCTTTGCTTTTGGTACCTGGATAGAATTGTGAGTTTTAAATACTAGGCAGGTTATAATTCATTAACAATTCATCCATTCATAATTCATAATGATGATTTATGTCTTAGAAAACATTGTAACAAACCTTTGAGATGAGATCTTAAGATTTGAAGTTGAGAGTTTATCCTATCAAATGAACTATGAATGTGAAATGGTATTTCGAATTTGGAAATTTATCCTGAAGATCTTCAGACACTTGCAGTCACTACAGGGTGTCTCATAAACCTAATTGACAATTGAATATCATGGGTGAGTATCATAATTTTCTTAACCCAGAATGTTCAATGAAAGCTAACTATTCAGCTTAAAATACCAGTAAGATCCTTAACATAGTAATTTTTCCCATGATCTGACTGATGTTCCTAGTGGTTGTTCATTCTGCACAAATTGTTTCTCAGTTATTCTCAAAGAGTAATGCTGTATGTGAAAGGCAGACACAGAGAAAAACCATTTTTGTCAGCCTTCTTCACAGAGCAAGTAGGTGCCAAAGGTACAATTGAACCATATAGCAGGATCAGAGACATTCACGCCTTGACTGTGGATTTCTTGTATTCTTGAGAAATATATTGATTATTCTATAGAGGACTCATCCCTTTTGCCTGTTATAACCAATTGGGGTTAAATGTCAATGTTCTTGTTGTGGGTGTGAGTATTCCACCATCAAGAGAGGACAATGGATTTTAATATAAATCGGAAACCTCATTAAGTAACAACTTTACAATCAAAGTTGAAGAATTTCAGCCTTCATTTTGCCTTCCATAATTTTGATCCAGCACTCTGCATTTGTGTGCAATGGATGCTTGGTATACTGTGCTCAGCACACTGTGCATTTTTCAGCTCTATGTACATTTGTCATTTTACCTTATAAGACACATGTAATTCCTGCTACAATAGAAACAACATTTCTGATGTCATAAGTCTAGTTGTTCTATTTCCAAGCATTTTAATTGTTTTCTTTTTTTTTTAGATCAGACTTTTTTTTATTATTATTGGAAGCTATTAAAGAGGGACTTCTTTTCCCAGTGAGATCAGCACCTTCTCTTATAGTTAGTTGCTCAGGATACCAAGACTTTAAGAAATTTGTCCCAGGAAACAGAGATAGCTTGAATGTGTGCCATTGTGTGTTCTGTAGCTATGGTGTTTTAAAAATGCTTAGGTGTATACTTTTTAGGTTTCATTCTGCTTCACCTTGTAGTGGACCCATATTGTATAATCTGCTGCTCTCAAGTTAAGCATTTGCTCCATTGCCTGACAAGTCATGGATACACACACACACATATGCACATATGCATGTGTGTGTATGTGTGCATCTTTAACAGACTGGTCATGTTATCAGGTTAGGGAACACCCAATGAGGAAAATTTCTCTAATAATTAGCAACTTCTTTGCATTTTGTCATCTTAGACAGGTGTCTGGGGGTACTGAGAAGTGAAATGACTTACCCAGGGTCCCACATGTAGCATATGTTTGAGGTTAGACATGAACCAAAGTCTTCTGGATGTTGAATCCTTCTCTATATACACTATACCAATCAACCTCTGAGCAGGGTATCTTCTGTCTTACACTGAAAGTTTCTAGAGACTATAACTCTACTAGTAAGGTACATTATATCATGGCACTCATGTTTTTCTTGGTGATGATAATGGGATCAAACAACTTGAAATTTGGACTTCAGTTTATTCTCTGTAAATTTAAAAAGGTTGCTTGTGTATTTAAGACATTGATTAGATGCTGATCAAAATTTTTAGGGAAAAACTGCCTAACTCTTAGTTCTGTCAGCAGTAGTGGAATGGGTAGTATGCCTTGGGATTTAATATAATGCACACTTTCTCACAAAGTCTTTTTCTTAAGTTAAATTGTTAAGTCAAATCTGTTTCTTTCATACCACCTCACAATATAAATCCCTTGTTACAAAAATGTGTAGTTATGCAAAACAAAGTTATTTATTGGTCATGTCCCCAAAATGTCTTCCTCTGCATTTTGAATCCTTTACCTCTCTAACAGGAGTTGGGTAGCCTGTTTCATCATGAGTTCTCTGGAATCATGGTTGGTCATTTTTCTTATCAGAGTTCTTATATCTTTCAAAGGTGTTTGTCTTCACAATATTGTTGTCATTTTTATAAACTGTCCTCTTGGTTCTGCTCACCTTAATCTATATCAGTTAATACAAATCTTTCTAGTTTTCTCTGAAACTATCTTTTTTTACAGAGTAATAATAATTCATCACATTTACATACCATAATTTGTTCAGTCATTCTACAATTGATGGACATCCCCTCAGTTTTCAGTTCTTTGTTGTATAAAAAGTTTTTATTAATATTTCCATATAACCTTAATTAGAGTTTATTTTGCTTAGAACTAATTTTTTCCTTAATCTAACCTTCTAATTCTTCCCTCTTTTTCTCCCTTTTCTCACGTATTTCTCTACTGAATGAAATGTGTGTTTCTGTATGTATGTGTATTCTTCTATCCTTTGACCAGTTCAGATGAGAGTGAGATTCAAGTGTCACATACTTCCTGAACCCTCTTTGTTTAAAGATTTATTCCCACTGCCCTCTATAAAAAAATACTAACATAAAAAACATGAAACAAAACAAAACAAAAGCTCCAAAGGGATTTTAATTCAGGGTTAAAGCTTCATATAATATACTCTATTTTAAAAATGTTTTAAGGAGTCACTGTCAACACTATTCATGTAAAGATATATATATGTATTTACATATATATATATATATATATATATACAGAGAGAGAGAGACAGAGAAGTGTAGGAGAAAATCTGATTTAAATCTGATTTTGTTACTGTGGAAATTGATTATGCATGGAGTTTGACAGGTACTCTGCTCTTGTGTTCAACTTAGCAAACTTATGCCGGAAGAAAAAAAATAAAAAAGCTTCTTAATGAAGCAATGTGAAAAAGCAAGTCAAAGGTTAAAGTTAAAAGGGAGCAGTTATTAGCCTTTCCAAGATGATTGTGAGATTGAGTCTGGGTAAGCAAGTAATGCATTGTAGCAAATTTGAGAATAATAAAGCTCAGGGTTAGTACAAGTTATATAGAAATAGTAACATAAGTTGTGAATTGAAAAACAGTGGGTGATGGAAAAAAAAAACCTTGTTGAGAATCAGAGAACCTTGTTTTTAATGTAAGATTTTTTACTAACTTATTTTGTGATGGTGAGGAAATCACTTTCCCTCTGTGGGGCCTAGTTTCTTGACCTGTAAAAAGAAGAGGCTGAACTATAGCTGATCTGCCTTCCAACTTTAATATTCTATGAGAATTTTACTAGCAGATTTAGTATACAGAATCCTTCTGATAAAACATAGCTGGAATATTCTCTGATAACTAAGTAAAGTGATCAGGTTTCTGACCACTACCTTATGAAGGCAAATTTTTGCCATCCTGATCATACATTAGCTTATAGATTTATACCTTTACAATAGTCTCAATATCATAAAGATTCACCCTGGCCTGAATAGATGGTAGCCATAATTCTATAATCACCCTGCTTTTCAAATCTCATTGTTGAGAATCTAGACCAGTGGTATCAAACTCCAACAGAAACAGGTGCCACTAAACCATACATAAGTATCCCTGGGGGCTGCATATTTTCTTAGAAAAACACATTAACATCATCTATGCCATTGTGTATTGTTAGTAAATATTTCACAATTATATTTTAATCTGGTTCAAGCAACACTTGGGGGTGTTGTGGGCCGAGTATTTGACACTTCTCATCTAGAATAACCTCATCATATTAAGCGTGGTTTGCCAATAACTGATGAAAATGCTTGAGAAAATATTCAGTTTGTTGGAGGCAACCACAAGATACTGCTATTTTCCCACAAACTTTAGGCTTGGTCTTTTAAGTTTGTTGCACCTGAACTTTACAGCTGAAAGGTCATTACTATTCATTTCATACTTTGTGTTCTAGGCACACTGAACATGCCCTGAACCATCCTCTCTCTTTGCCTTTATGTCTTATACATGCAATCCCCTGCCCCTAATCTTTACCAATTGAATTTCTACTGATTATTTAAAGCCCTACTCCTCCAAGAGCCTTTTCCTGTTCTCTCATTAGTGATGATTCTTCTACTTGAATCTCACATAGTCCTTTATTTTCCAACTTTCTAAAACACTTACCATACATCATTGTGTCTTTATTTGGGTATTTATTGTTACCTCAGTTAGTGTAGAAAACCTACTACACTGAAAGATCCATGAGGGCAGGTATCATTTCTTATAGTGAAATCAAAACAGTTTTCCTCCTGAGCTTTATGCCCAGAACACCATAATTGATGGTTATAATCACTGATCATTAAAAAATGTTAAGAGTTTTGTAGTTTTGCTGCATATTAGTCATCTTAATCAACTATGAGATGAGTTACTTTCCTGTCAATGTGTCTCCTACCACCACACTCTCTCGGAAACATGGATAAGAGGATATAATTGACATAATCACACATACCTGCTCTATTAACATTGTGATTCCAACTTTTTGTGCTAATGATAGAGTTGAATCAGTATATGTGTCACCTACCAGTACCAGAAATGTCAATTTAACCCCCAACCTTGATTATGGGAACAGAAATCTTTTTTCAACCCTATTATTACTTCTTCATCAGGGCAGTCATGAAATTTACAGGATTTATATACAAGAGATGTAGATAAATGTTTCAAAGCTCCATGATCTTCCTGCCAAATCTGCGTTATGATTTTTAAAATATTATGAATTCCTTTATGTTTGGTCTCAAATTTATTAGTGGGGAGTTAGCATGACTCTTGTATTTCAACCTCTAGAAAAGATGGCCTGACAAAGAAATTAAAGATTTATAGAAGTATAATTTAGAGAAGAGAGGACCAAGATTACATAGCATCTCACAATATAGCTTAAATCCACAAAAAAAGAGGAAAATTCCCAACTCATTTTTCTTTTAAATTTTTACTGTAAAATTGGTAACAACAGAGACAATTTCAGCAATTAAAAAAAGTCTGGGACAAAAGTGGTAGTTATGAAGCAGTAACCAAGTAAATATATAAATTTTTTCTTTCATTTATATAGGGATCATTGATCTACTTACCCAGTGTCATCCTCAGGTGATGGATCAGACAAAAGGTTGTCTGTTTTTGTTAATAGCTGGAATAGATGAAGCATTTTAAAGATTGCAGTGCACTTTCATATATTATCTCATTTTGTCTCCACAACAAACCTGGGAGGAAGGTGCTACATTAGCCCCATTTTATGGATGAGGAATATGGGGCAGTCAGAGATTAAATGACTTGTCTGAAGTAGTACAACTAGTTAGTGTCTACAACTAAATTTGAACTCAGGTCTTCCTGATCCCAATTCTTTATGCCTCAAATGCTTCAGTATATTTTTGCTTGTTTGGCTGTGGGAAGTGGGGCCTATTATTTGGCATACTCCAATGAAGGAATTCCTCTAATGAATCAGATTAGTAACTCACACAAAGTCTTACACTTATCCATAGCCACATAGAATGTATCAGAGGGGATGTCTTCTAGGCATGGAGGATGGACTATACAAATTCTTAGAAAAAAGAGAGAGTATGATGAGATCAGAGAATAAGAAGAAGGCTGGTTTGATTGAATCATAGAATATGTGAAAAAGGGTGGTGTGAAATAATTTGCAAAGATAGAACCAAATAATAGAGTAATAAATTTCAGGCTAAGGAGATTCTATTTAATCCTTGTGGGAATACAGATGCACTAAAGTTATTTTTTTACACAAGAAGGAGAGAGGATCATGGTTAGGCTTGTGCATTAAGAAAATTATTTTGGTAGCTCTATGTAGGTAAAAAAGGGAAAGTTAGATTTTACATGGTAGATTAAAGGGCTATTACAATAATCTGTCTGTTAGGTGATGAGGTCCTGAACAATAGTGGTAGCATTATGAATATAGAAAAAGACATGGAGTTACAATTTATTTTATATGGTACAGATGGGAAGAGGGAAGAAAGTGAAGTCAATGATGAACTGAGGTTTTGAGCCTGGGTGAGTAAGCTATCCTGGTGGGAGCTATCCATAAAACTAAGATGTTTGGAAGGAGGATCTAATTTTAAAGATAATTCAATTTAGAACTTATTGAATTTTTGTTACCAGTGGAACTTGGGAAGAGTTCATAGGATTTAATAATAATAATAATATTAATAATAATAACACATCGCATTTATATAGCAATTTAAGGCTTGCAAATAAATTTGCTATAGTATCTCATTTTATCTTCACAACAACCCCAAGAAATAGATGCTCCTTTTATTGATATTTTGTGGAGGAGGAAAATGTGGCAAACTCTGTTTAAGTGACTTGCCTAGTGTTATACATCTGTTAAGTATCTGATTTGAACTTGTCTTTCTTATTTTATAGATCAGATAACTGAAGCTTAAGGAGGGTGATCAATTCCACAAAGCTACTTAGTGGTAGAACTGGAGATTAAATCTAATTTTTTTTTTCCTGTTGTATTGACTGTAGGTGTCCAACAAGTAATTAAAAATTCAGGAATAATACTTAGCAGAGAAATTAGGGCTGATTATAGATTTCAAATAAATAATTAATGAGAATTTATTAATCTCCTATTATTTATTCAGCATAGCATCATATAGATATAGAGATGGAATGGTCATCACAGGCCATCTCATTCATCTTTCTCATTTTAGAGATAAGTATACTGAGGCCTATGGAAGGAAAGTGACTTGCCCAATGTGCAAGACTCTGTGCCAGAAATTAAAGATATAAATACAAAAGTGTCATAACCCATTCCCTTTAGGAGCTTACATTCTTTTTTTTAATTAATTTATTTTGATTTATCAACAATCAATTCCATAAGCTTTTGAGTTTTAAATGTTTCCCCACCTCCCTCCCTAAGACAGCATGCAGTCTGATATAGGCTATACATATACATCCCTTTTAAACATATTTTCACATAAGTGATGTTGTAAGTAAGAATTAGAAGCGATAGGAGGGACCACCAGAAAGAGGAAACAAAACTCAACAGAAGAAAACAAATAGCAAATAGTATGTTTTAATCTGCATTCAAAAGAAGCTTATATTCTATAGAGGTCTGTAAAATATTCTTAATAAGTAGACTATTACACACACAAAGTATGTAAAAGAAGTGATCTTAGGATAAGGCACTAAAAACAGGCAAATAAGAAAATCCTCTCAAAGGAGACTTTGTAATCAAATTGATGTTTGACCCAGGGGATCCAGAAAGCATAAGAATAGAAGACTTTTCACAAAAAGGGATAAAGCAGTTGATGCAAAGAAATGGAAATAAGACATAGAACATCATGGAGGTGGAGGAGAAATGATTAATCAACATGGAAAGAGAATCCAGATTCACATTGTGAATGACTTTAAATGACAAATAAAGGAAGAAGTCAATGAAGCTTCTTGAGATGATGAGTGTAATGGTCAGAGCCTTATATTAAGGATGTATGGAGGATGAACTGAGGAGAGGAGATTCTGGATGCAGGGAAACCAATTAATAGACTCACATAATAACTTAGGTGAGAGGCCATGAGGTCCTGAAATAGTATAATTGTGGTGTGAGTGGAGAAAAGGGATGGGAATGAGACATGTTGTGGAAAAGATAATGTAAATATAAAAGTATGGTAAGGTGAATGAGAGAAGAGTAGAGGATCAATTTGAAGTGGCAGGCCTTATTGCCCAGAAGAATGGTGATGCTCTTGACAGAAATATCAAAGTTAAGAATAAGGGTAGGCTTATGGGAAGAGATAATGATTTTGATTTTGGACATATTAAGTTTGATATGTATATGAGACATCTAGATGCCGATGTCTATTAGACAGTTGAAGATTCCATACTGGTGCTCAGGTGAAAAGTGAGAACTGGATATGTGGTTTTTAAAATCATCTGTCTAGATGCTAATTAAATCAGTGAGAACTGGTATTATTTTCAAGAGCTAGAGTTAAGAAAGTCCTGGATAAAATGCTGGATCATACCCACATATAGTGACTCCCATGATGGTACTGCAAAGGAGACTGAGAAAAATCATTCATACAGGTATGAAAAGAATCACAAGAAAAAATCCAATACTCCAAAATAGGAAGTAGAAATACAAAGATAAGGTCAAACACAGTCTGTTCTCAAGTAGTTTAAGGTCTATTTGCAGGAATGACGAGAACAGAGATAACTATAATACAGGTTAGATTGTGATGAATGCATGGGAGAGACTTGGACTTCTCATGTGTGTGAGGGGTACAGTTGGGGAAGAGTTACAGAAATATGGCACTGAGATGGACCTCAAAGAAATGGAAGGATTCCAGCTAATATAATGTTAGGGGATACCATGCCAAGGAAAAGGTACACAGCATGGTAGAGCAAGATCAGTTTAAAAAGAGTAGTTCAATTTGGCTGAAACAGAGTGAATATAGTGGGGCAATAGGATAAGGCTAGAAAGGCAAGTTAAAACCATATTGTTGAAGGGTATGGATATCAAGCTATTGAATTTATATTTTATTTACTAAGCAATGGAAAACCAATAAAATTTTGAGTAAATGAGTAATATGATCCCTAGGCTGAATGATTGATTGATACAGTGAATGAATGAATGAAAAAGTATTTGTTAATCACTTACTAATGTGAAAAAGACTATGTTACATTCCAGGAATACAAATGAAGGAGTAAGACAGCCCAAGCTTTTAAGGAGTTCATATTTTATTGAGGAAAATAAAATATACGGAGGATTTCAGCTTCAAGTCAGATGGAAAAATCCCATGATCCCTAGAAGATCATGGCTTTTCTTTAATGTCATTTCCACTCATTAAATCTTATCAGTTTCTGATGTCAAACCACTTGACAGTGCCAAGGACTTTAGTTGTAAGAATATTCTTTTCTGGGTCATTAGGAGCTATGGTGTAATATCTGCAGGAGCAAATACCATGCTGCCTTTCCACAGAGGTTACTTCCAGGGATGATGGCAATTAAAGATCATGTTCTCAGAAGATCTCTCTGGAAGCTTGATCTGAGATGGATTGGAGAGGTCAGAAATGAAAAAGGATATGCAACCAGTTAGATAGATATTTCTTAAAGGAGAATCAATAAAAATAGAGAATCAATTAAAATTGGCTGTGATTTGGGAGACAGAGGAAAGGCTATAAGATGACCCTCCAGTCTATGTGGGTGAGTAGTAGTAGTAGTAGGCAGTTATTAAATGATTATTGACCAAGTGGAATTGGCATTAACAGAATTGGGGCAAGAAAAATCATAGAGCTTATGGAGAAATATGGAATTAGGGGCACAATTTCAAAAACCTTATCAATGACATTTTAAAAAAAGATAGGACCCTAATAACAATGGTGGCACAGTTTTGCATATGATAAATTATTAATACATACATAAATACTAGAATAAACAGTATCCATGTCTATAACCTGGTCCTGCTAGACCTCTGACTCATGTTATAGGAGTAAGTTAGACAAGTGACAACTCCAGGGCTTCAGTCTGGAGGTCATGGAGGCAGGGATCTGAGTTAGAGGAGATGTGGAGCAACCCTTCTCTGTCAATTTCTTCTACCATGCCAGAAAAGATAGACATAGAACTTTACCTTAACAAAGAACTGAATTTTATTAATGAAAGTGGGCATTATAAGGGTTATAGTTTGTATGTTATTGTGAAATGGTTCCATTTTCTGCATTCTCACTGTTTCAGAGGAGGGGCAAAAACAAATCAAAATTCTCATTATGCTCAAAATGTTCCCTTATATGTTATTCACATTGAAAAAATGTGTTTTCAAAACACATGAGCTGAGTGTATATATTTATCACCAACACTTTGAAATACATAAACTTTTTTGACTTTCACAGGTAGGCAATGATGAGAGGGAGGCCTTAGAACTTAGAGTTATCTGAGGGCAAGGAGGAGTTATCAGTCAATCAAGAAGTTTTTATTAAACACTCACTATGTTCCGGGCCTTGTGATAAGTACTGGGGATACAAAAGAGAAGGAAATGGAAGATAGTCCCTGCTCTCAAAAATTTACTTTCTAAAGGAGGAATACAACACAGAAAAAGTGCTTGAAAAGATGGAGGAAGATATGAAGAAAGTATCCAGAAAGGGGACATTGTAGAGAAAATCTTTCGGAAAGAAATCAGCAGTAAAGCCCGGAGAGGGATGACGGCATCTTTGGCCTGGGCCTTCTACTTAGACTTGAAGTTCTGGGAGGAATTAGCCAATCAATAGGTGACTCCACAGGGACAGAGAGTGCTTAAGAGGTGAGCAGTATTTCAAGTGTAGAGTGGGCTTTCAAGGTAAATAAGTTTCTGTGGCACAGTAAAGAAAGTTAAGTGATTTCTCCATGGTCACACAGCTAAGATGTGCCAGAGGTATTACTTGGACCTAGGTCATAGGATCATAAGATAACATATTTAGAATGTGAAGGAATTTTTGAGGGCTTCTTGACCAAGAATCTTATTTTATAGGGGAGAAAACTGAGGCTTAAAGGATTTAATTGAAGTGTCCAAGAAAATAAAACTATCAACTTGTTAGAGACCAAATTTGAACCTAGGTCTTCCTGACTCCACTGCCATTTCTCTCTCCCTTAGCATCATGATGTCTCCATTCAAGTTCACTGAAACTTCCATTTTTTAAAGTGTTATATTTTAACCAACTCAAGAAATTTATTTCTTCATATTTATTCATTGGAGGATATAGACACATTGTGATATTTCACTATAACTATAGCAAAGAGAAGAAATGAAATATTGAAAATTCAAGTTACACCATATATTGTGTTGGGTTAGCAATGCCTACACTCTCAATGATGTCATTCCTGTTTTTCTTTAAGTTTTCTTCAATGACTGAGCTTGTTAACTACTATCTGTACAATTTAATGGGTTTCTAAATTTCGGTTTATAGGCAATTTCATGCTAAACTATTTCTAAGTTTAATCAACTTCCTCAATGATTGTGATAAGCTTCAGTTATTCTGTTATTCCCATTGTTTTTCAACAGATATGCTATTTTAGGATTATGTGAAAAAACAACACAAAAACTCATTGTAGAATCATAGGTTTTATAAGTTAAGTTATAAGCATTTGAAATGGATCACAGTGATAATAATGCACTGGTCTATGCACTACATATTATACTGGTAGACTTAGAGAGGAAGGCTTATTTACATATGGCAAAGATTTGAAAGATTTATATACATTTGTGGTTGTGGAGGTGTATAATTTTGTTGTGTGCTTGTGGTAGGAGGTGGGGGGGAATGAACCTCTCTCCATTTCAACTAATCTATTACCTAGATCTTTGCCTAAAGGTTACAAAGGTCAGATAACTTGCTCAGGGTTACATAGGTTACACATTCAATCGTGTATCAGGATAACAAAAAGAAAGGGCTTGTGAGTGATCATTTTCTACTCTTAGTGTGACTCCAAGTGTTGCATAGAACATAGTGATTAATCATAGTAGTGCTATTAGAGGGTCTATCAGCATTCCAGTATCAACATTTATTATCTGCGGATGAGGGTAATAAGGGAGTAGTAGATGTGCAAACGAACAAAGACACTCTCATTGTAAGCTGCAGACAACCACTACACAAAGCAGCAAACCTAGACAGAAAACACATTCATTTTCCTTTTGATGAGTAATCCCAGAATCACAGTTTTGTGTCACTGAACAAGAAACACAATTTGAGGATGCTTTGAAAAAATTTATATTCATCCCATTTTTGGACCATCAAAGTGCAAGCCTGTTGACTCTATTTTGAAATTTTCTAAGTGTCTCATCTTTTACTCAAATGATTTGTGATCTCATCAAATTGAACACCCTCTCACATCCAGATCCCAACCCACTGGTGCTTACCTATGCTTGTGTCTCTTGTTCATGTACTCTTGTCAATGTGTAACATAGGATTCAGCCAAGATATAGGATGACTTCCTTTATTCTCTTGATATAGCTCAACAAATGATCAGCCCATCTTCTCTTTCTTCATGTACAGGAAGAATGTCAAGAGCAAAATGATTCAGCTTGTCCAATAATATATGTCTTCATTTGTCATTGAACAGGGATTTTAAATGAAGAATTCCGATGTTCAAATTAAATTTTGTTGAAAATTTAAAAATTTTATGTTGCTTAACACCCTTTGTTCCTGTTTAGTCACATGGCTTCAAAAGTACAAAAAGATCATTCTTATTATTACTCTAAATCTTCCTGAATTTTTAAAAGCCAAAACCTCGGAGAAATCGGTGATCCTGTGAGATTTGTACCATCTCAAACTTTATTCTGAAAATACATTGGCCTTCAATGCTTTAGTCTTATTTTATATAATTCTAGTTATTTATTTCCTCTATCTTTTCATTAGTGTATAGAAAGACTGTAGAATCATAGGTATACATATGAGTAGGGGTACAAACAGGTTTCCAGCATGGGCCTATTTACTATTCATTTTTATGTTCATCATGTTGCATGAACTGCTTTAATAAGGGGATTGGATAAAATATTGAAGATATCTTATTTTCAACAATGATTGTGAAGAGGTGAGGAAGGGTTGAATACCATAAATCTGGAGTTCAGAGTCTGGTTTTCTTTTCAGGTCAGGATGGAACACATAAGAAGTCAAATAAGAGAATCTGGTTCAAGGTTAAAGAGTTCAGAAAAAGAAGGTGATGATAGATAGGATCAAAGTATGAGAGACTTAGATCTGGAAGGGCAGGAAGTTTCAAATCAGAAGACCTTCGAAGGGTTAGCTTAGAAGGGCCTCTGTGAAGTTATGACCACTTATCATCATCATTATCATTGTCATCATCATTTGATGATAGATTTAGAGTTGTAAGGGACCATAAAGTCAAATTTATTTCATACATAGAAGACAAAAGTACGTCCCAGAATCCACTGTCACACAAGTAGTAAGTAGCCAAAACCAGATTTAAAAACCACTTTAAAAACCAGATCCAATTACTCCAGAACCTATTCTCATTTTTTTGTGCCAAATTTTTGTTTTTAGCAAACTGTTAAGGGTCCACTTGATGTAGCTGCCAAGGGAAATACACAGTCTAAGACTGGACAAGGTCTGGTGGCTGTCATTAAGGAGAGAACAGTGACCAACAACTCCCTGTCCTGTATTATGTGTCTTGAGTGTAGTCAGACCAAGATTGTTGGCAAGTATTTGTTGTCAGCTGGAGAAAGACAAGGTTCCCCAGGTGGCCAAAATTGTTCATTGTAACTGAGAGGATAAACTGACCTCACCCTGGATGTGTGCCCACATGTCTCCATGTGTCTGCCATATGTACTACTAGTATTTCTTGTTATTGTCAAGGCTTGTACAAACTTTTTATACCTGAAGGAAAACAGGACAGTGAAATCACTTCACAGTCTAATTCTTAAAAAAAATAAAGCAAGAAACAAACAAACAAACAGATAAACTAAAGCAATGTTTCTCTATGGCCATGTATCTCTTATAGGTATGGAGGGAATTGACTCAAAGCATAACAGGAATATATACATATATATATATATACACACACACATATATATATATTTATTATATATTTATATATAATATATGTGTATATATATATCACATATAAATATATAATATATATTTAAGGGAAGAAAAAGAGGAAGAATTATTATCTTTTAGAATTCCTCATATTGAAGGGATAATAATATAGATCCATTAGAATCAATCAAGGAGTATTTATTGTCTATTTTATGTTTGTGTCTGAAATTATTGTTTTTATTTTGTTTTTACTAAGCTTTTGACTTCATAGGAATAGGGCCTTCATAGTGAAGGATACATTCTATCTAAGTAAGTAGCCACCTGCCTTACCATATATGGCCTTGAGGACTTCCCTGGATGGAGCCAGGATGGCAGAGAGAAAACAGAAACTCAAAGCAGCTCTCTCCTTTGAATAATGCTCTAAAACAAATCTTGGAGTGGCAGAACCCACAAAAAATGGGGTGAGAAATCTTTCCAGCACAAGACAATTTAAAAGTTTGGCAGGAAAGATCTGTTATACCTGCATGAGAGTGGAGCACGGTCCAGTGCAGGCCTTGCAAGGGCAGACCAGGCCCCAGCAAATCAGGAGCAGGATTTGGGAGTGAATGAATCAGCAACTACGGCAACTGCTTCTGGAGCTTTCAACCCACAGATGGTAAAGGGGTCTAACAACTGGTCAGAAGGAGATCATAGGTGTCTCTTTGTGGGCACGGGAGTAGGACTCTATATATTTTCACTGATTCCAACTAGGAAACTAGATGTGCAGCTCAAAAATTATCTTCCCTCTTTTCTGAATCCCTACCACAAGATCTCTGATTTTTTCATTAATGCATGTCCCTTCTATCTATTTTTATCTCATTTAGGGAAAGGCCTGTGTCTCTTTCTGTAACCTAGATAGTGTTAGGTTCACCACATATGCTTAGCAAATATATTTTTATCTGATTAGTAACTACACCGGTGAATTTTGTTTAACAGATATTGAGGGGATATAACTTTATAGTTCCTCACAATTTCTTTAAGTTCTTTCCTATATCTGTATTTAATGTATTGGATTCCTATAGTCAGAAAACTTATTTAACAATCTAAGGTCTGAATAGAGTACTGTAAAAAAGAAAAACAAAAAAAACAAAGAAACAACCAACCACACAAACTAGACTATGAGTCAAGAGACCTGAGTTTCAGTACCAGTTTGCTGCTAATTTATCTTTGTAAACTCAAAATCTCTGGGTGTCAGTTTCATTATCTATAAGAAGTGTGGTTCTTTGAGATTACAAAATATCCTCATTATTTGAGTTTAACTGGCACCATAAAATATACACTTAAACTAATTCTACTTAAAACAGAGAATCTTTCAAAAAGAAGAGACAAAAGAAGAGAAGAGAAATGAAGAGAGGAGAAAAGGAAAGAGGGGAAGAGGTTCTTAGAACAAATACTTATAATTTTAGAAGAAACAAAAATGAATTAGATACTGATATTTTGTTTAATTTTTTTCTGAAATAACTGTATGAGGGCATGATAATAAATCCTTTACTTCAAACTTGACTTTTATAGCACAGTTATAAAGAAGATGATTGGTACAAAAATATTCAAAGACTTCATTAATTTTCCCCATGGTGTCTCAATTCCCATTTCGAATAATATTTTGAAGCCCTATTAACAATAAGTAAAGGAGAATTAGCTAAGAGACTAATTAATGGGATGGACAGGGACAGAAACTACTGATAAATAAGAAGCAGATATTTAAGTGGAGATTAATTTTATAAGTGGGCAGTTCTTTAGTGAATATTTTTGAATTTTATTTTCCTTTGTTACTTGATATACTGACAGCCTTTCATAGTGGAGAGGTGTCTTGTCTCAGAGTCAGGAAAACCTTTTTTCAAGTTCTACCTTTGATTGGTACTAGTGTTATATGGCCTTGGAAAAGTGACTTCACCTCTCAATGTCCCAGGTAACTTGCTAGGATTAGATGTGTAGGACCCATCCAATCCAAGTGTCGCAGTAGGAATTTGAATTATTTGGGGTTTGAATTTCCTACATTCCATCTAGACTTCATAACCAAGTCAGACAAAAGTGAGCCATAGGTATCTGAGTTAAAATCTGGCCATCTATGTTCACATGCACAATTTATGGGCCAGTTATATTATGTACTTGAAAAGCAGTGTGGCATTTACTAGCATGGTGAACATGAACAAATCATTTAAACTCCCTGAGTCTTACTTTCCTCCTCTGTAAAGTGGGAATAATAACTACAGTATCATAGGATTGCTCTAAGGCTTGAATTAGATAATTTATCATGAAGTACTATATAAAATTTCAAATGTTATATGAATACTTATCATCATTTTTTTCATCACCATAATTGGAGTTTTCATTAGGCATGATGCAACTAATGGTACAATGGAAGTCATGTTCAAGTCCTTCAGCAAAGCTATTTTCTCCCATTTGAGATGATGTATTTAGTAAATTACCATGATAATACCTGAATTACTTAAAAGGGATTGAAGTTTAAGGTGAGCCCTTAAGGAGATTTTGTAGTTTCACATTAATTAAAAAAGCTGTATTTTAGTTAAAATAATATAAATATAGTTCTATGAGCTTTATGTTTGACAACTAAGAAAATAATTTATTACATTCATGCATACATTATGTAACCAAATAATTATATTATAACTTTTTCACTAATAATAAAACTAATATTTAAACTGTGAAAACTACCAATTGCAGTAAAATAACCAAAAAAAAAAAACTTCCTAAAATCAAATGGCATACTTGTGACTAAGTTAAATGATGATCCAATCTTAAAAACAAATCAGTTGTTGTTTCTCTATCCTTTTGGCTGCAACAGGTCATTTCATTCATTTTGACCAGCTGGATCTGTTTCAGGATAGTCTTAGCTGTTTACTAGTATTAAGTTGTTAAACATACTTACTTTTTCTTCTTCCACTTTTAGAATCTCCCAGAATAAAATCTCTTTATTCTCAGCCTTAGCTTCTTTCTGCTTTTTCTCCTTTCGCTAATAATTCTGAATAACTTTTTAAAGGGAAATATTCATTACTGTCTCTCTGACTCTTCCTAATTCTCCTCCTCTGGGATGTTTCCTTAGGGATAAAGTCGAATTTTCCCTAAGGGTTAGAATTTTACTCACTTTGAACATTCACAGCTGAAATTTTCCTCACCAATATCAGATATCAATATAGTTCTAACACTCCAAAAGTATGCTGTTGAAGCATAGCTGCTGAAAGATGAGTGTTAATTCCTATCAACACAACTGATAGAAAATTGTAAAGCTTTCTAAATTGTTTTCCTCCTTATGAGTTTCAACATTAAATATATAGCAATATAGCTTCTTTCTGGAATCAGTTGGTATCAACAGGACATTACTTATTATGAATGATTTTTCTAAAGTGAGTTTTTTTTTCCTTCTTCCCCAAAACATTGAAGTCTTAACCTGTGACTTTATTAGTATTTGAAAATCTTCTTGATGTGGTAAATCTTTGCACTAATACAACTTGGCAACTCTTCTGCTACTTATTGTCTTAGAGAGTTTCCTGAGAAGTGAAGTGACTTCCCTATAGTCATATCACTAGTATGTGTCACAGGCAAGACTTCTGTCAAACCCCAATAAATTGCAGTCTGTTTTAAGAAAGAGACAAATGAAATTAGGGTGCATGCATCCACAGTTTAATTTCTCTCAAGTTGGCTTGACATGCATTGCATGAGAGTTCAATTCAAAACTGGGTCCTCCTAAGGGGGCCAGTTCAGAACTGGCTCCATTTGGGATTTAGGGGTACAGGGTTATATGCCATTCAAAGAATAGGTGTTCCCAAGAGATGCTAATCAACTCTGATTGGTGAAAACACTGGAAGGTGGGTTATAGTAAAATGAAGTCTTGAGTACCTGACTTTGGTCATTATCTTGGTCAACAGGGGCTGGTATCACCTGCCATATGGACAGAGGAAATACCACCCCCAGTCTTGGGAATCTGCCTCCACCCAAACCTGACTAGGATAAAATCAGTTCAGGCCTGGTTTGGGGTTTGACCAAGATAAGAATATTCAATGCAATCTCATTATCAGTAAAGTCGTTCTGAAGAACTTTGGGCAGAAGGCTAGGGTTGGGGGTGCAGCTGGGAGCTCTGAGTCTCCAACACACAGATTACCAAGAGAAATCATTTTTCACACTTTTAACTCAGGTCTTTTTGATCCAGAGGCCATTGCTCTCTCTACTATGCCATGTTGCTTCTCTATAGTCTTAGATGTATTTTTAATACATTTTAGGTATACATTTAATTTTCCAGTTGTTCTCTTGGTATAGTATTAATATATTATTTAAAAATAGATTTCTTGTATTTTCCTTAAAATAGAATTTATAAATCAATCTAAATCACTATTCCAAAGATTCATATCTCCCTCCCCTCACTTTAGAATCATGATTTAGAAGTGAAGAGGCCATAAAGGTCATCCTGATGACTTTACTTTATGAGTGAAGAGACTGAAGTCCAAAAAAGTGAAGTCATGACCTAGGGTTACAAAGGTAATATGTAGTCATTGATAGCTCTGAATCTGCTTTTTTTTCCATTAAATTTTATCAAATTTATGCTCATGAATGTACTCTGTATCTCAATACTCCTGCTGCTACTTGTTGTTCATTTCCCTTTCTTACCACAGCAGACTATTTTTACAATTTGGATATCTTCATCACCTGTGAGATATATTGGCATTGTACTCTGATACTTGAACAATCACATGACACATTTCTGTTAGAACACAAACTTGCATGTCTTCTATAAATCCTTAATCCACTAGAGAATTTGTTGGAGGCTTTTAATAAAGTTATGAACACAAAGGGTGTAAAGCCATCATTTGACATGCACTGTTTTCATCTGTAAAACAGTGAAAAGTGGCTGTTATCATATTCATCTGCAGCAATAGAGTAATTCTAACAAGCTTTGGAATAAATACATTGAATATGATGCACATTTTTCACTTGACTCTGACATCTAACTTCATGAATAAAAAAGGTGCCATTTATCATACCGTGATAGTGACACACATCGTATTCATCATGCTTGTAAAGGAATGAGTTGTTTTCTGATAGCGTCTTGAAGTATTGCTTAGTAATTATAGTGTACAAATATGTCAAGATAATATTGCTTTGTATAGTGTAGAACATAACCACTTGCAAATTATCTTCCATTTTATATTAACATTTATGTTGGCTGGAATGTGATAAAGTACGTTGATGTGTTCCATGCATATTCAGGGTTGTTTATTCTGGACACGGAAAGAGTCCAGGTTATTATTGATTTTGCATTTGAAAAGTATGTCTTTTGAATTTGACATCTGGGACATCTCATAATAGTTTGTATTTTTAATAAAACACAAATTTGGGTTTATGTTAGAGATGTTTTGTCTAAACTGCTTATATATGGAAACTAAAGAAGTCATAAACAGGCTAATGACATTAAATTATTTAGTGAAAGCTAATAGTCTTCTTTTTCAATTACAATGCAGCAGAGTTGAATGGAGATACTTATTAATTTGATAATAAATTTTGCCTGTTTCTCCTCCATCAATTACATCTAGGACAGGAAGGGGGACAGCTGAGATGAAAGTTGTTTTTATTTTTTGAGATTTAGTAGTTTTTTTCTAATCACACATAAAGATAGTTTTCAATATTCATTTTTAAAAGATTTTGAGTTTGAAACTTTTGTCCTACCCTCCCCCTTTCCCCTTCTCTAAGAGAGCAAGCAATTTGATATAGGTTATGCACGTGCAATCACGTTGAACCCACATTAGTCATGTTGTGAAAGAAGAATGAGAACAAAAGGGAAAAAACACAAGAAAAAAAAGGAATTTTTAAAAATATGATGAAAATAGAATGCTTCAATTTGCCTTCATACTCCATAGTTCTTTCTCTGAATGTGGATAGAATTTTCCATCATGAGTTGTTTGGAATTGTATTTGATTACTGTATTATTGAGAAGACCTAAGTCTATCATAGTAGATCATCACACAATGTTGCTGTTACTGTGCACAATGTTCTCCTGGTTCAGCTCACTTCACTCAGCATCAGTTCATGTAAGCTTTTGCAGGTTTTTTTTTCCTGAAATCCTTCTGATAATTTCTTATAGCACAACAGTATTACATTATATTCATATACCACAATTTGTTCAGCTATTCCCCAATTGATTGTCATCCCCTCAATTTCTGATTGGTGCTATAAATATTTTTATAGTCCTTTTCCATTTTTATGATCTCTTTGGGATACAGACCTAGTAGTGATACTGCTGGATCAAAGGGTATACACAGTTGGATTACCCTTTGGGCTTAGTTCTAAATTGCTCTCCAGAATGGTTGCGTCAGTTCATAACTGCCAACAACACATTAGTGTTCCATTTTTCCCACATCTTCTCCAACATTTATCATTTTCCTTTTCTATAGTATTAGCCAATCTTATAGATGTGAGGTGGTACCTCAGAATTGTTTTGATTTGTATTTCTCTAATCAATAGTGCTCTAAAGCACTTTTATATGACTATAGAGAGCTTTATTTCTTCATCTGAAAACTACCTCTTTGTATTCTTTGACCATTTCTCAATTGCAGAATGACTTGTACTTTTATAAATTTGACTCAATTATATGTATATATGTGTGTATGTGTGTATACTATATAGTATACACACACATATATAGTATACACACACACATACACATATATATAGTGTACACACACACACACACACACACGGCCTTTATAAGAAATGCTGGCTGTAAAAATAGATAGCTTTAATTTCTTCATCTAAAAATTGCCTGTTCATATCCTTTGACCATTTATAATTGGGAAATGATTTGTAATCTTATCAATTTGACTCAATTCTCTATCTATTTTAAAAATGAGTCCTTTATCAGAGACACTGGCTATAAAAATTGTTTACTAGTTTTCTGCTTCCCTTCTAATCTTGGTTGCATTGGCTTTGTTTATGCAAAACCTTTTAATTTAATGTGATCAAAATGATCCATTTTGCATTTCACGATGTTCTTTATCTCTTGTTTGGTCATAATTCTTTTCCTTTGCCATAGATCTAACAGATAAAGTATTCTTTCTTCTTGTAATTTGCTTATGGTATCACTTTTTATGTCTAAATCATGTACTCATCTGGGTATATGATGTGGGATATTGATCTACACCTAGTTTCTGCTATAATATTTTCCAGTTTTCCAGCAGTTTTTGTCAAATAGTGAGTTCTTATCCAAGAAGCTAGAGTCTTTGTTTTTATCAAACAGTAAGTTACTATAGTCATTTCCTTCTGTGTTTTGTGTACCTATACTCTTCCACTGACCTACCACTCTATTTCTTAGGTAGTAAGAAATAGTTTGATGATTGCTGCTTTATAATATAGTTTTAGATTTTTGTACAGCTAGGCCACCTTGCTTTGTATTTTTTTTCAGTAATTCCCTTGATATTCTTGACCTTTTATACTTCCAGATTCGTTTCATTATTATTTTATCTAGCTCTATAAAATAATTTTTGGTAGTTTAATTGGTATGACACTAAATAAGTAAATTAATTTAGATAGAATTGTCATTTTTGTTGTATTGGATCAGCCTATCAATGAGCAACTGATATCTTTCCAATTTTTTTAGATGTGACTTTATTTGTGTGAAAAATTTTTTATAACTAATTTCATATAGTTCCTGGGTTTGTCTTGGCAGGTAGATTCCTAAATAATTTTTATTGTCTATAGTTATTTTAAGTGGAATTTTGTTTCCTCATTGCCTATTCTAATTCCTTCCATTTTTTTTTCTTTTCTTATTGCTAAAGCTAACATTTCTTGTACAATATTAAATAATAGTGGTGATAATGGGCATCTTTGTTTCACCCCTATACTATTGGGAATGCTTCTAGCTCATCCTCATTACACATAATGCTTGCTGAAGGTTTTAGGTAGATGTTTTTTTATTATTTTAAGGAAGACTCCATATATACCTATGCTCTCTAGTGTTTTTAATAGGAATGGGCATTGTATTTTGTCAAAAGCTTTTTTCTGCATCTATTGAGATGATCATGTTGTTTCTGTTAGTTTTGGTGTTGATATGATCAATTATGCTGATAGTTCTCCTAATATTGAACCAGCTCTGCATTCCTGGTATAAATCCTGTCTGGTCATAGTGTATTATTCTTGTGATAAGTTGCTGTAATCTATTTGCTAATATTTTATTTAAAATTTTTGCATCTATATTCATTAGAGAAATTGGTCAATAATTTTCTTTCTCTATGTTGACTCTTCCCAGTTTAGGGAATGAGGAAACAAAATTATCACTTGTTGCAGATGATATGATAGTATACTTAGAGAATCATAAAGAATTAACTAAAAAAAGAGCATAGATAGATGCTACTTCTTATTTTAAGGAAAACTCCATTTATTCTTATGCTCTCCAGAGTTCTTAATAGGAATTGGGGTTATATTTTGTCCAAAGTTCTTTCTGCATCTATTGAGATAATAATAAGATTTCTCATAGTTTTGTTATTGATGTGGTCAAGTATGCAGAGAGTTTTCCTAATATTGAACCAGCCCTGTGTTCTTGGTATAAATCCTACGTGGTCATAGTATATTATCCTTGAGATAAGTTTCTATAATCTCTATGATAATATTTTATTTAAATATTTGGTCTCAATATTTATTATGGAAATTGGTCTATAATTTCCTTTCTTTGTTTTGGCTATTCCTGGTTTAGGTATCTGTACCACATTTGTGTCAAATAAGGAATTTAGTAGGATTTTGCCTATTTTTCCAAATAGTTTATATAGTATTGGAATGAAATGTTCTGTAAATGTTTGATAAATAAAATGTTTTGATAGAATTGTAAATGTTTGATCTGAATCTGGAGATTTTTTTTAGGATGTTCATTGATGGCTGATTCAATTTCTTTTTTTCTGAGATTGGGTTATTAAGTATTTTATTTCTTCTTTTAATCTGGGCAATTTATATTTTTCTAAATATTCATCCATTTCACTAAGATTGTCAAATTTATTGCCATACAGTTGGGTAAAATAATTCCTAATTATTGTTTTAATTTCCTCTTCATTGGTGGTGCGTTTGCCCTTTTCATCTTTCGTACTGGTAATTTGTTTCTTTTTTTCATCAAATTTACCAAATGTTTATCCATTTTATTATTTCTTTTTCATAAAACCAGCTCTCAGTTTTATGTATTATTTCAATATTTTTGTTATTTTCAATTTTATTAATCTTTCCTTTGATTTTCAGAATTTCTAATTTGGTATTTAATTGGGGATTCTTAATTTGTTCTTTTTTCTAGTTTTTTTTTTTTAGTTGCATGCCCAGTTCATGATCTCCTCTTTTTCTATTTTATTCATAAGCATTGAGAGATGTAAAATTTCCCCTAAGAACTGATTTGGGTGTATCCCATAAATTTTGGTATGTTGTCTCATTATTATCACTCTTTTTGATGAAATTATTGATTGTTTTTATGATTTGTTGTTGCACCAACTTACTCTTTAGGATTAGACTATTTAGTTTCTAATTAATTTTAGTCTGTCTTTCCATAGCCCTTTATTACTTGTTATTTTTATTGCATCATCATCTGAAAAGGATTCATTTAATGTTTCTGCCTTTCGTCATTTGCTTGTCAGGTTTTTATGCCCTAATACATGATCATTTTTTTGTCTGTAAGTGCCATGTACCACTAAGAAAAAGTTATAATCCTTTACGTTACCATGCAGTTTTCTCCAGAGATCTATCATATCTAACTTTTCTAAAATTCTATCCACATCCTTAGCTTCTTTCTTATTTATTTTTCAGGTAAATTTATCTATTTCATAGAGGCGGAAGTTGAAGCTCCCCACTAGTACAGTTTTGCTGTCTATTTCTTCCTATAACTCACTTAACTTCTCCTCTAAGAATCTGGATCCTATACCACATAGTGAATATATGTGTATTAGGAGATGACTTGTAAGGAAGCTCCCAACACTGTTTCAATCAAAATATCAATGGTACATTTTTTTTAATTGGGGAACTTATGTTCAGTCTGTATAACATGTGTATATGAATCAAAGTAGATAAAATGATAATGAGAAACTATGACTTCTGGTCCAAGTATTACGTAAATAGTATAATGTACCTTTGGAATTATTAAAAATCATTCCCTTTAAAGAACTGACTAGACATTTATAAGCTAAATTAATTAATAAAACCCAAAATTATGTCCCATTAATCAACACTTCCTCACAGACATATTCCAATGGAAATTAGTGCTCACAATCTTCATTGAGTATCATGTGATTGTGCTCCCCAACTACATTCTGCACTGAAAAAAAATAAAATTGACTATATTAATATACTGTTTTAGTGCTGATTAGATTAGATGGCTGTGTCATTCTTTGGAATTTGATCGTGGAAATTGAACTCTTCATTCAATATGATATTTCATTCTTAAACTCATATAAAAGTTAAATAATCTGAAAACATGAATGCAAAGTTCTTATATATATGTTTATACATATATACACACTTAATATACACTGTTGCTATTCTTCAGTCACTTCAGTTGTGTCAGATTCTTTGTGATCCCATGCATTTTCTTGGCAAAGAAACTGGAATGGTGTGCCATTTCCTCCACCAACTCATTTTACAAATAAGGAAACTGAGGCAAACTGGGTTAAGTGACTTGCCCAGGATCATACAGCTATTAAGTATATAAAACCAGATTTGAACTCAAGATGATGAGTCGTTATGATTCCAGGCCCAGGAATCTATCCACCATTCCACCTAACTGCATAATATATACATAGATGCATAATATATACATAGATGCATAGCATATACATATATACATATAAAATGTACTAAATAATTAATTCTAATTCCCATATTTATTCTTTGAAAGAAGTAATAATGTTTGATGGATATCAAATTCATTCATTTAGTGAATATTCATTAAATGACAATAATGTGTAAGACACCAGAGTGGAAAAATGGCGTTCATACTTCCTAGACTTATCAGCACAACAAGGAAATGTTAATCGTAAAAGTTGATATGCCATGTCTTATACTCCCCCAGGGAAAGTTACTTGTGCTACTGCACTGCTGCTCCCTGTCTTTCTTCTGGTTGGCTGTTCCAGGATTTTTCCTGGGGCAATATTTTCTGGGTTTTCAGAGGTTGATAGGGAAGGGTGAGAGCAACTACCTTTTTACTCCTCCATCTTGGCTCCCAGGAAGCAGAAGTCAGGAAAAGGAGAGGTTTTTTAAAAAAAATCTTTTCAATCTCATATGCAACAAGAAACTTTTCTTTTAGTTGTGTCATAAAGAGCAACCCACTATTTTCTGAAGAATGCTATTTTACTTTTGTGTAGCTCTCATAGTTGGAAAGTTTGTTTTTTTTTTTTTCTTACCTCATTGGTAAATGTATTTCTTTGGAATTTCCATGCATTGAAAAATGCCCCTGACCACCTAGTCTGATAATCCAGGAAAAGAAGAAAATGATTTTAATCTGGAATGTTATTATCTTGATGGTTACTTGTTGTTATCTTGTTATCTCTTGCTTCCATGTGTTCACTAAACATTAATAATACATTACAAAATTTAACTAGGAATTGAAGTAAATCTCACTAACCTAATGTTTTCATTTGTCTTTTGACATTTCATTTCACATTGTCATTTGGCATTTCACAATGTCTTCATTCATATGAAGAGTTTGCTCTCTTGAAGTTTTTTTTTTTAATTGGGATATTTCCATTTTTGTCTGTCCAGTACTTATCTCAGCTTCTATTTTCATTTCAAAGATTGCTAACAGTGGCTCAGTAATCACACCCATCAATTGTTTCAATATTAAAGAATGTATTTTGTTTTGTTGATTGACTTGAACTCATCAAGGTCAGCTAAGTCCTCTGTTTAGGTTTGAGATGGTGGAAGAATAAAAACAAAAAGAGGATCCCATTTGAAACCTCATCATGCTAATGGGCAAAAGAAAGAACATTTGCATCTAAATAATACATTTTGATAACTAAAGACACATTAAAATTTAACTTTAAGCCACAAAACCAAAATGCTTTCATCTTTCATCCTATTCTTTTTCTGGTTCTGCTCTTTGGATTCTTCAAGTGTCTCTGTATTTCTCCCACTGTAAACTCTCCTGACATTCCATTCCAGGTTTCTGCACCAGAGCCATGACCGACTAATTTTCACCTAAAGCAAGAATATAAAAGTATGTTTCTTTATAATTGCAAAGTAGTTGTCTTAAATATTTTATGTATTTTGTCTTTGCCCATCAGCTTTGCACACTAAAGGCAAGTGCCTCACTATTCATATCCTTATTATAACTATGCTTTACACTTACTGTAGATCTTCTGTGGCCTTGCTTTGGTGTCTACTCAGTCATCTCTTTAACTCTTTAAATCATTCAGAGTCCTAATAATGTAATGGTTTCTTTTACAGTCAGTTCATATTATCTTGGTCAAAGCTGACCCCTTCATTCTGGCTTTTGAAATGAATGATTAAAAAGAAGACAGATTTAAAAAACTAAATCAATTTTAATTACACTTGTATTTTGTAAGATTCCAGAAATGGAAATCACTGATTCCCTTGCAACTCCAAATTTCTATAATTCTAATTTCTATATCTACTATC
This sequence comes from Vombatus ursinus, assembly GCF_900497805.2. Classification (NCBI taxonomy): domain Eukaryota; kingdom Metazoa; phylum Chordata; class Mammalia; order Diprotodontia; family Vombatidae; genus Vombatus; species Vombatus ursinus. Next base: position 8,260,039 of record NW_020949613.1, on the reverse strand, counting down.
TGTGGGTAATGGTGTTCTTAAAATATCAGAAGTATGAGAATCTATTCTTTCTGTGGAGTTTTTTTATGTTGAAACTTCAGTTATAATTTATGATTAGTAGTTTTGAGGTCTTTTTGATCTGCTTCCCTGGCCTATTTGTGCTTACCACCTCTCCTCAAATTACTTTGGTATACGTTTTATCTCCTTATCTATACACATTGTGCCCCTTCCCATACCAATAGAACATTGACTCCTTTAGGACAAGGATTTTCACAGACTCTGGCATGTAAAAGGTACTTAATAGATTAATATTCATTTTAAATAAATGTATGTGAATTGAATGGTCCCTTTATACCCATGAGGCTTGTGAGGTAGTGACCTCTTTGTCACTAGAAGAATTTGTTTGTTTTTCTTGTTCATTTGCCTTAAATGGACTATGACATTCCTTTTGCTATAGGAAAAATTGAAAGAATCTTTCCTAAATCCTCACAATCCCCATTGCGCAGCAGAGGTTGTTTCTTCTCCCAAGTATTAAGTATGTTTACACAAATTACAAGCTTTCAAGAATTATAAGTATCATATATGATTTTTCAAAAATCCCAAATATAATGCCCATATTTTCAGAATATCATCAACTCATATTCATACCATTCTTAGGACATGTTAACATTTGCTATATATCCAAATTTGGATCACTATTTACTTATGTGTATAGTATTTTGAGATTTACAAAGTATATTCTTTACCACAACTATTTAAACATGTATTCTCATGGATATACTTAAGCTGTCGCATAATATTTTACTTAAAGATCCCAAAATTAAAGAACCTAGTTTTCAATTCAATAAGTCATCATATTTTCCCCATCTGTCCATTAAGAAGGCAGAGTTACGTATTGAAAAAGTCCTGGATTTGAAGTCAAAAGAAATAGGTTCAAGTGTGTAATATTCTCTGGAATTCAATTTCATGATCTATAACATGAGAGGATTAGACTAGATAATCTCTAAGGTCACTTTCAACTGTAACATTGTGTGATCTTTTCAGTCTGTACTCTGGATCTGCCCCTTTAGATCATAATATCATAGATGGAAAGCTAAAAGTGAGCTAGGAGGTCATCTAATCGAATCCTCTCATTTTACAAGTGAGAAAACACAAAAGGTTACATTTTGTTTGTGCCCAGGGTCATACAGGTAATAACAATCAGAGAACTCAAGAGCCAGTGGTCTTTCCCCTGTAATAAAAGTGTGTGATCTTTAGGCAAGTCACTTAATGTCTCTGAGTTTCAGTTTCCATGTTAGTAAAGTGCCAAGTGATAGATCTGTCTACCTCGTAGGACTAGTATGAAGATAAAATGTTTACAATATGTGTAATCTCTAAGGTTTCTAAGTAAATGTCAGTATTCAAAAAATAATTTATATAAATTCATATTTTTTTTCACATGAGCCTTGCACATAGTACAAGAATGACCCCCATTCCTCTGGAAACTGAGAAATAAAGAGATGCAGTAACGTCCCCAGGATCACACATTTAATTACAGAGAGAGCTGAAACACACATTCAAGACTTACGACTGTAAGACCAACTTTCTTTTTCTTGCATGGCTAGCTTTCTGCATGAAAGTTGAGTGACTTAAGAAAAAACATGTACAAAAGATTTATTCACAATTTCCACATGTGAGAAGTAGGATGATAAAAAAAAATATTCCTGAGTTGTAGCACAGAGGTAGATGCAGATGCCCTCTTGGTCACTCACTCAACTCAAACTGTCACTAGAAGGTTAAATTCCCACAAAAGAAAATATTGCTTTTCTTTGGGTTCTAGAGTAACCCTAAGAGGTATGGCTTCTAACACTGTAACACCTGAATCATCATCTGCTATGCTTCCTACTATTAATCAACAATTAGTCTCTATTAGATTCTATAAAAAATTAATTCATTGAGAAACAACAGTAACAACATTAATTAAAAACAAATGCCATCCAACCAGAGGTATACTTTCTCCTTGAACACACAAGTTTCCCAGTGAGAATGTACTCAAATGTAAAGTACAAAATGGTGTTGAAGCACATATATAGAGAAAATAAGTCAATGCCTAGTGAAAAGTCATTCTTAAAACAGAGAGGTCTTATTGCTCCAGTTATTTGTATTATGTTAATTACCTCATCATGCAAGCTGGTCTATCTCAGTGCCAACCAAGGCATACATCTTAGTCATAGTATTACCCAAAGATAGTCATCTCCAATTGGAGGGCAGGTTCTTCTCATCTTGTTAATGACTCTTTAAATGTAGTATTCTTATGGGATTGGAAGTTTAATACTTTAAAAGTTTCCAAAAATGTACCTGGCAACTCGAACTACTTGATAATTAACATTCATCTTACTTCACTTCAACAAACAGGCATCTGTTATTTCTTAGGGTTTCAATGATAAAAAAAAAAACAACTCATATCTTGCTTTCAAGGAATTTAAGATTACTTAGGCTCATATCATCAGCTTTTTTATGAGATAATATATCATAATTAACTATGGATGCCAATAATCATAGAAGAAGAGGAAGAAGAAGAAGAAGAAGAAGAAAATGATGAGTTTGCAATAAAATAATTAAACTTTCAACTTACTGCTAAAATTTACATTTACTAGATAATACTTATATCTAATTTGCTTGTCCATACCTATGCTTTCACCAGTAAGAGGAAATACCAGTTTAAAATTTCCTCCACTAGACCAAGTCAGCAACAAATAAATCAGTGACTTAAGAGTCTTTGAGAGCTGTCTAGTGGCATTGAGGTGTTTAGTGTCTTGGCCATGGTTAATAGCTCAGATATATCAAAGAGAAGATGAACCTAGCTCAAGGGAAGATGAACCAAGCTCCTCCTGATTCCTAGGGCAGCCCACTAACTATTATATATGCTCCCTCTCTATATCTCTAGCAGCAATGCAATTATTTAGTTATAAATCATTATTTGTCTCATTTATATTAATTTTATTAACCTTTTTAATGAATTTTTATCACTTCTATATACAGGCTGTCATTAAAATGTTCCCTGCAATTCATTCTTCTTAAATTAGATAGAAAAATCTTCTCAAGGTGTGAATGCCACTTCTATGGCTTCAAGGCTGCTATGAGTCAATAGGCCTTGCATGTTACCTTCTTCAAATACCATCAGCTTCCTTTCTCTCATCTCAGACTTTAACAAATTATAAAATTTTCAAAGGAGAAGATGTATGTAAAGTTATTTGCAAGCCTTAAAGGACTACAGTAATGTAAAGGACTACAATATTATCGTTGGAGATATTTTTAATTGCACTTTCTAGGATGACTATTTATTATGAGTAGTACTAACAATTGAGGTAGGAAGTTAGTTACTTTAAGTGGGATTGTTATCTTGCTTAAGGTGCATCACTTCAGTATATATTCACCCCAAACCACAGAGCTACCTTTTTATCCAGAAATGCTCTTTAGTAGTACAACATAATCAATTATGTCACAAATAATCATTTCAATATTTTGAACGTGAGTTTAAAAATAAAGATCCTACATATTATTGGAGGCATAATAAATCACACAGATAGTAATTATCCTTTACTTTTCTAATTCTAGTTTCCACATTGTATATGATTCTATACTTCCATCATTCCTAGTCAGAGATGTCATGAGTTGTGTGTACTCCAATTCTTGGGATTACAAAGTAATTAAGGGAAAAGCTTACTGTTCAGATTTGGTTCATTGTTCTTGCTGAGAAGGTCTTAATTAGTTACAGTGAAACCCTGGGATTCTGGAATCAAGCCTCTTTAGAATGCATGGTGCTGAAACAGCTAGAGACACAGAAGCCACTAAAAAGGAGAATGGTGAAGAGATATTCAGGTGAAAATTGATACCTTCAAATCTGACAATAAATTGATACAGCTATCAAGCTAAAAAAGCCAATTCCACTTTAGAGCTTTTGAGATTCTGATATTTAAGTGACACATTGAGGTTGCTTTTGTCTTCAAAAAGAAACAAAGGGGGTACACTAAGATATAGCAATGTGGTAGGGAAAAGATGACTGACTCTAGAATCAGAGTTGTAAAGCCCTCTAAAGCCCAGCTATGCTTTTTAAATCTACATGACTTTTAGCAAATCACTTCATCTTCATAGGCTTCGATCACATCTCTAAGGGGTATAGAATCAAATGAAGCATATGCCAGCCTGCCCAACCTGCCTACCTGGAGGCAGCCGCTCATTTCACAAACAAAACTACCCCTTGAAGCATTTCTAAGAAAGAAGCCAAAAACAAATTCTGCTTTATGTGATGGATCAAAAACTCTAGACTTAATAAAGACTTAGTCTTTAAACACAGCTGGATATATGCTCATTTGGATGTTGGAGAATGGAGTCCACTCCAAAGCAATACAAATTCCTCTTGATTTTGTTATTTTCAAGTGGAGAAGTATGAGAACCTCTGACTGGTTGGTGAAAGGAGCTATGTAGCAGTAATGAAGTGTGGTAATAAAGAAAATGAAAGAATAGAGTCCATCAAGAAATTCCTGGAGAGTGAAGATGAGAAAAATGATTAAATTTGCCACAAAAGAAATCACATTATTAAAGCAATTGAGGTATAAGAATTTGGTGAATCTCCTGGAAGTGTATAAGAGAAAGAAACAATGTTACCTTGTATTTAAAACTGCACCACACTACTCTTTTTTTAATTCCTTTTTCTTTTTTTTTATTAATTTATTTTGAATTATCAACAATCACCTCCATAAGCTTTTGAGTTTTAAATTTTTCTCCTCCTTCCTCCCTACCTCCCTCCCCTAGACAGCACACAATCTGATATAGGCTATACATATACATTTCTATTAAACATATTTTCACATTAGTGATGATGTAAGAATTATAACCAATAAGATGAACCACCAGAAAGAAGAAACAGAACACAACAGAAGAAAATAATAGCAAATAGTATGCTTCGATCTGCATTCAAAATCCATAGTTCTTTCTTCTTTGTGGATAGCATTTTTCATCATGAGGCCTTTGGGGATGTCTTAGATCCTTGTATTGCTGAGAAGGGTTAAGTTTATCAATATTAGTCATGGCACAACATGGCTGTTATTGTGTACAATGTTCTCTTGGTTCTGCTCACTTCACTCAGCATCAGACCATACAAGTCTTTCCCCTGTTCATCATTTCTTATAGCACAATAGTATTCCAGTACATTTATATACCACAACTTGTTCAGCAATTCCCCAGTTGATGAGCATCCTCTCAATTTCCAATTCTTTGCTACCACAAAAAAGCTGCTATAAATATTTTTGTAGATGTGGGTCCTTTTCCCATTTGTGTGATCTCTTTGGGATATAGCCCTAAAAGTGCTATTGCTGGGTCAAGGGTATGCACATTTTTATAGCCCTTTGGGCATAGTTCCAAATTGCTCTCCAAAATGGTTGGATCATTTCATAACTCTACCAACAATGCATTAGTGTTCCAATTTTCCCACATCTTCTCCAACATTTATCATTTTCCTGTTTTGTCATGTTGCTAACCTGATAGGTGTTTAGGTGTGATGTGTGCACCACACTATTCTTGATAACTTAGACTTTTTTCCAAATGGACTGGATTACCAAAGAGTTCAAAAGTATGTGTTTTAGAATTGTGTCACAATCACAATATTATACACAGATATAAAGTCAGAGAATCTACTGATCTCCCAGTCAGAAGTAGTGAAACTGTGTGACTGGATTTGCTCAGCTGTTGGCAGCACCCAGGGAAGTATATACTGATTATGTGACAAAACCATGGTTCAAAGCTTTAGAGCTTTTGGTTGGAGACAAGTAGGGCAAGGCTGTTGACACATGGGTTATTGGTTATTTGTCAGTTGAAATGCCCATGGAGCAACCTCCTTTTCCTGGGAATTTTAATATTGATCAACTGTATCATATTGTTAAGTATTTGGGTAATTTAATTCTAAGATATTAGGAACTGTTCTGTGAGAACCCACTTTTAGTCAATGTAAAATGCCTGAAGTCAAGAAACCATGTCTTTTGAAAGCTGCTGTCCTAAGCTCCCCTTCATGGTGATTGATATAGCAAAGAAATATTTACAGATTGATCCTGACAAAAGGCCCTTCTGTAATGAGCTCCTGCACCATGACTTCTTTAACCAGGGTGGATTTGCAGAGAGGTTTTCTCAGGAGCTAAAATTAAATGTTCAGAGAGATACAAGAGAACTTTCTTCATGAAAAATATCCAAAGTCAGTAAGAAAGAAAAAAAATGATTCTTCAGGTGAAGAAAAAAAAAAGCTTATTATACAGGATGTTGATGCTGACCCCCAATCTAGGGATTCTGAAGTGATCAAAACAAAGGCACAAAAAACTGATAGTGAAAGTCTTGAAAAAACCAAGCTTCTAATCTTGGTTGTCTCCCAGACAGTAGGATGCATCAGATCAAAATAGTTCCTCCAGCCACATTTGGAATCCCCAGAAACAACAATGTGGATTGCCCAACAAATAGCAACATGGTGATTTTTTTCAATTATACAAAATATTTCTGGCATTACTTCCAGTGTAAATTCAGGAACAGGGACCATTCCAATAGGCCATACTTACAAAGTGGATGAACTATATTCCATTTGTTAAGTCAGGTAACCATGATTCAGCCAGCCATTATAATGCTAACCTCACCACATCAGTCTCTAATGAAAAGAACATTCTTCAGGCAAACAAAAAAAAGATAGGAATTCTCCAAGAAAGAAGTTTATTTGCCTGAAATAAACTATAGTCACCTCCTTGAAGTCAGAGGAATCAAAAGTATAGTTCAATATTCCAGACTGATAAAGAACCTTTCAGAATCTTGGATTATGTCTCAGGCTGCTTCTAAACTGTACAAACTTAGTATGGCTTTACATTGGGTACCATGATCCCCCCTGCTAGATGCTCCAGAGGCCAACTTCCCTCAAGTAGAATACCCAAATTGAATATCATTGGGTACCGCATCATGAGAATTTAGATTATTAACATCCTGGGAGGAGAGTGAGATGGGGTGGAATATATCCCATTGAATTGCTTTCTTTTCCCTGGAAGTGACACTGTGGAAATGAAAGGGGAACAAAAGGACAACAGTTTTCTAATATACACAAGACAGATTCGACATTTCTGTACCATCACATTACACCTTATTCCTTGGTAATTGTGTTTCATAATACCTCTTAATGGAGAGGAGGGCTCCTAGATACATAAACAATCATTTTCTGGGGATGAATAACTAAACTAAATTTATTAAATCATATTGGGATTGGGGAGGGTGTGGAAAAATGTGGTGTTGCGCAAAGAAAAATATTATGTAATTTTTAGGAGTAGATGTTACTAATGTGTTGAAGTCTCTAGATTATCAGTATAAATACATAATATATATATAATATGTTCTTGAGGGTGAAATTGGTGGAATGATAACAAAGAGTGAGAGGTCATGTTGGAAAATATCTTTCTACCCTTGGTCTTTCCCACCTCCTTATTCAGTTACAAAATACATTGAAAATATATTTGTTCCTTGAAAATATATTTGTTCCTTGAAAAAAATCAATCTCTAAGGATGTTTTCGGCTTTAAATCCAATGATCTCCTTGATATTGTATCTATGAAAAGCCATTGTCTGTCTGAAAAGCCAAGCAGTATGAAAGAGTTGACAGATAGCAGAGATCAAACAGAAGAAATACAGAGAAAAGGGAAGAGAGAAGGAACAGTGAGCGTATATTCTAACAATGGACGAGAAATATAACATAAATGAAAAAGTTCAATCTATATTAGTTGGAGGGTGTGAGGGATAGCATGAAGTAGAGAGGAGGCCAAGCAACCAACACAGTAGAATAAGATGTATGAGACAAAAAGAAATTCGCATTGCATTGCAGTAATAAAGTGTCAGGTTATCATGTTGAAGAAACACTAACTAGTACAATTCTATAGCCAAGGCAGAAATTTACCATATGTAGTATTGTCCCATATTACAAAACAAACAAAGTCATGCAATTGGAAAGTCCAGTAGTGTATATTCAATGGAAGCATAGAATCTAATCGTTGGAAAAAAACGTTAGAGGCAAACTAGGCCAATCTTTTTTTTTTTCTAAATCCTAATTTCCCTCTATGATATCAAGAAAAGCATTCACTTATTGCTTATATATCTCCAATAAAAAAAAAGTTTGTCAACACCCTGAGATAGTTCTTTTCATTTAGGGATAGTTCCCTTAGAAAATTATGTCAACATATAGTCTGTTTCCATGTGACTTCAACCCATTCCAAGTTCTGCCCTTTACCAAGCCCAAATCTCTTCATATAGTTGAAGGCTGCTATCATGTTTCCCCTGAGTGTTATGTTCTCCTGGATTGTTTCACTTAATGCATGAATGTCATCATTTTACATCCCTTCATAATACTATTTGCCCCTCTTTGGAAAAAAAATCTAGCTTGTCTTCTATGATGTAACACCCAGAATGGAAACTTTATGTTAGATATAATGCATAGGATTTTGAATGTTCTCTGCTTTTTAATAATTGGCATTAACTCTTTTGGCTGCCACATCACATCATTGACTCAATTGTTTTGCTGTGCTTTATAACCCATAGGTAATTTTCAAACAAACTGATTTATAATCCTCGCTCCTGCCCCTCATCCTACATTTGTAGTGCTGAATTTTAGAATGCAAGAAAATGAATATACACTTGTATTAAATTCCATCTTGTTAGTTTCAGGCCACTATCTCAGCCTATCTACATGTATTTGTATCCCAACTTTATCTGTATTGGTTCCCAGGTTATGTTCACCATGAATGAAAGAATTAATTATTGGATCATTTAAGTGTTTGCCATTTGCAAATCACTACATATGACATCATCTGAATTGTTGATAATGGTGTTGAGCAGAACAGAGCCATGGACACCACAGGAAAGATCAGAACTCAGACTGATATCAATCCATTAACAGTCAGTTTAAAAAAATAACATCTGGATGCTTTATAATCCAAGATATTTTCTCTATCTTGTCCACAGAGATACAGAGAAATGACGTATAAAATGAAATAATTGGCATTGCTTTAACCATACCCAGACATTACACCCACTAACTTATGACTACTATACCTAGATCTCAAATGTTGAAATACCTAAGGACTGAGGTCAGAGTAAGACTTTCCTAGATAAGAGAAGGAAAACAAGGGTGCTATCAAAAGAAATAGGAATGTTTGGGGAACTAAAAATGCATAGCCTGTAGAATAGATGATTCAGTGGCATAGAAAAATTGCTGTTTTTAAATATTTGAAGGACTGCCACGTGAAGGAGGGAACACATTTATTCTGCTTAGTTCCACAAGACAGAACTAGGCCCAGTTGTTGGAAGTTGCAAAGGAGGAAAATTTAGGTTTGATGTCAGAGGAAAAAATAATACATAAACTCTCTTAAAATTAGAGCTATGTATAATGAAATATGGAGGAGTTGGAGGGCAGCATTTGAAAAGTAATGTATTTCCTTTGGGTTAGATAGCCTCAATGGCCCTTCTAACTGAGAGATTCTCTAATCACTGGCATTCCTTAAGAACCTTTGCCTCCTCCTCTAGCAGGGAGATCAATTTGTACTTAGTGCACATATACCTTTTGATTACCTGTTGCAGAAATACAAATATGACTCAATTCCTGTAGATCAGTAGAGAAATTAATTTGCCTTCTATACCTGATGAAGTTTAGAATCTCAGTTATTTGTGGCTCTCCATGACTAATCCAACATTTAGCTGTTGCAGAAAACTTCTTACACCACTGAACTAAGCATGCTGAAAAAGTCATCCTATGAGCTAGAATTAAATTTTTCTCAAGTGAATAACATGCTTGAATTGTATCAGCGATAGTCTACATAGGCAAAATAATTACATAGTGAAGCCACAAGACCAAATCTGAGGGGAGGGTACATGTGGGGAGGGAAGATAATTCTCTTTTAAATTTCCAAGGAAATATATCAAGCTCCAATTTCACTTTGTTTTATTCTTAGACTAAAAATGTCTAAATTATGTATGTCATGCTGTTGTTAACATGTTGTAGCAATATGGCTCAGTGATAAAGAGCACTGGACTTGGTTTTAATATTCCTAGGTTAGAATCCTGACTTTAACATTCATTAATTGTGTGACTCTTCTTCACATGATCTGCTTTAGCCCATTTATCAAATGGGAATAATAATACATACACTATTTACCTCAGGGGACTGTGTTTGAGAAAGGGATTTTGTAAACATAAATAACAATATTAATTCATGTTACAAATATCTATAGAAAGATAGCTTGACATAGTGATAGAGAAGTCGGAAAGTCCCATATTCCAGTCCAACTTCAAATGCATCCTGATCTTGTGACCTTGAATGATCACAATCATTGCTGCTAATAAGCTGTGTAAATCTATAGGCTGCATAGTAGGTACTGATCATTATTAGTAGGAGTTTTCTCAATAGATATTCCCTAAACCAAATAAATTATTAGTATGATTTAAAAAATCTCCATAAAGGCTAATGCTGAATCAAATTATCCCTCCTCAAGATTAACCAATATACATTCTTATTCACTTTTGGAGAACAAAAAATGTCTATATTCAGTAGCTGAAGAACTTTGCCCTGATGGCAAAGTTGTGGTAACATTTAAAAAGGAAAAGTTCTGACCAGAGGAGGGTCACAAATTGAAGAAATATGCAAATCAAAAGGATTTTCCTTGATTAATAGAGGAAACATTATTTAATATTTGAAAATTAGCCATGGCATGTTATTAATAGTCTATGAATTCCAGGTATAATAGGAAAGTGCTTGTTGCAAAGGGATTCAAAATAAAAGAGGTGTTAGCCTACATAAAACAAACTGCCCTTACCCAAAAAAAGATAAATTAAAAAAAATGTATATTATAGTATTTTTTAAAATTCTTCTACCATCTTAATGCACACTTATTTTCAAACAGGTTATTAAGGTTAATTTGAAAATTAAGAGGTAGAGACCAAATGCAGACATAGATTTCTATATTTACTACCTGAAATATTTGGGTAATATACATTGGTGATTATTTTGAACATATCATGGGAATTTTCACAAATTTTGTTGTTTTTTTATCCACTTATTTTGTTCTTTTGAAGAAAATGAAAACAAAATTGATCATGATGACATGTACACATTTTAAAAATACACTAGCATTTATTTTTAATTTTTCTTCCTCTTTTTTGAAACATTAATATTTGAATTGCTTCTTTCTAAAAATTGTCCTTTCTTCCTTTCCTCCCTTCTTTCCCTCCCTCCCTCCTCCTTTCTTCCTTCTTTCCTTTATCCCTTCCTTCCTTCCTTCTTTTCTTTCTTCCTTCCTTCCTTGTAATTGAGAAAAAAAAAGAGACAGACTTTTACGAGCTATTTTTCTTTATGGCAAGTTAAGATTTCATTCAAGTTTCTTTCATTCTGGTCATTGAAGCATTTTACTGGTCCTGATTAATTCCCTGGTATGAGAGGGAGCCTAGCCATACTGTCAGATCAAGTGAATCATTGCAGTTTGTGCTAATGCTACAAGACCTTGGGATGTGTAAAATCCCTGTTAGTGAGCACATTCTGTAAAATCTCTAGTCCTTTCTGCTTAGTTCCTTCCCCTAACAGATAAATAAATAACAAATAGAGAATTTTTCCCTAGCCACTACTTCCCTTAATGTGCTTAGGTATAAAAGGAATTCTAGCATTGGATTCAGGGGAGACTTAGGTTTCCATCCCAAATCAAATGTTAGCTCTATGATTTTTGACAATTAAATTAACATCTCTGATCCTCAATATCCTCATCTGTACGAGGAAATTAACACTATTTCACAGGGTACTTCCATCACAGAATTGTTTTGAGAATCAAATATGATAATGTATGTGAAGTGCTTTGAAAACAATATATACCATATAAATGTCTGCTATTATGATGGACTTCCATTTGAGGACTCTTCTCATAATAGTTCATAAAAATATTATTAATTTAACAAATATTTATTATGTAGCTACTGTGTTCAAAGTAGTATCTTTTAAAAATTAATATCATTACAAGAAAATGGAAAAAGGTTAATTGTTTTTAAATTTTGTTTATTTTTGTCTAAATAGGATTTATTATAATTAAAAGGAAATGTTTGTTGAAGCAGCAACAGAAAGAAAACAAATTTTACCTCATTTTCTGTTTTTAACATTCGACTTGACTATGTGCCTCTGAAATGTAACTCAAAAAATAATATTCACATTTCTATATATTTGAGAAATAAGGTCTTTAACTTCTTTGGCTATTTTAAAAAATAGTTTACATAGAATTGGAATTCATTGTTCTTGAAATGTTTGGTATAATTCTCTTGTGAATCCTTCAAGCCCTGGTGATTTTTTTTTCCTTAGGGATCTCATTGATGTCTTGTTCAATTTATTTTTAAAGATAGAGTTAGTTAAGCATTCTGTTTCCTCTTCAGTTAATTTGCTTTTTGTAAACAGTATATTGTAACATTCTGATTTTTAATCCCACCCTGCAATCCACTTCTATCTTATGGGGTAATTCATCTGATTTACATTCACAGTTGCATTACTAATTGTGTATGTCTCTTTTCCCTAGTACATTCCTCTCTCACCCCTTAATTTTACTTTTTAAACACCATCCCTTCATATTCAACTCATACCTGTGCCCTCTGTCTATATATACTCCTTCTAACTACCCTAATAATGAGAAAGGTCTTATGAGTTACAAATATCAACTTCCCATGTAGGAATATAAACAATTTAACTTTAATAAGTCTCTTATGATTTCTCTTTCCTGTTTACCATATTATGGAGAAAATTCCTCTATCTCATTAAATATCCATTTTTCCTCCTCATGGATCATACCCAGTTTTACTGGGTAGGTGATTCTTGGTTGTAATTCTAACCTCTTTGTCCTCTGAAATATCATATTCCAAGCCTTCCAAATGTTTAGTTTAAAGCTGTTAAATCTTGTGTTATCCTGATTGTGGCTCCACAATACTTGAATTGTTTCTTTCTGGATGCTTGTAATATTTTCTCTTTGACCTTGGTACTCTTGAATTTGACAATGATATTCCTAGGAGTTTTCATTTGAGGATCTCTTTCAGGAGGTGATCAGTGGAGTCCTTCAAATTTCTATTTTATCCTCTGCTACTAGCAGAGGTTCCCAAACTTATTTGTCCTATTGACCCATTTGCAAATATATATATATATATATATATATATATATATATACACACACATACACACATATATGTATAATATAAAATAAATAAACATTTTATTTAAAATTTTTATATTGTATATAAGATATATAATATTTATGTTTATATTTTATTAGCTTAATATTAATTCAATAATTTATTATAAATTCATGGAATTTTTTTCAGCATTGAAATTTTAATGATGCAATATTGTGCCATGTAACCATATGGTATTGTATTGTAAACAAGTCTTTACATGCACATATTTCTGCCAATGCATGCTGGACTTGTCAACAATGAGCAACATGCTTGCCTGCCAACACTTGCTTGCTAAGACCTATCAGCATACTTGACCACTGATCTATTATAATTTGACTTTTCCCAATTTTACCTATACATCTATTATTTGAGTTTTAAAATCCTTTTTGGGTTTTTCCAGGATTTCTTTTTGTGCTTGTGACCAATTGACATTTTTTTGAGACTTTGCAGTCACAAGAAGCAATAAACAAATGCTCCTCTTAGCTCCAGGACCACAACCCAGAATTGTGCATGGGCAATCTGAGAGGGTCCTGCACCCAGAGCCAGAAAAGGGTACCCTGTAATCTCCTACTGTCCAGTTGTTCAGTCTCCTTACTGTCTTTGGGTTGAAATCCCCCAAAGCTGATATTGCTGATGATGAACTTCCTTCATGGCCTGTTCCTAGTGCCTTCGTACTTGTGCACTGGGCTCCATATCTGTACACCACCTTGCTGAGATAGACCCTTCCTGCTGACCTCATAAGTTGTCCTGGCATCGAAAATTGTTTGACCCCGATCTTTTGTTGGCTCTGCTACTCCAGAATTTGATTTGAGGTGTTATTTTAAAGTTATTTGAAGGGGAATTTGGGTGTACTCAAGTAAGTCCCTGATGTTACTTTTCCATCTTGGCTCTGCCTCTTTCTTTCATTTCTTTCTTTTTTTTTAATTCTTTTCCTTTCTTATCATCAGAGATGAGAGAGAGAGAGACAGAGACAGAGAATGACAGCATTTTTGTGCGTAACAACCTGCTAAATCATAGGAATAAAAGTGCTGGCAAAAAAATACAATCACTACCCGGAAGAAGCTTACATTCTAATGGGGAAAATATAGTATAAAGGGTGGGGGGACAGGTATTTCTGTATCAGCTAGGTGTCCATAAACTCAGAATTCTAGAAGAGAAGTTAGCATGGATGGCTTGGACTCTTAATGAAATCATGATTCCAGAAAGGAACTTACCGGTTGAAGGAAGTGCCAAAATGGTGGAGACATCTTGAAGGGAGGAGAAAACTGTTGAAAATGAGGTAGAAAAGTCCATAATGACAAAAGCACAGTGGAAAGAGAAATGAGTATGGAAGACGTATGTCCTTCATAGGACTATTACTTCCCAGAGTCGCTTAATAGGGTCCTCTATTGGTGTGATTTACATTGAAGGAGGCTGCTTTTATTGTCAGTAATATTTTAAAGAACATCAGTAAAACAGTTTCATACACAGAAGGAAACAGAAAGAAGTAAAGGAGATAAAAAGAAATAATTTCATTGCTACCTTCTTAAATTTCACACATACATAAATGTATATACGTACACACATATATACTTATATATACACACATAAATAAAATCTTAATTTATAGATATACATACAGACATATGTATATAAAAATAAATTGTAATGAGGTTACAATTTCTTATATAATCTTTCTTATCTGCTGTATATTAAAATTTGTTTTTGTAGTTGCATTTGTGACAAAGAATAAAATTTAAATTTAAACAAAACAGAAATCTTATATACCTTCTCTACTCTCATGATTATCTACATTGTAGTGTTCTGTGATGATGGACTTACTTCCTGGACTGAGTCTGATGTCTTTTAATATTTAAAATAGTCTCTGAAAATTAAAGATGGAAGAGATATTAGAAACAATTTATTCTAACTCCTTTATTTTGGAGAGGAAGAAACTGAGATTTATAAGTTACAAGTCTTGTAAATTACATAAATCTAATAAGTTATGTGTTATAAGTTATAAGACTTATAATTTATAAGTCTTTAACTTACAAGTTAAACTGAGAGTTATAAAGTTATATGATCTGCTCATGGTTACACACTTAGTTGTGAGCCTGGGACTAGAGTCTGTTTTTCCTTGGTCCAAATCCAGTGTTTTCTCATTTTTAATACAATATGGCAGATAAAGTGCTGACCTTAAGGTTAGCAATAACAGCATTAAAATCACACCTCTGATAATTACATGGTACAGAGGGAAGAGAGCAAGTTCTAGAGTCTGAAGATTTAGGCTCCTATTATATCTGATACTACCAGTGTGACCGTTGATAAATCATTTCATATCTCTGGCCCTCAGTTTTTCTCATCTGTAAAATGTGAGTATTAGACTAGCTGTCCTCTGAGGTGCCTTCCAGCTTCTTATCTATGAAATTATATTACTGTGTGCTACGGGCAAGTCATGTAACCTATTGGAGACTCAATTCTTCGCATCTGTAAAGTGGGAATAATAAGACCTATCTTTACTGCTTTACCACTTCAAAGACTCTAATGAGATAGTGCTTTGGTAACCTTAATGCCCTGTAAAACTGACAGCTGTTATTACAATATGTTGACTCATAGCAAGCAAAGGCTTCCTCAGTTTTCCCTTTTAGCTATATACAATAGCAAAGCTTTAGGTTTCCCCTCCTGTTTATAGTCTGAAGACATTTTGGTTCATAAGTTCCCTCTATTAGAAGCTGTTCACTTTTTTTAACAACTGCCTATAAATTCAGAGGCATAAAATCGTCTCATAATAGACTTTCTCATCCTTCTTTGGAGCTCATCTTCTATTCTGGGTAATATGATAACCATCAGCTCTGACTCTTTATGAGTAGATTCAATGAAACCTCTGCCTAAACCTATCTCCAAATTATGCTGTTTAACACCCCTTATACAATATATGATCTTTTATATCCAGGGTCTTATAACCCACCCTGATTGTTCCCTATACTGTCCTCAGTTGTCACTGAATGATAGCATTGTGATATAGTGAAAAGAGCATTGCATTGGGAGTCAGAGTTCCTCAGTTCAAATCTTGCCGTTACCATTTAATCTTTGTGATCTTGAGTTGATTCACTTACACGTTGTTGGCCTCGGTATCTTCATCTATAAACATTAGGGGGCTAAACTGTGTTGACTGCAAGGTACTTACTAGCTCTAGGACTATGATCTGAAGTCACAGAGGCCACAGTGAATGGAAATAAGTTACCACTGCTCTAGATAAAGTTTCATCACAACATTATAAGCATGTAGATTATAAGCATGTAGATGCCTGAATCCAAATCTGTCTTTCTATCTGTTAGGCAATGGTTAGAGTTCTGTTCTTGAAGTCAGGAAGACCTGAGTTCAAATGCTGTCTCAGATACTTACTAGATGCAGGGCCCCAAGCAAGTCACCTAACTTTTCTGTTTTGGTTTCTTGTTCTGTAAAACAGGGATATCAGCACCTAATTTACTGCATTGCTATGAGAAGGAAATAAGATAACACATACGAAGTTCTTTGCAAATGTTAAAGTGTTGCATAAAAGCTAGTTGTAATCATCATCTTATTCATCATCATCATTGTCACCTACTTTACCTTGATTCATTCTGTGAAATGTAAAAACTTTCAGTTTCTTGAATGAACATGAGACTTGGGGAGATCAGAGTAGATAGGAAATAATCACAATAACAAAAATACTTATATAATCTTAGGAGGTTTCCTTGTTCTACTTAAGTCTGGCTGTACTTGTGTCTTATGCCTATTACTAGATCGTAGCATAATGTTGTTTTGGTCCTAGAAATATAAGATCATAGATCTGGAGTTGGAAGGGAACACAAAGACCTTCTATTCTAAACTCATCACTTTATAATTAAGGAAACTGAGGCCCTGAGAGGTTAAGTGGTATGTCTAAGATGATACAGCTTGAGACATAAGTTCTTGAGCCACATGAAGGTTGAGATTATGTCTTGTCTAAACTTTGAATCTTGCTCAATATTTAGCTGAGGACTTTGCCAGCAAGAGACACAACAAATACTTCTTGAATCAAGAAATGTTGTTGTTGATGATGATGATGTTGATAATTATGATGATGATGAGTTGTTTCAGTCATAAATGCTTCTTCATGACACCATTTTGAGGTTTTCCCTCCAAAGATACTGGAGTGGTTTGCCATTTCTTTCTCCAGATCATTTCACAGATAAGGAACAGAGGCAAACAGAGTCAAGTAACTTGCCCAGGGTCCCACAGATAGTAAGTGTCTAAAGTCAAACCTGAACTAAGGAAAATGAGTCTTCCTGACTCTAAGCCCAGTACTCTATCCATTGTCCACTCCATCTAGCTGCCTTGAAGGAATGAATAAATGTTAAATAAATATTAAATTGTTGCTCACATTTGACATATAATTTGCTCTGGTCATCAGATCTTTGACATCCAATCTAAATCAAGAATCATGTGTCTGGGTAACTTGCACCTATGCTTTCCCTTAATATATACTCTTCAACCTTCATAGAAAATGTTCTGTCATAGTATCAAAGGAAAAAATGCTTTTCACCACAAAATCCATTTGATCCATAAAAGACCCCTTTAACTAATTTGGATTGTCATCAAAGGATGTATCTGTTGTACCATTCTGTTGTAAATATACCATCAAAGGTATATGAAAAACTGGGCTATTTGTTCCATACTCCTTGCAATATGGTAAGGAAAGAATAAGCAGCAGACACTTACAGATGGATGTAATTTTTTTTTTGTCTTTGCTCCTACACTTTCATTATGCAATAATTTTTGTCTGCCCTAGAACATTTCTGGACATAAGTATTGTCTTTTATCTGGCAATGTTGGGTTTTTTTAATTTAATCATAGCTGTTTTATTCCTCTCTACAAAGCAATAAAGGAATAGGTTTACTATGACCTATGAATGCTAGAGGAGGTGGTCTATTTATTCATTCTTATTGCTCCCCCATGTACTTGAAGGAATTTCTGCAGATCTATTGCTCAAAATTGTTCTTTTCATATTCTTCAGTTGAATTCTTAAGTATCCACACCCAAAAAGATATGTGGTCCCATCACAATTGCTTTAACAAGCTCACTCTTTAAATCAGTCACATTTGGGAATGGTGGAATTACTGTGCCAATCTTGCCAAAGAAATTTAGCAAGAGAATTGGCTTCACACAACAGTGGTTTATTCCCAATGTTTATATCATAACATTATAGGTTTAGAGCTGGAAGAGATCTTAGAGTTCTCATTAAGCCATCTGTCATTTGACAGTTGAATAAACTTAGTCCCAGAGAGGTGGACTTATCCAATATCACTCTGGTTTTCAGTTGTAGATCAGAATTTGGAACCAAATCTTCTGACCATAAATCCAATGCTCTTTTCACATTCCTGTGTTTTATTCATATATAAGACTTGATAATGTGAAGTAAACTTGAAACAGAGAAATGAACTGCCTTAAAAGCAAACTAGCAAAAAATAAAACACATGCAGTGGTTTTGTCATTTGCCTTACTTGACCAATTTATACCATAACCATCATTATTCACATGTCTCCTCTGATTTGATGTTAGTCCATTGAAGGCAAGGAACATTCATCTTTGTATCCTCAATGACTAGCATAGTACCTGGCACATAGTAGGCATTTAATAAATGTTTGTTGATTAGTGTCAAGTAAAAATGTATTGGTACTTTCTGTCATATTATACCAACTGTTAAATAAAACTTGGGGCATAGTTAGGGTGTGGTTTTTTTGTGTATTGGGGTGGGGGAATTACCTGGAATGTATCCAGTAATACTGTCTAATTTTATAGAATAATTTCCCAACTGTCCCTTCATGTGGTATTGTACAGGCATAAAGCATGTCATAATGGGAGAGGTATGGAGTTTTCCATGCATAATTGAAGTGATTTCACTGTAACTACTTGCTCAAAAGGAGACAATGCTCCAATATTAAGGAAATGATTCCATGACATTATTATTTCATGAAATGTATAGCAAATTCTAATGCAAAAACTGAATTTTAGGCACATATTTCTTTTGATATTAGGGTGTGCATATATATTCTAAACTCAAATATCCTATTGAACTCTTGTTCTTGATAAGAACTTATCTAAACAATTTTTTTTCCTATCATAACAAAAAAACCTACTTGGTTTACCAAAAAATGAACACATTTCTGTGATTTTCTAGTGACTTAAATGATATTTTAGAATGCTGTGTACTCTTATTGAGTTTTAACATTTCTCCAACACAATCTCTGGCTTACATCTGCTTTTTTTGGAAAATCGTAATGCTGGATTTGTCTCATGAGTATTCAGTAAGGACATTTGCTCTTGTTCATAGAAAAATGAGAGGTGCATCATGGCATAGTGGATAAAGAGCTAGTTTTAGATCCAGGAAGAACTGAGTTCAAGTTCTGCCTCTGATACATGCTGGCTGTGTGATCTTAGGTAAGTCACTTCACCTCTCAATGTTGTAGCCCACTAGTTCCCAGAATTTTGGTTTTAGGACCCATTTAACTGTTGTAAAAAATTGAAGATCCCCCAAGAATTTTTTTCTATAGGTTATATCTATTGATGTTTACTATATTAGAAATGAAAATCTCCTACAATTATTATTAAATTGGTTGCAAAATCATAGACCCTCTGAAAGAATATTAGGGACTTCCAGGAGTATCAGGCCACACTTTGAGAAATGCTTCTTGAAACAACTCTTTAAGACTATGAATTGCAGAGACAGTACTGACATGCATTGGTAGAAGGAGCTTTCTCATTCATTTCTCGATACCCAGGAAATCACAGGTCTAAAAAAAGTGATTAGAGCATTGAATCTCCAGACTAGTCTTTGTTACAAGTATCACAAATATTGTGATTAAAAAATGCTTGGGGCAGCTAGGTGGCGCAGTGGATAGAGCTCCAGCCTTGGAGTCAGGAAGACCTGAGTTCAAATTTGGCCTCAGACACTTGACACTTAGTAACTGCCTAAGCAAAACAAAACAAAAAAAAAAAATGCTTACTGGTCATAGAATCAGAAGAACTGAGTTAAATAATAGTTGTATTTTCCTGTGTAGCCATGAGTGATCCAGTTATCCTATCTGATCCTTATTTTCATCATCTGAAAAATGAGGTAAGTTTTTTTGGAATTACCCACCTCAGAGAAAGCACTTTTAGAAACAAAACCTTAAAATCTTGTGGTTTGAATGAGACTTGAGAGACCATCTACACCAACTCATACCTGAGTGAGAATCCCCTCTACAACATAACAAGCAGTATTCACTTCAAAGCCCTTGAAAAGAAGAAGTCCTTTATTTATTGAGGAAACCGTCTTAAATGATTAGATATTAAATTAGATATTAATAAATATATATTTATTTAGATATTTTGATAAAGAATTAATAATTAAATATTAACTATTAGGGACATTTTTCTGGGAAACAAACCTAAATCTGTTTTCCTGTCTCTTTGATTCATTGCATGTAGTTCTGTTTCTGGAGTCAGGCAAAACAATTTCAGTTCCCCTTCTCTGTGATATGTCTTCAAATAGTTGAGGATAGATATCATGTCTGTCCTGTGCTTTCTTTTCTCCAAGGTGAACACACCTGTTTCCTTCAACCCATCTTCTTAAGAAAATGCTATTCTGGCTGTCCTCCTTGCTAGGAACATACTCCTTCCTCATCTCCATCTCTTAGAATTCCTAATTTTCTTCAAGGCTGAATTCAAACAAAACATCCTACATAAAATCTTCCCTAATCCTCCCAGCATTGAGGGCTTTCCTGTCAAAATTGTCTTGTATCTGTTTTGTACATTGTTTAACAAACAATTCATCCACATTTAAGGCCCTATTATGTGTCAGACACTGTTCTAATCACTGGGCATATGGACATGCTGTCTCCCCCTGATTAGATTGCAATCTCATTAAGGACAGAGACTATTTTTATTTATCTCTTTGTATCTTCAGCACCAGATGTAATGCCTGACACACAAACATGTTTAATAATAAATTTGTATTGATTTATTGAGACTAGAGGTGCAGGCCTTCTTGCTGTTCCTCATATAATATTATATTTCCCAACTTTTTACCTTTTCAGTAATTGTCCCACATATCTTCAATGTTCCCTTCTCACCTCCGCCTCTTACCTTCCTTCAAGGCTAAGATTAAACTCCATCTTTTACAAGAAGCCTTTCCCAAACACATCCCCTGTCCCTACACTAGTTCATCCATCTGAGATTACTTTCCTTTCATACCATTTCAGTACATTTTTTCCATATTGTCTTCCTTATTAGAATGGGAACTCCTTGAGGGAAGGAACCATGTTTCTGTGCTTCTTTAGAGCTAGATCCCAACACTTATTGGAGTGTCTGTTGCATAATAATCACTTAGTAAATGTTTATGCACTGACTGACTCAGTGAAGCACTTGGCATGGTGTCAGGAGGCCTGCAAGCAAGTCCTATACCAGAAACCAAATACCACATTATCCACTGTGCCACCTACCTTCAAAGTCATTTACTATCCTGGTCACCTTTCTTTTGACTCTTCTTATATTAAAATAACCCTTCTAAAATGCAACACTACAAGAACCAGACATAATACTCCAAATGTAATCAACTTAGATTAGAGTATGTTATTACTATTATTTTTCTAATTCTGAACACTATTACTCTCTTGATATGAACTAGTAATAATTTATTTTGGTTACCATGTTATTGTTACCTCATCTTTTTTTATTAATTTATTTTGATTTATCAATAATCACTTCCACATGCTTTTGAGTTTAAAATTTTTCTCCCCATTCCTCCCCACCACACTCCCCAAGACGGCATACAATCTCATATAGGCTGTACATTTACATTCATATTAAACATATTTTCACATTAGTGATGTTGTAAGTAAAAATTAAAACCAATAGGAGGAACCATCAGAAAGAGGAAACAAAACTCAACAGAAGAGAAAAAAAAATAACAATTCAGTTTCCATAGTTCTTTCTTTGGGTGTGGGTAGCATTTTCCATCACAAGGCCTCTGTAGATGTCTTAGTTCTTGTATTGCCAGGAAGGGTTAAGTTTATCAATATTAGTCATTACACAATGTGGCTGTTTTTGTGTACAGTGTTCTTTTGGTTCTGCTCACTTCACTCAGCATCAGACCATACAAGTCTTTTCAGGTTTTTCAGAAATCAGCCTGTTCATCATTTCTTATAGCACAAGAGTATTCCATCACATTCATATACCACAACTTGCTCAGCCATTCCCCAATTGATGGGCATCCTTTCAATTTCCAATTCTTTGCCACCACAAAAAGAGCTGCTATGAATATTTTTGTACATGTAGGTCCTTTTCCCATTTGTGTGATCTCTTTGGGATATAGCCCTAGAAGTGTTATTGCTGGGTCAAAGGGTATGCACATTTTTATAGCCTTTTGGGCATAGTTCCAAATTGTTCTCCAGAATGGTTGGGTCATTTCACAACCCCACCAACAATGCATTAGTGTTCCAATTTTCCCACATCTTCTCCAACATTTATCATTTTCCTGTTTTGTCATGTTGGCCATTCTGATAGGTGTCATGTGGCACCTAAGAGTTATTTTGATTTGCATTTCTCTAATCAATAGTGATTTAGAGCATTTTTTCATGTGGCTATAGATGGCTTTAATTTCTTCATCTGAGAACTTTCTGTTCATATCCTTTGATCACTTATCAATTGGGGAATGGCTTGTATTCTTATAAATTTGACTTAATTTTCTATATATTTTAGAAATGAGAGGCCTTATCAGAGAGACTGGTTGTAAAAATTCTTTCCCAATTTTCTACCTTCCTTCTAATCTTAGTTGCATTGGCTTTATTTGTGCAAAAATTTTTCAAATTAATGTAATGAAAATTATCTATTTTGGTTTTCGTAATGTTCTCTATCTCCTGGTTGTTTATGAATTCTTCTGTTCTCCATAGATCTGACAGGTAAATTATTCCTTGCTCTCTCAGTTTGCTTATAGTATCAGCCTTTATATCTAAATCATGTACCCATTTTGACTTTATTTTGGTATATGGTATGAGATTTTGGTCTATGCCTAGTTTCTGCCATACTCTTTTCCAGTTTTCCCAGCAGTTTTTCTTTCCAAAGAGTGGGTTCTTATCCCAGAAGCTGGGGACTTTGAGTTTATCAAATAATATATTACTATAGTCATTGACTACTGTGTCTTGCATACTTAACCTATTCCACTGATCCACCACTCTATTTCTTAGTCAGTACCAAGCAGTTTTGATGATTGCTGCTTAATAATACAATTTAAGATCTGGAGTGGCTAGGCCACCTTCCCCTGCATTTCTTTTCATTAGTTCTCTTGATATTGTGGACCTTTTGCTCTTCCAAATGAATCTTCTTACTATTTTTTCTAACTATAAAATAATTTTTTGGTAGTTTGATTGGTATGGCACTTAAGCTTGTACCACTAACACCCTCCACCAATATCTTTTCCAAATAATCTATTATCTAGACCAGCTTTCCCCATCTTATACTTTTAGGTTGATTTTATGGAACCAAGTATAAGACATTCTATTCATATTCCTTCTTATTAAATTCAGTGCAATGATCTAGCCTGTGGAAAACTTTTTGCATCCTTATTTTGTCATCCTGTGTGATAGATATTCCTTGATTCCATTTGCCATATTTGAAAAGTGTGCCATCTATGTTTTTATTAATCATTGATAAAATGTTTAAACAAGGAAATAGGGTTGGGAAAAAGCAGGATGGAGAGAAAAGGAGAACTTTTATATAAAAAAATTATAGGGTATAAGAGGTAGAAAAGTTTAATAGTAAAATATTTAGCCATATGGAAAAAAAAATTATAAGAGCCTGGCAGTTGGAAAATGCTGTCCAGATAACCAATATCAGATTGCACTGGGTTAGTTCCAAGAAATTGTCTCTAGGCCAAAGACTCTGAAAAGAATGATGGTTTGAGAGAGATGAGAGGTACCCCCTCTGAATTTTCTAACCATTTAATTTCTATGAATCCTAGTAAGATAGTATAGGAATAAATGTCAAGACCACCAGATGTAGCTGTCCAGGGAAATCTTTAATGATATGTGTTTTTTAAAAGATACATGCAAAAAATGTAAAGACAAGCATATAACAAGTGAAGAATGTAAAATGATGGCATAGATCTGTAAAGTGGTATCAGGAAGCCTAAAAGTTCCAAAGCCAACTCTCTGCCAACCATTTTATCAATAAATCATTTATTATGAATTTATTATGAATCTACTTTATGATTTATTATTTAGCATTTATTATGAATCTACTTTGTGACAACAGTGGTGTTAGGTTGTAATTATTAAAGTATGCTGAGAACATTTTAAATGGATGTTTTAAAGAGGAAGGCAGGCAAGAAGAAGTGAGGCTGGAAGAGGGAAGGAAGAAAGAAAGGAAGCAAGGAAGAAAAAAAGGAAGGAAGGATATGTGGTGCGCATCATATTGAAACAGGGCTTTAAAAGGCCAAAATACATTCAGCTGTTGAAGAGGAGAGAGTACATTTTAGATATAAAAAAATTGTGAGTGAATACATAGAGGTGAGGCAAGAGTGTAGCTGAAAATGAGAGCAGTAATGTGAGCTAAGAAAGGAAAGGCAATATACTCATTGTGAAGGGTTTTGATTGACATTTACATTGAATTTTACTATAGTTGACAATAGGGAGATGCTGAATAATCTTGGACCAGACAATGCCAGGAAGCATAAGGAAGAGAATCCTACTGACAGTATCAACAGTACACTGGAAAAGGGAATGCAAGTCGTAGAGGTGGTGAAGGCTATTAAAAAGCTATTATTACCTAGTAATATTACTTACAACTAGGTCTGAAGCCCAAAGGGATAAAAAAGAAAGGAAAAAAGAACTACATGTAGAAGTCATTTAGAGCAACTCTTTGTACTAGCAAAGAACTCAAAAATACAAAGGTGGCCATCAGCTGGATATATGGTATATGAATATAATGGGATAATATTGTACCATAACAAATGACAACAGTGACAGTTACAGGAAAACCTAAGGAATATCAGAATGAACTGAGACAGAGTGAAATGAGCAGAACAAGAAAAACAATTTTGACACTAACAACAACATGGTAAACAATAACAACAAAAACATTTGAAGCCATAAGAATTTTCATCAAAGCAATGACTAATCATGATACCTGAGGAATCAATAAGAAAGCATTCTATCTATCCCCTGACACAGAGATGATGGACTCAGGACACAGAATGAAACACATAGTTTCGGACGTGGCCATGTGCATTCATTGTTCTCCTTTAAAACTTCAAAACACAAGTTTGCATTGCAATTATTCACCTAAAGCATAGTTAGGCTCTAAGGTGATGTAGATACCTCACCAGTCTCAGTATCTTCCAACAGCAGCAAATAAAGTCCTAGCAACCTCTCCCTTAGAAAGCAGCCAATGTATAGGGGTTTACAGTAGTATAGTATGCAGTTACAATGCCCTCACACTGCCATCATTCACAGGTGAAGATATGTCAGGTTAAAAAAAAGTTTTAGTTTTAAGGATTTTATCTTTTTACAATTTTTACGGTCCTGTAAGATTTCATGTGTTATGAAAAGTGCATATTTTTTAAATCAATATTTTTTTTGTTTTGTTTTAATTAAGATGTTAGAACAAAAGATCATAGAATTCTAGGGAGTTACTAGCAAGAAAACATGTTTTGCATGTTACCAATTTTTTGTACTGTGTTTTATGGGTTATTTCATAGTTAATGTGTTAGGAAAAATGCATATGAGCAAAAGTAATGTTTTGTTATAAAGAATTTTATGCATAAAAGTATATTTTCAGTAATCTCTAGTTAAAATTATAGTTTATAGTGGAATGTATCCTCCTATTTCTCATAGGTTCAATTTATCATATTGATTTTTTTTACTTTTGCATCATTTTATAGTAATATTGCCCACATGAAGGTTGAGGATTAACAATTTTTAATATTTTTTTCCTTTGAATGATAGTGGAAGAAGTGAGGAGATACAATTGATTTTTTTTCATTAAATATACACAAGTGTATGTATATGTAAATATATGTGCATATATACATTTGTGTATGTGTATATGCATATATTTGTATTTTGTATACACATAATGTATGCATGTAATTGTGTATATGTATAGTACATACACACATATATACACATGTATATGCTTTATATTTGTATATATATTTTATATGCATATATTTGTATGATGTGTATACATATATGGAGAGAAAGAAAAGACAAAATGACTATAAGAATTGTTAAAGATATGATATCAACAAGACTTAAAAATTATTGGCTTTGCTGTTGGGCATAGGAAAGAATCACAAATACTATCAAAGGTTCAAACTTTAAGACTGGATGAATTGTAGTATTTAAATATTTAAAACAGCCTTGATATCAAATATACATAGAATGCTGGTGCCATTTCTGGAAACTACTCAAGAAATTAAATTGCAGTATCACAATAAATCACCCAAACCAGAACGCATGGGTCTGCAAGTTCATAGTTTTTCTTCTGATGATGAAACTAGGTAATTTATCATCAGAACAGCTACTTTGTATGAAGACTGGGACACAGCCAAAGTTGCATCTATCTTTTAGTAGGGAACTAATGGAATCCCAGAAATTATATTGGATTTTCTGCTAAGTCCCCAAGTGAGAAAAAAATACAGAGAAGATCATTAAACATTGCTTTTAAAATGCCTGGAGAAAAGCAAAATGGAAAGTAATATCAGTTACCTAGGAAGAAAATGAACAATTTTGAATTATGTAAAGGTCCATATATGTTTGGCCTTATAAGCAAATCATTGTGGAAATTCATATTAGAAATGGCTTCCTCTTTTAGATGAAAATGTATTTGTATACTATAGACATGATAAAGGAGAAGTAATACCTTTTTAAAGCAAATTACTGAATATTCACAGTATTGTTAAAAAAAAAACACAACAGGTTGACTTTATCTTGTTATTTACACCAACATCTCAGTTTCTTTGGGATGATGTTAAAATTGACACACAACAATTAAGAAGATAAAATTGGGCTGACAATCAAGATCTTTTGTGATATAAGCACAAGCAATTAAGTTCCTCATGGACTGTTGAGAAAATATTTTTCTTACAATTTGACCAATATAGGAAATTTGTTATTGTTATTTTGGAAGCATGGTCCAGTGCAAAATGTGCTATATTTGGCATCAATAGACCTGGGCTTTGAATTTTGATTGCTACTTACTATTAGTATGATGTTGGGCAAGTTGCTAAATCTTTTGAGGCATGTTTTCTTATATGTAAAACGAGGGATTTGGATTAGATAACTTATAAGTATTCTTCCACCTCTAAATCTTTCTTCCCTGATTCTCTTTATATCCCCTGTTTCCTATTATATACTTTACCTTTAAGTCAAATGAGACAGACTATACAGTTATACTCCAGGTTGCTAACACTATGATATGGTCTCTGCCTCTGTTCTTGCCATCATTCCTTCCTTTGCCAATTATCCTATCTTAAAATCTTCTGAAGTCCTCTCTACTTCTTTCCCTTCTTCTCCCAAATCAGAAGTGTTCTCTCTTTTCTCTGAAGGCTTATGCATTAATTTGTACAGCCCTCATGGTACTAGTCTTATTTTCCTTGCATTACAGTTATTTTCAGTCATCTCTTATTGGCTTATTTTGAGGAAGCAACATGTAGAAAGAACACTAGACTTGGAATGGATTTAGGTTCAAATTCCAACTCCGCTATTTACTGCTTATATGGCCTTGAGCAAATCACTTTAACTCTGTAAGATGCAATCTCCTCTTCCTAAGAATAAGGACTTTGAATGAGATGATCTCTATTCTGTTCTAGTTCTAAATTCTACAGTCCTGTCCCTCTGACTAAATTTGTTGTTCCTCTGACCCTTTCTTCCAACTTTTAGTGTACTAAGTTTAGAAAATAAGAGGGCAATGTCTCTTCTCCCTTAATTGTTCTAGAGATAATACCAATGGATTTTAATGATTTTTTTTTAAAATACGGCCACTTATCTGGTATACCCCATCTGATATACCCACCGACTGACAATCAACTACACTTAATTTGCTTTTGTCATTTTATTTATTATTTGGTGCTTTATTTTACTTTTAATAAAGAGGTAAAGTGAGAACAACTGGTAAAATAATCTCTCCAAAAGTCTTGAACACACTTTCACATAATTACACACTGTATCTGTGGACAAATGTGTCAGATGGTTAACTCACAGTTAGTGGGTACTGGAAGTTTTCATTTCCCTTTCTGGAGGTCTCACAATGTTCCGTTAGGTGTAGCCACCAGCTGGACCCTGAGAATCAGTGACCAAGTAAAACTTTAAAGCTACTTTTCCTTGAAATTTTCTTTTTTAAGTTAGCCTATGTCTAGTGAGAGATCAGTTTGGATCTCCATTCGAATTGTCTATCAGCTTCAGAATAGCTATATATATTCTGAGTGCCCTGTGCTATAGTAACTATGATAAACCTTTCATAATTAAAATGAAGCATCAATGAATGAGTTCAGAGTATAGAGTTTATTTATTGGGGAAGGGAATAAATGATCAAACCCTCCAGGATCCAGTGATGATTTATTGTAGCATTTAGTACCCAAATGAACCTAGAACAGAGGAACCCTCCAATGGGAGAGGAAGAAAAGAATGCCAATAAATAAGTGTTGCAAGATAAGTCAAACAATTTTGGTTTCTCATCTGTAGGAAGGGATAACTTTTATTTAACCACAGGTCCTCAATTCCTGTTAGTAGAGCCTCATTTATTCTGGTATCTTGAGGATGGAGGGTGGGAGGCTTCCTCAATGAGAAGAAGGCTGCTTTCCTTTCTCTCTTATTTTCTTCATTGCTTTTCAGTGGGGAAGTTGTAAGGGGTAAGGAGTGTGGGGAAGAAGGTGGATAAACATTTATTAAGCTCCTCCTGTTTGACAATCACTGTGCTAAGTGCTTTACAAAAATTATCTTATTTTAAAGAAGAAAGATCTTTTTGAAAACATCAAAATAAGCAGTAACTTATGAGAATATTGTAAAATGTCTGTTTATTATGTTTTTGGTCATGTATTCGAAAGTATAAGAGAGTGTTGGTTTCTAGATTTGTATATGAACCATACCAAATAGACCTTTCATAAAACTCTTCAGTGTAAGGAGCTGAAGAAGGCATGGAGAAAGGATAATACTGAATCATTCCATGTCACTAGAACTCTATCCAGGCTTAGGAACTGTGGAATCTGCCAAATGCACTCCAACTGATTTTATGAAAACAGCAAATATTTAACCAGGGAAACTATAAAGGGATAAGAAGTAGAGAGTGGTGCTCATCCACCCCCACCAAAATAAGATACGCATATCTTTCTTCATTGAATCAATCAAAGGTGTTAACAATGGAGAAAACAAAAGTGTAAACTAAGTGTGGACACATCTTTAATAAATTTGAAAAAGCTGAAATGCTTAGATCATTGAATGAAATCTGATGATTCTGCATAATTTAAAAAAAAAGAATAGTGGGATAGGCTGCAAAAATCAAACATACTTCTGGATCTAAGCAAAATACAACAATTCAGTCTGAGATCCTGCATTGCCAAGAAACACCTCATCAATTGTGAGTGGTAAATTATTGAATTAGAAGAAATAATAAATTTGATTTGAAAAAAAAATAAAAATAGCAAAGGAAATAATGAAAAAAAAGTATAAAGGAAGGAGGTTTAGCTGTACCAGATCTTAAACTGTATCAGTAGTAGACATACAGTCTACAGCAGCAAATAAACATAATACTTTGTATTTGACAAGTGTAGACTTAACATTCTAGGATAAGAATTAATTATTTGGTAAAAAAAAAATTGAGAAAACTGGAAAACAATATGGCAGAAACTGGACATGGACCAATATCTCACACCATTTACAAAGATGAGATTAAAATGGATGTATGATCAAGATATATAGAGATTTTATAAGAAAATTAGAAGAATATGGAACAGATACTTATCATACTTATGGATAGGTAAACAATTTTGAATAAACAAGAAATGGAGAGCAAAAATAGGTATAAAATGGATAATTTCAATTACATTAAATTAAAAAAAGTTTATACAAATAAAATGAATATAGCCAAGATTAGAAGAAAATTGGGGAGAAATTTCTAGATAGTTTATGAGATAAAGGTCTCATCTAAAATATATGAAGAACTTTGTCAAATATATAAGAATATAAGCCATTCCTCAACTGATAAATGGAAAGGATATGAATATGCTGTTTTCCAGTGAAGAAATTTAAACAATTTATAATCATATAAAAATATTCTCAATCATTATTGATTAGGGAAATGCAGATTAAAACAACTTTGAGATACCATTTATACTTACTAGATTGGCTAAAATGATTGAATGGAAAAGTGACAAATGTTGGAGGGGGTGTGGGAAAAAATGGGAAACTAATTCATTGTTGGTGGAATTGTGAACTGATTCAGCATCTTGTAGAGCAATCTGGAATTATGCCCAAAGAGTTATCAACTATCTGTGCCCTTTGGTCCAGCAATAATACTACTTGGTCTATTTCCAAAGATGATTGGGGAAAAAGGAAAATAATTTATATGTTCTAAAATGTTTATAACAGCTTTCTCTGTGGTGGCGAAGTACCTGAAATTACAGTGATGCCCATCAACTGGTAAATGGCTGGACAACTTGTGATGTATGACTGTGATGGAATACTGCTGTGCTGTAAGAAATGATGAGCTCAGTGACTTTAGAAAAAACATAGAAAGACTGGCACAAAATAATGAAGAGCAAAATAAGCAGAAACAAGAGATATTATATACAGTAACAGCAATTTTTTTTAAGAATGACTCTGAGCAAATAAGTTATTTTGTCTATTATAAATACCCAAATTAACTCTGAAGGACATATGAAGAAAGATGCTTTTTGTGTCCAGAGAAATAATCTGAGTAGAATATGTATAATTTTTCCTATATAATAATTTCACATATATCATATACTTATACATGTATGTATCTACATTTCTACACATTTACATATAAACATATGCATACATATGTATGTGTATGTACATGTACATATATATATATATATATATACACACACATATTTGTGTCTAATGGTAGCCATATCTAGGGGGTGGGAAAAAAAAAAGAGAAAAGTCACATGATAATTTTGTTTTATAGTTGGAAGGATTAGCAAGTAGAACATAGTAGATTTAAATTCCATGTACAAGTGACTTTTTAAAAATTGTAATATGTTATGGAAATGCTTGTTTTATTCCAAAAATTTTAAAAAATATAGTGAGTGGCAGAAGGAATTGCCCTATTTTAGAGAAGTATTGGCTTATCTCTCCATCCCCTTCCCCCATGGCCTTATGGGCTTTAAAATGTTGGAAGATTTGAACTTCATTTTAGTATCTTAGTAACATCAGTGACTAGTGGTAGCATCAGCATTTGTATGGAGCTGAAACAAGGACAAACTAGAAAGAACAAAAAGAGTTAGCTTCAGTCCTTTAAAAAGAAACAGAAACTTTGAGTACAGTCAAAAGTTATACCTAAGGAAAACTTCATGAGGACCCTGTAATGAGAATAAAGAATTTCTGGTTACCAACAACTATGAATTACTTTGTGAGGATGTGTGTTCTCTAAGTTTAAGCCTCCTCTACATAAGGACCTTTTTTTTGTGGGAGAGTATACTACTGCTTTGAGAGGAATGTTTTGTATCAACTACTATTGCCATGACACTTTAATAAATAACTGTTTCTTAAAGCTATTTAATTCTGGACAGCAAATTGATAATCAATGGGCAACACAGGAGAGAGAGCTCATAAGTGATAGTACCAGAGAAACTACAACCAACTAGGGTTACCCCTAGAACTCTAAGGAGAGAAAGAGCCAGCTGTCTACTGGGGACCCAAGCTGTCTGTGGGAGTGAAACTTAAAAGCATAAGTCATGAGAGGGTGCTACACAATATTATAAAGTAATTGAGATAGCTAGTTGGAGCAGTGGGTAGAATGCTGACCTTGGAGTCAAGAAAACCTTGAGTTCAAATCCTGCCTCAGACTAACTGTACAATCATTGGCAAGTCACTTAACCTCTGTTTATCTCAGTTTCCTCATCCATAATTTGGTGATAATAATAGCATCTACCTCTCAAAGTATTTTGAGAGATTACATTGAATAATATTTGTAAAGTATTTTGTAAAACTTAAAATGCTACAGAAATCCTAGTTGCTATTTGGCAGGATCATTGTTTTATTCATCTTAAAATCAGCCTCCCTGTGACTCCACTCATATCTCCATGACTCACCTTATCAAAAGCTCCCTTATCCTGCCCCCATTTCCCTATTAGAATGTAAACCATTTGAAGGTACAGATGAGCTCATTATTTATTTATATCCTCATATATAATAGGCACTTAATTAACATTGTCCATTCATTCACAGATTCATTTATTTTGTTATCTCTCCTGATCACTAAAAATAGTCCTTTGCAAATCATTTTGTTGTTCAGGTATTTTTCAGTCATGTTTGATTAGTTGTGACCCAATTTGGGGTTTTCTTGGCAAAGACACTGGAGTAGTTTGCCATTTTCTTCCCCAGCCCATTATACAGATGAGAAAATTGAGGCAAAGTTAAGTGGCTTGCCCAGGTTCCCACAGCTAATAAGTATCTGAGGCTGGATTTAAATTCAGGAAGATAAGCCTTCTTTATTTCAGGACTGGTGATCTGTGCCATCTAGCTGCCCTTTGCAAATAATAGGGGTTTAATAAATAATGGTTGAATGAAAGTACAAAGGAAATCATAGTAGATATATCAATCCACATAGCTGTGCTGTGCCACCATGGATGGGTTTTACAGAACTCAATCCATGTTCATGATTCTAGTCCACATAGAATGCAAATCTTTTTAAAATATTATAATCACCATTATATCTGGGATTAATAATCAAGTTTCTACCAAGAACTTCAAATGTTGATGAAACCAGACTTCAAGATATTTTTTTTTCTGATAGTCTAAAGTGGTATTATTTAGCTGTTTGCGATCATTCTTCCGGTTGCTTTTTTTTCATAATTTTTGTCTTTCCTTGATATAATAAATTCTAAATTCCCAAAGAGTAAAGATTTTGTTGCTGGTGGGATAGAAGGATTTATTTTGTAGTTATGTCAAATAGTACCTGCTCTGCTACTTATGGTCTTAGGGAGTTAACTATGGACACTGAGGGGTTAAGTGACTGGCCTAAGCTTATACAACCAATGTGTGTCACACACAACCCAGGTCTTCCTCTGAGGTCAGATCTACTTCTAGATTTAGAGACTGTTATTTATGTACATACTACAATATACATTCATAATAAACTCTGATTTCTAAAAATGAAGATGTTGGATGAGATAAACTCTAAAGTCCCTTCCTGTTCTAAATTCTATCATGCTTTTATCTATTGTGACAAGGATTTGCTTTCAATTTTCAATTTGTAATTTCTGTAATTGTCTTAAAAAGAATCAGTCCCATTCAATTTGTAAGATTCAAGATGAAAAATGTATATTCAGTAAAAATAGTTTAATGAAGTATTACATGGATTTACAGTCTTAGTATGTTAAGTTTCTCAAACAGTGCCTCAGCTGAAATACAGTACTTCAATTAAGTAGTTCATTAAATTTATTTCCTTCATTATGGAAAAATGATTTTCATGAAAAATTAGATTACAACTGTTTGTCTATTCTTTCAAGAAAGATAAGTGGTACAATGAATTCCAGAATCACATAACCCATGCAGATGAGTTTGAGGGCCTATAAAAATAATTATGTCAAAGCATTTTATGTAGGAAATTGAAAAACAAGTATCTAGCAGTGAAACAGTGCTAGATGATGATTGGCATCAGCCTTAAATTCCTTAAAAACGAAATGCTTTAACTTCCTAAAGTATGCAGTGCTCTTACGTAGTATAAATACATCCTCCATTTAAAGGCTGGCAGTATTAAATCGTCTTCAAAAAACAGTACATTACTCAAGAATGTTGTCCCTGAAAGGACAGGAGTATTTTTTATGAGACCAGATCATATATTTCTTCTGACAGTGACTATACTGGTACATCAGGAGTGGTTGCAGCCAAAGAGATTTTGCTCAGTGATCTCACAGGTAAGCAAAAAATACGTGGGCAGAAATGGCTCATAATCAGTAGCAATTAATATTTATTGAACTATCACCATGAGCTTGGCAACACTCTTTGAATTATATGGACTGATTATTCAATTGCAAGGCCAAGCCCCCAGAGACACAGTAATTGTATCATAGAGCAGATGCAAAGCTATATCTGCCAATAATTCACTGTGATTTTAGGGGTACTGGTGATTTGTGTTTATTGAGCACCAGCCGTGTACAAGGTGCCAAAGAGAACTAAATGCTCTTATGTGCCAGACAGAACATAGCTATTCTCTTTACTTTCCAGGATCATCAGAGTTTGACAGACTCAGAAGTTCCTAAAATAAAAAGTAGGATAAAATAATTATATTTGTATGGAATCTTTTGCCAGATTGAAAACCTGAGGCCCAGAGAGATAAAGTGATGGACCCAGTTTCACACAGATAGAGCATAGATTTGGATCCAGCCTTCTGTTCCATAGCCCAGTGCTCGTAAATATATGTTGTTGTTGTTCAGTCGTTTCAGTCATGACTGACTCTTCATGATCCCATTTGGGGTTTTCTTGGCTAGTAAGTATCTAAGGCTAGATTTGAACTTAGGTCTTCCTGACTTCAGGCCTGGCACTCTATCCATTGTGCCACCTAGCTGCACTAAAATATAAGCGTATTTACAATAGGAAGAAACCTCAGCAGTTTAGATAGACAAATAATTTATTAAGCACTTACTATGTGTCAGGCACTGTGCTAAGCACTGGGCACAAAAAACAAGACAATGACAATCCTTACTCCAAAGGAGTTTACATTCTCATAGAGGAAGATAATACATAAATGAGAAGTGGAAAGGAGAGGGGTAGAGTCTTATTCGGGGGGTAAAGTAGCCAGTGCAGGGGTGTAGTAGCACAGAGAGAAGGAAGTAGACATCAAGTCCAATGTTCCATCAACGAGGAAATTGAGGCCTAGACAGCTGAAATGACTTCACAAGGGTCAGAGAGCTAGTGACAAAGTCAGTACTCAAACCCAGGTTCTTTGTCTCCGAATGCTGTGCTCCTTCCACATTGCTATGCTTCTACAATAAGCTGACTTTCTTGCTAGGATTATTTTCCTAACTTAGCTTGATGGCATAATCAGAGAATGGCATTAGTGAAACTAACCACATGGTCCCTTGCCACTCATTGTTGGACAAACTTAGGAGTCTTGGCTCCATTTCGGTAGTTATGAAATGAGACAACAGGGAACCTTGCCAAGTAGAACCAGGTTATAGGTCTTACCCAGTTAGGAAGTTTAATTTACTAACTTCTGTTAATCAGGCATATAACTATGTTTCACATCATTGCTGATGACTGGCATTTTGGTAATGATAATCTAGATAGACTATATTAAACCAACGAGCTAAAACCTACCTCAAAGGTTGTGATAGGACCATTACTGTCTTCCAGGGTCATCCCCCCCAACACACACACATGCACTCTTCACACACACATACACTTAAGAGTCTGACAACTTATTTTGTTTTGCTTTTCCTTGAAAGGTATCAAAACTGTCCACAGGGCCTGATTAGCCCAGAGGCCCCAGTCTCAAGCTTTGATTGTTATCATAAAGCTTTCTCATGGCCTCTAACTTTGTTAGTATGATTTCCTGGATACATGAGGGCGTAAAAATCCTATCCATATGTGGTTGAGGCCCTTTAGACTTTGTGTGTCACAATACCACATGAGTCACCATGTCCTATCCAGTCAGCTAGATGCTTTACCATATGGAGACAAGTGGGACCATGTCTACCAAAACTAATTGCAGCAGTATCTTTGTTGAATATCCTTTCTATGATATGTCTAAGTAAACCATCTTTTGTTAGAAATTGATTGAGCCCTGAGTATATCATTTCATACCAACATTAAAGCTAAATAAGCAAAGGACTGACCTAAGTCAGGTTTGCCCATTATAGAGGTCATATAATTTCTCCCTTCTACCCTTATTTTTCAGATGAGAAAACTGATGCCCAGAAAGATTCAGTGACCTGCCTGAGGTCACACAGAGAAAATGGTAGAAAAAGTATTTGAATCTAGGTCTTCTAACTCCAAATCCAATATTCTTTTTACTCAGTGGGGATGTCCAGGTGTATTGATAGATTAGCTCAAAATGCCTTTAAAACTGCAAACTTTGGATATAATTCAAATCCCCTATCTTTCAATATACTGTCCTACTAAGTAAACCATAGTACCTTTCAAAATTAATACAATCACTGTTTATTTCAAATGACATTTGTTAAATTTACTTGTTATTTATGAGGTCTCATGTCAGCTCAGCATCCAATATTTATGAGTTCAGATTTGATATATAACATATGAACTGAACCCAATTTTATAACAAAAAAAATCTAAAACAGGGTATCATAGTGTATCTTATTATGTCATCATTATAAACCTTACACATAAGCCCTAGACAATATCGCATTGGGAAGCCATATTTCCCTACTTTTTTTTTTAATAAGATGAATAATGTACTATTGTGTACAAATGAAAGTAATACCATATTGGTGACAAAGGTTAAATAATTTGAATAAGGAAAATTTTCTTTAGTTCAATAAAATCATTTCTATGAATGCATAAATGAGAGTGTTTTTGAATTTTCCAAACTGTTTGACTCCCACCTACTTCCATTTCAAGCACCGTGCAAAAAAACAAAATCAGTACTTTACATTATTATGAATCCATTTATGCCCCAAATACTAAAATGAACAATGGTCATGGCTACTGAAACATGGAGTTCAGACAATTTTATGGTTTGTTGAGACATTTTAGAAGAATGTTCAATAAATTGGGTTGGCAGAGAGCTACATATGCGACAGCTTCTTCAACCTCCAAGACTTAAGAGGAACAACTAAGGTCATTTCGAGTTTCAGTTCTGAAGTCCCATTGTTGGAAAGACAAAGGCAGAAACACAGCAATTTAGAGGAGTGAGGGATGTTGATTTAAAACTGACAAATGAGAGACTTCTGTTTGAATATCCTGTCTGCAAACTTAAATCCCTGCAATATTTTAATTAATTTACACATTCATCTTTGGGCTAAAAAAGAAAAAAAAAGAAACACTACCGACAGCTTCAAATCTTCTGTTCCAGCCCTCTCCTAATCATACAGAGACCATCACAGTTTTCTTGACTGACAAGCAAAGCATTAAATCTGCCATATTTGCAGAAATATTTGGCAGAACTCCCACAATATTTCCTGCATCCCTCCCCTTCCGTCTACTCATGCAGACACCCCCCTAGTTCAGAATATTACTGTCTCTCATCTGGACTATTGCAAAAGCCTCCTAAATAGACTATCTGCCTCAAGTTTTCCCCTCTCCCATCTATGCCCTACATAACTGTAGAAGTGATATTCCTAAAACTCAGGCCTGTCACTCCACTGCTCAATATACTCCATTGCTTCCATTAAATATATGGTATAGCCAAATTGATATCCTTGCTATATATGATGTTCCATTTTAAGCCTCTCAGAATATATTATTTCCTTCAAAGTTCAGTTCAAGTGCCACCTCCTACATAAGTCCCTTTTCTGGTCCTCTAGCTACAACTGATCTCACACCCAGAATTATTATATATTTATTTTGCATATATTTTTATTTCCTTATATATGTACATATTCTTTCCCCTGGTAGAATGTAAGATATTTAAGAGCAGGAATTATTGGGTTGTTATCTGGACACCCCAAGAGCTAGAATAGTCTAGATCATAATAGGCATGTAATAAATGCTTATTGGTTGATTGGCTAACTGAGCATCTGCATCTCCTTTCAGTTTGTCCTACTTTTTTCAATCAATCAAACAACAAACATTTATTAAGCACTTACTATGGACCAGTCATAATGCTAAGGCTAAAAGATAGATGTACAGAGGAAAAAAAATTAGTCCATGCCCTAATGAAGCTTATATTCTTATGGGAGAGTCAACCTATATAAATCAGAACAGTGAAGATAAAAAGTAGAATGTGTTGGAAACGGGGTTCAGATGCTCCTTGGTAGAGTTAGAGAGATATGGGTGAGCTGTTGCAGCCCACTGCTTCCCTTCCATCAGAGTTCTGTTCTCCTTTAGGAAATAAAACTGAACCAAAGTGAGTGAAGGAAGCATTTATTTACGGTTCTTACAAGAAATGGGTATATGGGCACTCCAGAGGGATAGACACACACCAACAGAAGCCAGAACAAGCCTTTAATGCGGTTAGTTCCTTCTGGTCCCTCCCTTCAGAGTCTGGAATGGTCCCTGCTCTTCTGTGTTACAATCTTCCAGATACTCCCACTTCATATTACTCCTTAACATGTCCTCCCTCCCATTAACATATGAAATGTGCCTAATTTTGTGCTATTGCTCCTCTCTGGGCAGAGAAGTTAGTATTAATGATTCCATTATGCACAAGCACTCTAAGCAAAGCTTAACCTTTGTCCTACTTCCAGCCTCTTCAAGGAAACAACCAGTTTCATCCATTTTTAGCCAGTTCTAGAAACTCTGACCTAGAGCTACCTTTTCTCTCAATTTCCTTATATGGAAATATAATCGTTTCTTACCTCACAAAAGTAATCTTAAAGAGGATGGCCCTAGACACTGGAGGGGAAGACATGATCTGGAATGGACTAGGAAAGCCTTTTGCACTTGTTTCTGACTTGAACTTTCCTTTCACCACTAGAACTTTTTTATGGTCAGGTTCTTTTGTTTTGTTTTTGTTTTTGTTTTTTATTTTTCCAGATTATTTTTTGCTTTAGATTTTATGAGATCTGATCACTTCTGGGTTTTGGGGGTTATTGATTTGAGCTTCTGTCTTTTATGTTATGTTGTTTTTACAGCTCAGTCTGAAGTAGGACCACTATGTGTGTGTTGGGGAGGAGGCAGTTGGAATGAAAGGAACAATCATGAGAGAAGGAATAGCTGATATTGAGGAGGTGGTTTTGTTCTATGAAATCCAGGGATACAGTGTCATAGACATAGGGAGAATTGGTTGGAAGGAGAAGTATACAAATCAGTAGAGAATATTTAGAGGCAGAGTAACATTGAGGTCTGCTGAAGAAGGCAGGTAAACTAAATTATAAAGATCTATAATTTGTTGGTAGAGATCTTAATTGCCTGACCTGCTCAGTTGCTATGATCTGAGCCAAGCCTCAGGTTATGACTCTAGCCTCATTTAACCCTTGGTTGGTCTGAAAGTCTAATGAGGTTGTTGGAGGCAGTTTGCCAGGAGGCCAGATCTATCCAATCAAAAGCAGGCCTAGGTGAGGTTTATTGTTGTGGAAATGACATTGTTTGTTTGGGGCATGTGCCCTCCCCATACATTGTTGTGTGCATGTGTATGCATGTATGCTTATATGTAGATACTCTTTTGCATCTCCTTTTGAACACACAGAAATGCACCAGGGACAAGGCAACATGTTCATTCACAGGGAACTGCAATTAGCACACAAGCCCTTGATGGAAATAAGAAGTGATTATATTTCAAAACAGAAGTGTAAACAAAATTCTGATTCATGAATTTGCTAATTGTTTTTCTATGCCTTGGGCACTATCCTAAATTTAATTGTTATACACACAGAGAGGTCATTGATGAGCACAAATGAATGTTTCCAACAATTGTAAAACTGAAAGTCTCAGAGTTAAAAATGACTTCAGAGGTTTTGTAGGGCAGAGCCTACCAAATGTAGGAATGTTCCCAGAAAAATCCCTTTTTTATGTATCTCTGAATAAATACAACCACTGCAGAAACTATTGATCTCTCCGGGTTGTTGTGAGGAAAGTGTTTTGAAAACCTTAAAATTCTGCCTTTTTTTTTGTTCTTCCCACATTTTATTTTTTCCACACACTGCAGTGTGATGTATTGTAAAAAGCACTAGACTTGGGGTCAGAAGACCTAACTTTGAATCCAGATTTCTGCTCTTGTTTGCTCTGTGACCTTAAGGAAGGTATTTCCTTTCTCTAGGAAATAGTTTCCTTCTTTGTTTAAATGAGTGGATTGGAGCAGATAATCTCTAAGATCTCTTTGAGCCATAAGATTTTGGAATTTCCTGAGTCAGACTCTTGTTTTTTCACTTACCAATTTAACTCTGAGCAATTCACTTATCCTTTCTGAGACTCAGTTTCCTCTGTAAAATGGGGGTAATAGTAATTGTACTACCCATCTCAGAGAATTAATGTGAGATCAAATTGGATATAATATGTAGAGTGCTTGGTAATCCTGAAAGCACTACTATATAAATGACATTACACCTGCCTCTGTGAGGGGGATAATTTGATGTACTGTGATCTCCTTTTAATAGATGAGAAAACTTAATATCTGAGAAACTGATTGCCTATATTAACACAATTAGAACATGTCTGAGAGGGCTTTGATTCCATTTTCTCTGATTTCAAGTTGCCTTTCTTAAATGATCAACCCACACCACACCACCTGGGGAAATGGGACTTAAATATTTAAGCAGCCACTTTAGTTATATCATTGTTTCAGGTATTCAGCAGAATTTATTAAGCAGAAAACCCAAGGGATAACTTGCAAGTAACAGTGACCTGTACTCTGACAGCAAATGTGTTCCCACTCTTTTTAAATGTGGAAAGCACCATTCATCAATTAATAGGAAACAAATGTTGGGTTACCTCAAAGAGTTTCTTAACTATTTCTTCTTACCAGATTAGAACAATCATTATTGGATTATTAGTATTTTAGTATTTTATAGAATTTTTAATATATTTTATAGTTCCTTAATCCTAGAAATGGTTCCATTTTTGCCTTTGCATGCCCTAAGCAGAACCCAGTGCCTCACACAGTAGGTTATTAATAAATTGTTGTTCTTTGATTGTGAGTAGTGGCCACTCCTAAGTGGTAACAATTGAAACTAAGAAGTTAATGATAATAAAGGTAATGATAATGGCGATAATAATAGTAACTAGCATTTATATAGTGTTTTAAGGTTTGCAAAGTGCTGTAATAATATTATCTCATTTGATCCTTACCACATTCCTGGAAAGTAGATATTATCATTATTCCTATTTTGGAGATTAATAATAAGGCAGAGTTTAAATGGTTTGCTAAGGGTCCTACAGCTAGGAAGTATCTCAGGTAGGATTTGAACTTTGGTTTTCCTAATTCCAGGTTCAGAGTTCTACCAGGTTGCCATGTAAAAGTGATCTAGATGTTTATTTTTTTTGGGGGGGGGACTCCACGAGTAAGTAATTTTTTAAAATTTTCATAATATATAAAATTACCAATAGTTATCACTAGTAATATTATATAGATAGTACCAACAATATTACAAAATATGTGGTTTAGTAGAGAACTGAAAGATCTATTATAATTTCCTAAATTATATAGGAATCCCCTCTAATCCATCCAAAATGGTCATTGAGTCTCTGATTCAAAATTTCCATCAACGAAGAGAGAACTCACAGTGGTACTCATCTCATTTTCTTTTTAAACAATGTTGTCAGTGCATTCAAATAGTAACTTAGACAAAAATCTGGCTCTCTAAAACTTCTACCCATTTGGTCGTAGTTCTAAATTCTTGTGTTTTATAACATACCCTTAATCCATGTTCAATGTGAAAAAGGCTTTAAACATTGAAAGTCAGCTATTGTGGCCAATTAATTCCTCCGTTCTCTAATAGAAGCATCTCCAGTTCCTATACTCTTTTTTTTTTTATGTTCATGGAATCATGAATTTGGAGCTGAAAGGGAAAATCAAGATTATTAAGCTCTACATTTTACCTATGAGGAAATAGAGTTCAGAAAGTTAAGTGATTGGCTCAGGTCACATAGCTAGTAAGCATAAGAGGCATTATTTGAACTCAGGCACTCTCCAATCCATCTTCCACTCAATGCCCTTGTCCATACTTATCTATCTATTGTGCTCACACTTCAAGCACTCTTCCAAGTAATCTTTAAGCCAATGACTCTGCCCCACAGCTGTAACTTGTACAAGACCTTCCAACTCCTAACATTGTTTTTATTGACC
Organism: Vombatus ursinus; assembly: GCF_900497805.2. Lineage (NCBI taxonomy): Eukaryota > Metazoa > Chordata > Mammalia > Diprotodontia > Vombatidae > Vombatus > Vombatus ursinus. The sequence continues at coordinate 8,217,692 of NW_020949613.1, read as the reverse complement.
ATCCCCATGCCTAGAATTCTCTCCCTCCTCATTACTGACTCCTGAATTTCTTAACTTCCTCAACTTTCTGAAACCTTAGCTAAAATTTCACGTTATGCAAGAAGCCTTTCCTTGTCCCCCTGAATAATAATTCTTCACTTCTCAGATTATATCCAATTTATCCTGTATATTTATACATAGTTATTTGAAAGTTATTCTCCCCAAATTAAATCATGATCTCCTTGAGGGTATGCACACACACACACACACACACATATATACGTATGTGTGTATATACGTATATATGTATGTGTGTATATGTGTATGTATATGTATGTGTACACACACACACACACACACACACACATACACACCATTCCTTTTAGTCCTAGGACTTATCATAGTACCTGGTACATGGTAGGTGCTTAATACATGCTTGTTGACTTTACACCAAATACAAGACTCTTTCCAGTACTGCTTGCTTCCTCTCCAGCTTTGTCATCCTCTGTACAGTTTGTCAATATCATTCCTAAAGTATAATACCCAGAACTGAATTGTGATTTGACCAAGGCAGAGTAAAATACTTATGCCTCCTTTATCCTATTCACTATATAGTATAAATGAAGCAAAAGACTGTTTTAACATTTGTGGGGCACTGTTTCACACATTGAGCTTGTTGATAACTGAAAGTCCCTTGTATTTCCTTTTTTTTTTCTTTCAGAGAAGCAAGTGTTTATCCTACTTTTGAACAGTATATTTTTAAAATTACTTTGAGATTTTATACTTATAACAATTATATGTCAGGTTAATAAATCTGTCCGTTGTTTAAGGCTGTGAACAACTCTTGGGATCCTAATTTTAACATTTTAAACATTAACTATCTCTCTCAGTCTTATGTCATCAACAAATTTGATGAGCATGTTTTCTAGGTAATAAGTTTCAATTATAAAAATGTTTAACAGATAAGGGGCAAGGACAGAACTCTATGGCATCCTTAGAATAACATCATTCCAGTATATTGGCCCATTAATCAACATTTTATGGATATCAAATGAAATATAAATCTACTTAATTGTACTACAAAGTACAATTTTCTATTACAATAATATTATTTAATATAATATCATAAAAGAATTTGCCACATGTCTTGCTGAGACCTATATAATAATAATCATATTTCCCTATTATTCCCTATTCCTAAAATGTAATTCCCCACACTTCTTCCTCTTAGACCTCCTATTTCCCCTCAAATATCACCTCCTAGAAAAATATTTTATCTTATTCTTCTGGTTCCTATTGTTTCATCTCCAAAATTGCTTTGAATGTATTTTGTATACCTTGATACATATACATGTTCCCTTGACTGATCAAACATAAGTTCCCTGAGATCGGGGACTGTTTAATTTTTGCCTTTATAACCACAGTGATTGATATGTGGTAGGGTTTAATAAATACTTGTTAGATGTGTGGTTCTTGATATGATTATCCTATCAAAATGAGAATTGAGGTTCATTTAAACCATAGGATTTGGATCTGGAAAGGACCTTTAAAGTCATATGATGCTTCCCTACCATTTACCAAATGATGAAATTGACATACCATAGCTTAAGTAACCCAATATTAAATAACATAATAATGGTTTGAATTTTTGCCTCTGATTCAAAGTCTGGTGCTCATTCCACTCCACCACACAATGAACCCTTGAAACCACCTAAAGATCAATTCTTCCCTTTCCAAGTACTCACAAACCTTTTATTTAAATAATTTTAGTAATACAATATAGAATGAATTCATAGAAAAAATTATCTATTTTGGAATGAAAATAAATATAATGAATGCATATGGAAGCTGATATTATTCTCTGCCTTTCGGAGCAATCAGAAGAATCAAAGGTAGAGGGAAATATATTCTATACATGGTGGACAGACAGTTATGGATCATTATATGATAGTTTCTACTTAGCTCATGATATATTACAACTGCTTTCAGACATGCTGTACTAATTTTTTCCAGTTTTTTTGCCACATTGATTACTTAAGTTTTCAAGACAAGGAGTGTGATTTGCTTATGGAAAATGGAAGCATTACAGTAAAGTTTCAGAGATGGAGATCACTTTAAAATAGAGACCACTTCTCTGGATGCAAATCTTCCAACGATGACACATGATCATGTTTCCTTTTAGTAGCAAATGTAAAAAAAATGTATAGATTGTCTCCAAAGCATGTCATTTGGCATTTTGCATCAAAGCACTTTAAAACCTTTTGACACCACAGAAGTAGAAATTAGAGTGGAGTAAATGTTTTCTTTCCCTTCCTTTTTTAAAATATTAAAGGGTCTTTTATGCAGACTCAAAATAATCATTGCATTTAACTCAGATTCATACAATTTAGGAACTATATTTCTAAAACCTTATCAGGAATTCTCTGGTATAAGGTATTACAAACTATTAGTATTATGTCTTCACCCTTCCTACTCTGAGATTTGGAAAAATCAGTTATCATCTTAATCCCCTTTTTAAAAGTAATCACAAAGGAATTTCTGGTGACTTTGGGCTGAAACTTTATTATTGTTTTGGAAATCTGATTAGTTAATTAAACAAGTAAATTTTAGAAGACTAAAATTGTAAATGTATATTTTCTCAAAAGGATATTATTCAAAGTAAAGAGAAAACCCTTAGGAAAATAGTATGGTGAAATAGAAGAGACAGTAGTATTGCATGTTAAGAAAAAGAAATACACTTTAACATCAATCAATGATTTCATTTGCATATTTACATATAAATTTTAAGCCATAATCATCAGGTATATTGAGAATTTTCTCAGTTCCCCATTCACTTATAAATCATGTTTGGAATATCTTGTATTTTCAAAGTTTTATATGCTTGAATACATTTTAAAATATTTATTAAATGCATATTATGTTTAAGGTATTTGGGTTATGTAGACATATGAATTTATATTCTATGGGTGTGAGGACTTGGTGGTGGAATACAACTTGTACACAAGTAAATATCGTACATGGGGAAGTAAGGAGCAAGAGAATATTAACAAATGGAATGTATGAAGGAAGATGATAATTCAGAAAACACAGAAGGTCATATAATATATCCCGGGCAAAAGGAATGGTTTGTGTGATTTAAAGGTGGAAGGAGAGGGACTATGGAATCTAGGAGGTGGCCAGTTGTCTATTCTCTCTCTCAAAAGTAGAGTTCATTAAGCTGAATAGTATTAGGATGAAATTGTAGCTATAGGAAAAAAAAGTGGACATAACCTATGAGGAGTATATATTTTATCCAATGGAATGGGCAAAAGATCCTGGAGAATGGTTGGTTGGTGAGTAGCTTATATGGCAATTTCATATCAACTTGCATATTCCACCACCTGGGAGCATCATGTACATTATTACACTGGCTATTTTATGCTTCACATTACCAGCCTAAAACTTTCTCTTCCAAGTAAATGCATCAATTGATATCTTCTAATAACATTATCTTCATTAATTATTGGTTTCTTAATTAATGAGGTACTTAGTGGCAGACATGTACTTTGACTTTTGGGAAATATAGTAAATAGGGCTTAATAGATACCTATTGTATTCACAGAGCTGGGAAAAAAAAGGAAGAATAGGAGTAGAGATAGAATCAATCTACAGAAATTATTTGTTATCCTTTCTCATTTTGAGATCTATTTCAGGGAACATAGAAAGGGAAAAGTTGATAGGAACATTGCAACTCTCCAGGGAATTATAAATACTGTACCTAGAAGATGAAGCCAGATTATTTTTCTTTTTAAAGAACATGACATATGTGTGTGTGTATAGATATAGATATAGATATGTGTGTATATGTATATATACATATGTATACATATATTTATATGTATATATATACATATATATATATATAATGTTCTGATGGCAAGAAATGCAAGTAGGTATTGGGGCTGATAGAAATAGCCATATGGAGGCTTGAGATAAAGAGATAAAGTAAAAGATTAAATATCTTCATTGTATTCAAATGTTGGCTTAGTAACTATAATCATCTGGATCTGTATACAAGCTTGGAGAGAGAAACTAGTTGGGTTTTTGGTCCCTTTTAAATTGGTAATTGTGCTTGCATCTGCCATCACACAACATAAGCTCGCATATTGGCTTGATGTCTGTGGATGAGAAGAAAAATACACAGAGAGAGATTAAAATTCTAATCTGAGCCAAACATCTGTGGATTTTCATGTTTTAATGCAACCTACAGGAGATTTATATCATGAGAAATTTAAGTAAAAGGAACTTTTTTTAGCTAGGCAATGTTTCATTTGATGACAACGAAGAAAGTGAGATGCTTCTGAGAATGAATTAGCTATTTTTTTAAGTAACAAAGCCTAGAATTACAGTTGATAAGAGATTATTTTGGTGAGGCTTTCATAAGGAAACCCACAGCCTTGACACTTTCAATGTTAAATAATGACTCCATATTGTTGCAGACTATCATTAATTGTGAAGTTTTATTTTACTCTTCAGATACTCCTACAGGACTTTGTCTAAAATTCTTATTTCACTATATTGCATCTTACCTTGTATTCTACATGTTTATGTTGATGGCACCTTGTCCAATAGATTGTAAGCACTTTAACTGAGGCAGTTATTTTTTCTTCATCTTTGTATTCTCCAGGCCTACCTCAATACTTTGCATATAATAGTAGCTTAATAAGTGGTGGTTGAATTAATATGAATATAGTTGGAAGAGTGTAAATCATTAATTCAGCACAGAATTATTCATATAACATATGCATATTTACTCAGATAATTCTATAAAGAAAAAATAATTTGTTTTCATTTTTCTGATGAAAGATGATGGTACATTTCACATTTAATTATAAAAGTACCAATATAAAAGCTGTTTAGAGCACCAAGAATTCAGAGCTAGTGAGAAAATTATCAGAATTCAGAATTTACAGTTGGAATGCATTTTGGCAGCCATCTAGTCCAACTGATCCTATAAAAGTAATCTCCACCACATGACACTCAGTAAGGGCTCATCTAGCATCTACATGAAGATCTCTAATGAGGGAGAACTCACTACTTCTTAAAGGACTCCATTCCATTTCTGAATAATGCTAAAATTATTAGGAAATTTGTCCTGCAATCAAGCTTAAATTTACCTCTTTGGAATTTAGACCCATTCCTCTATGATCTTCTTCCAGTGATCAAAAAGAATAGGTCTAATTCCTCTTCTCCATAACAGCCCTTCCAATACTTAAAAAAAAACAAACCTATCATTCCTCTCTCCAATTAATCTTCTCTTCTTCAGGCTAAACACACCTAATTCCTTCAAATGATCTCCTAGTGGCAGCAAAGTAAGACTCTTCACTACTAGTTTTCTTCTTGACACCCTAGCTTATCAATATCTTTCATAAATAAATTGGTGTACTCAGATTTGAAAGCAGTACTTAAGAAATGGCATTTCATAGTCTTATAATAAGAACAGGAAAAATTTGGACCTGGCAACTCCTGTTGTTGTTGTTGTTGTTGTTGTTGTTGTTGTTTTTCTTCTTCTTCTTCTTCTTCTTCTTCTTCTTCTTCTTCTTCTTCCTCTTCTTCTTCCTCTTCTTCTTCTTCTGCTTCTTCTTCTGCTTCTTCTTCTGCTTCTTCTTCTGCTTCTTCTTCTTCTTCTTCTTCTTCTTCTTCTTCTTCTTCTTCTTCT
>NW_020949613.1:8204582-8212005 GCF_900497805.2 Vombatus ursinus | reverse complement strand
TTCTTCTTCTTCTTCTTCTTCTTCTTCTTCTTCTTCTTCTTCTTCTTTAGTTTAGTTTAGCAAAAGGAAAAGAAAATGAAATGTGTGGTATAGAAAAAAATGACTTTGGCTGAAGAAGAAGAGGAAGAATTGGAAATTTGCTACTTGGTCCCTGGTGACCTTCAATAACCATGTCTCACTGGCTTCTTCTTTTGATTTTTTTCATGATGAGTAATTTTTTTGTAGTGGGAAACTTCAGTTGTGTACACTAGTCTGCAACTTAATAGCCTTAGAGACATGGCTGGAACACTGAGAGAATAAATTATTTGTTCATGGTTACTGGATAGTATGTGTCAATCAGATGAAGGACTTGAATACAGTTTTTTGTTTGTTTGTTTGTTTTTTGTATTGTCTCCGTTCAGTATCTAATCTGCTTTAAAATGAATGATGAAAAGGTTAGATTAGAAGACTTTTGAGGGTTTTTTTCCTCCCAGCTCTTGAACTCATATGGTTTAGTAAAATTTGTGAATTTTTTTTTCCAAAATATGTAGCAGTTTATGCTATGGAGTTAATTGGATTTGGAATAAGAAATTATAGAATCATAGAATTTTAGAGTCAGAAGGAAATTATTTGCTATTTGGAGTTCTTTGCTACAGCAATGATTGCTGCTGTAAATATTTGCCTACATATTGATTCCTTCCCTGTTTCTTCTACCAGTTTTTGGTACATTCCTACACATGGTATCACTTGGTTAAAAGTTCATTAACTTCTCAAAATTTAGTTCTAAAATTATTTTCAGAATAGTTGTACAAATTCATCACTCAGCTCTCAAGCATTTCCACAAGAATTATATGAGATCTGTTCTCAAATACTTTGCTAAAAATCTAGGCAAACAATCTACAACATTCTCTTCAAGTACTAGTTTATTAAACCTGTACAAAAAAAGTAAATAAATCTAATCTGCTATGACCTGTTCTTGATAAAACTATGTTGGCTCTTTTTAATCACCACTTTTTTTTTTTTACTATATTTTCACTGTTTCACTTTAAGCATCTGGTTTTTTTTTTCCTTTTTTTTTGGGGGGGGGGATTAGGCAATGGGGTTAAGTGACTTGCCCAGGGTCACAGAGCTAGTAAGTGTTATGTGTCTGAGGTCACATTTGAACTCAGGTCCTCCTGAATCCAAGGTCCGTCCTGTATCCACTGCGCCACCTCGCTGCCCCCTAAGCATCTGTTTTATAATTTCAGTTTGCAAGCTCTATTGTCTTCCCATTATTGAAAATTAGGATATTTGCCCTTCAGTGGTCCTGTGTTATCTCTCCTCTTTTTCACATCTTTTCAGATTTCATTTAAAAGTGGCACATTTTAGAAATCACATCTATAAATTTTTCAATACCTGACAATGTAGTTAATCTGAACAAAGTTACTATTAATTCATCAAAGAGAGTTAGAAGTTTTCTTACTATCTTCTAAGTTTTCTTGTACATCAACTACTTGTTAGCTTTTTTTTAATGATTTAAAACATAAACATTCAAATCATGCCTCCAATACTTAGCAGTAGTCATTGCCTGCAACTTAAGCTGCTGGAGCCCCAGTTTCCTCATGCATAAAATGAGGACAACAATAGTAGCTACTCTATAGGTTTATTATGAAGGTCAAGTGAGATCATATAAGTACAGTAATTTGCAAAGTCCTAAAGTGCTATTAATGTGCTACATAAATGTCTACTATTATTGTTATATTATTAATCATTCATTTAAAAATGTATAATCACTAGATATTAAGATCTATACTGAACCTGTGATTTCACTGATATAGGTAACTTTCTGGAGGAAGAAATTCCCTCTCTTGAAGCTGATTGACACTTTCTTTTTTCTTACAAGTTGCTCAGAGTATTGAAAAATTAAGTGACTTGCTGAGAGTCAAGCTGCCAGGAGGTATCAGTGGCAGAGTATCAACATCCATCTTTTATTGTGTTTTGTTTTGTTTTGTTTTGGTTACAAAGTCTTATTTTGTTATTTAACTATTGATAATTTTTATATTTATATTTCCTCTTACCAAATAGGTTGTAAATTCATTGAAATCATGTTGTGCCTTATGCTTCTTTGCATCTCTAGTGAAGAGCAGGTGCTCAGGGTGTGGGAGGAGAGATTTATTGACTTTAATTTCATTTGAGGGGAAGAAGAAAGGGAAAGCTCCCAAATGAATAAAGGAAAAAGAGAACCACAGCTGGTACCAGGAACTAATAGTGAATTACTCTGCCTTTTATAGACTTAATGCTGTTTTATTTGAATTTTTACATACCCAGTGACTAGTATGTTGCCTAGCACATATTCAGTGCTTAGCATTTTCTTTTTGGTTGATTGATTTGTATAACAATTCACTAACTTTGTCATGGTCACATCTGAGTTGTTAGGAACCTCTAAAAATAAGAAGGTTCTGTCATTCCTGGCCTTAATCAATGAGAATGCATTGTCCAGTCATCCTTTGTATTTAAGACCCATCATGCCTTTGATAACAACAATAATATTCAAGTGATGACTTTACATCATTTTATAAAAGCAAGGATTGAGGAGGAATAGTTAGAATTTAAGCTTCTTCAATTGAATACATTTCAGCAAGTATCTAGTATCTCTTCTGTGCGAGGCATTGAATAAAGTACCTGGAAAAGAAAGATGAAAAAGAAGAAAAAAGCCCTTGCCCTCAGGGAGCTTGCATTCTATTGGGATGGGAAGGGCATGAACAGAGAGAGGTAAGTAAATACAAAATAGGTAGAAAGCAATTTGGGAGGAATTAAAATTGCTGGAATTGGAAGAAACTTCATATGAAGGATAGAAAACTTAAGCTAAACCATGAAATCTAGAAACTCTACAAATACTAGAGGGACTCTTTCTTTCTTGTTTTTTTTTTCAATCTCTAGCATCTTGTACATAGCTATTGTTTACAAAATGCTTGTTAAATACAACAGAATTCAATTAGGTATATCCTGTCATATTCATTTACTTATATATTTACTTTTATTAACATTCACTTACAGCACTGCCTGAGAAAGTTTTAATCATTTTAAAATTTCTAGGCGTTATTTTGTTGTTTTCCTTCTTCTTTTTTTTATTTTAGACTTAAATACTAAAACTTAAATACACAATAAGAAAAGAAAAATAAACATTATAAACTTAAATATTGAAAGTTAAATACAAAAGAAAAAAGAAAAAAACATTGCCATGTGCACAGCAGAACATGAGAGGATTAAAAATATACAATAAATTTCCATTTCAAGAAAGTCTATATAATAAATATGTTGCATTGTGTTGAGTGCTGTCCATCATTTCTTTATTTCCTTGTAAGTTTTCTTTTGTTCCCTGCTATGTACTTTTAATTTTGTTCTTTTTTTCCCCTTTCCTCCTCCCACCCAGGAGGCTACAATTAAGCATGGATATATACACACACATACACACACACACACACACACACACACACACACACACACATGCATATACATGGATATGTATATATATATACACATATATATACATACATATACATATAGATAAATAGATATAGAAAAAGAGATACATAGAAATAGAGATATAAAGAGAGAGAAATATATCTATGTGTATCTACATATACACATACACGCTTATATAAATATACCCATACATACACATATGTACATATACACACATATGTATATATAACCACATACATATACTCTTACATATATACACTTACTTGTACATGCTTATCCTTAGATATCTATAATCAAACTCATATATAGAAATGTACGTTCATATGCATCTATGTAAGACTGTACTATACTTATTTCTTCTCTGTTTCTCTGAGGGTGGATAACCTCTTCCTTCATAACCAAATCTTTCCATATTTTTCCAAGTCTACAAACTCATTTCCTACAGCACAGAAATATTCAAACCTTATACTATCTAGTTATTGTCAATAGTCCAAAACATCATTGATGAATATGACTGACACATAGCATAGTTCCCTATTTTTCTTTTGATTAAATCTATTTTAACCTTAACTTTGTGCAAGATCATGATTACCACCCCCACTCCTTTTTCCCTAACAAATTCTGCTCCTGATCTTCATTTTATGTTTATGCATGTCTCTTATTTCCTATTCTTCCTTACTCCTCTACTTTACTTCTATCTGCTACCTTGCCCATCTATTTACTTACCCCCCCCCAGGATCCCTCCCTTATCCTCCCAATTAGTCTAAACACTTTAACCTATTTCCTTACCCTCCGGTCTAAAGATCCCTCACTTATCCTCTCCCCCCCATCACCTTAGTATTTTATTTCTTTCTGAATTTAGAAGATATTTATACTCATGTATAAATATATTTATATGAATATATAATACTCCTATATACTCATATGCATTTATACTCATATATGTGTGCATATACATATGTGTATATATTTTTATACTCATATATGTGTATATACATTTATTTATATGTATATATATATATATAGCTCCCTGTTGAACCCATTCCTGATGAAAGTAGGTTTCTGGAACTACCAGCCCTCCTCCTCCATCTAATTCTTCTGTGTCAGTTCTTCCTCTCGCACCTCATTTGTATAAGATAATTACTATTTTAGCTGTTCCTAAATGGTTTTACTTTTTAAAATAATATCCTTCTCAGATCTACCACAATCTTTTTTATGAAATACTCAATTACTAATAACCATCTTAGACTTACATTTTACATTTTCTCCTATAAAAAGTAAATACCTGTCCTTATTGAGTCCCTTATAATTAGTCTTTGGTACGTACGTTATATTTCCCTTGGTCAAATCTTCTATTAAATTCAGATTTTTTTAACAAAATCCTAAAAGTCCAACAATTCATTAAATGTCCATTTTTTTTTCATTCAAGATTATGCTTAGCTTAGCTGGGTAGGATACCTTCAGTTGGAATCCCAATTCTTTTGCTCTTCAATACATAGTGTTCTGAGACCTGGAAAGTGGGGGTGGGGGGTGGGGAACGAACAATCCAAGAAAAACAAGAAGATTATAAAAGAAAGTCAATCAATTAGAAAAGGAGATCCAGAATCTTAAGGAAGAAAACAACTCTTTGAAAATCAGAATAGGGCAAGGGGAAGCCAGTGAAGTTTTAAGAGATCAAGAAATAATAAAGCAAAATATAAAACTAAAAAACAATAGAGAATGTGAAACATCTCATAAGGAACACTGATCTGGACAACAGATCAAGAAAAGAAAACATAAGAATAATTGGACTACCTGAAAGCTATGATAAAAAAAGAATCTTGATACAGTAATACAAAAAATAATTATAGAAAATTGTCCTGAAGCATTAGAACAAGAGGGGAAAGTAGAAATAGAAAAAAAAAATCCACAGTTTACCACCCTGAAAGAGATCCTATGAGAAAAACACACAGAATATTATAGTCAAATCCCATAACCCCCTGCTTAAGGATGAACTATTACAAGTAACAGGAAAAAAAACAATTTAAATATGGCAGCGCCAAAATTAGAATCACACAAGACCTAGCAGCGGTGACAATAAAAGACCATCAATCTCTTTCATTTGATTTTTAAAGTGTTTTTTTTTAATTCTTCTGTGAATTCTTTTTGGGCAGATCATCATTTGATGTTATTCTTTGGGGTAGAAGATGGTTTCTTTACTTCACTATCCTTCTCTGAAGATGAACCCCAGTCTTCTCTATTCCCATAGGAACTCTTTATGGTTATATTCTTTCTCCTTTGCCTGCTCTCTTTCTTTTTTATTTGTAGCAGCTTACTTTTTGTAATCACTTCTAGTCCTGAGGTATGGAGGATGGTGCCTGGCTTCAGATCTTCTTTCAGTTCTCCCCTCTGGCTTGTAATTGAAACAATACCTCCCCCGTTCCAGTATGTGCCCACAACCAGCAGTGTCCCAACCCACTGCTTCTGCACTCAAACAGTGGGGTAGAGTGTTTGCTGGTTACTTCTCACCCAGGACCCCATCTCTGCAACACAGCTGGGTCTGACATTTCTTCTCAGCAGAGGTTTCCTCGATCTTCTCCACATCAGATGCCAAATTCCCCTCACTGTCCCAAGGGTAAAAGTTCCTGTGCCTGGGGTCCAAGGCTGCCTCCTGACATGGCTAACCCCAGGGCTCACCTCTTGTTGATAAGTGGAACTAATCTAGTGTTTATTCTTCACAGAGACCAATCCTTATCCTAGGCTTTTTCTTCACATTTTCTCTTATTGTCCCAGTTGTACTATTGTTCTGCCCCAACTCTTATTTATTTTTAAATTCTCTATGTTCACCCTGAGGCACTATTTTAACTCATTTGTGGGGAAAACCTAGAGAGCATGCAGTATTCTGCCCTACTCTGCCATCTTTTCAGAATCCTCCCCTCATTTTGTTTTATTTTTAGACACATGCCAGTACTCAACACTTAAGAACTTATGACATGTAACACTGAGTTAGACTTAAGTCACAATTCTCCCACACATTAGCATCAAGGAAACTTTTGTGAGGGAAATAATGCCAACTATAATAGGTCAGAGAAATCCCTAGCTTCTCTGATTAATATTTCCTAAATCTTTCCTTTATAAATTTCTCATAATCTTGTGAAACCAGTTTATATTTAAAAGGTAAACAAGCTCTTTTCCAAACTGTGTAATATTTTATAACTTTGATTTGTAAAAAATCTTCCTTTTTATTTATTCTAGATAACATGCCCCATTCAAGTTATATATATATATATACATACATACATACACACACACACATGCATACATATATACATACATACACACATACATACATATATATGTATATTACACACACACACACACACACACTTACCTTTCATTTCCATGATAGAAATAAATGGATTAGAAAACTAAAAGTGGTAGTGAAGAGAATCACATTGAACAAAATTTTTGAAATCAGGATTTGGTTTCCAATATCTATTCTGCTGTTCATTTCTTAATTTGATTTTGGACAAATCATTTGGTCTTTCACCTTATTTTGCCTAGATTTAGATCTCTAACTTGTTTTCTTGCCATTTCCTATCCATCTTGCCTCCATTCCCTCCCAATTTCCCCAGTAAGTTTGGACTCTGCTCTTAGATTTATCCTTGGTTCTTATAGGTTAGTTTTTATCTTATCTTGTCCAAATCCAGGCTTTCAGTTCACTTACCCATCATCTCTAAACATGCTGTGCTATGAACTCCCTTCTTTTTTTTTGCTCCCCTCTTTGTGTTGTCTTTCTGTTTTTAGAATGTAAGCTCCTTGAGTGTATGTTGCTTGTATTTTTATCCCCAGATTTTAGGGTAGTACCTGGGACAAATAAGTGTTTAATAAATGCTTTACCTATCAATATATCTATAACTCTCTCTGTTTCTGTATCTATCCATATTTCTGTGCATCTATCTATCTATCTATCTATCTATCTATCTATCTATCTATCTAT
>NW_020949613.1:8151255-8204572 GCF_900497805.2 Vombatus ursinus | reverse complement strand
CTATCTATCTATCTATCTATCTATCTATCTATCTATCTATCTATCTACCTACCTACCTACCTATCTATCAACAGGTTATTGTCTTAGGTGCTGAGAATATGTGGTCTTTGATCACTGTCTTCAAGTGATTGAATGACTATCAAGTGTTTTATTTGTTCTGCTTGGTTGCAGAGGGCAGAACTATCAATAAATGGTTAGAAATTTCCAAAGACTGGACAAATAAGCTTGATAGAATGGAAAAATTCCTAACAATTAGAATGAGTTTGGGTTTTTTTTTTTTTCCTGGAAAGGAATGGCTTTCTCTTTCTTCACATAGAGTCTTTAAACAAAGGGCAGATAAAGACTTATCAGTTATGCTGTAGAGTGGGTTGTTTTTCATATGCTTCTTGTATTCTGCATAGTCTCTGATGCCCCATTCATATCTAAAAGTATATGATTCTGTGATACAAATATAAAACAATCCCTGCCTTCAAAGAACTTAGATTCTAATAAGTCTATATTATATCCACAAATAAGTAAATATCATATTATCTTTCAATTAATTAGGGGAATTTTTTTTCAGATATGAGCTTCTAGAGACAGGGTAAATTTTGAATATGTGTTAGTGTTATATTGAGTATGATGAATAGCAGTAGCAAAAAAAAAATCAAATTGTGCCTTTTGGCTATAGAATCTTAAAGGTAGCTTTTACCACTTCTCTCAGGTTAATGGTATCTGAAATTTAGAATTCAAATAGTTGCCAAACTGTTTAAGTTTACTTTTGTCCATTATTTGCTAAAGTTTAGAATTAGCTATAGCAAAAATACATTTTAAGTGTTTCTGCTCAATTTGGAATGACCTGAAGTTGTACTATGTGCTTGCTTTTTCCAGGAAGCATACTTTGCTACCTTTAGAATTCCCCTAAGTATATTCTTTGGTTCATTTTACTCTTGGCAAAACATGAGCATCTGTTTTTAGGAAAAGACTGATTAAAATTGCTCAAAAGGCTTCTTGAATGTAAAACAGCTATTACAAAACAACCTTTCATTGATTTATGCCTAAATAAAGCTGACATATATGAATTTAATTTTCTTTGAAACACATATGGGCGAAACATTTTAAAATTAGTTCAAGATATTTAACAAACTGAAAACACAGCTGGGTGATCTGTTTTTACTCAGGAAAAAAAGAAGCTTGAAAGTGAAAAGTCTTAAGTTCTTCAATTATGGCAAAATGTGGGGAAAGCTATTGTTTAATTGTCTGAAAAATTTTGTGATACATTCTCTATGTTAAAAAATAGGTTATATTTACAAAAAAAAGGTCACAACTTTTGGTGTCATTAGGTTAAAGTTTAACATACATAGTTTCTCATTGTTGAAAAAAGTCACTTAAAGTAGCTCTCTACTCCCTTTACAAAAACGTGAGTTGTTTGGAGCGAAAACCTAAGAATGGCATACTTCATTCTCATGTAAAAATGTACTTGTTTGAGGAGTGGGCAGATGAGAAATTTTGATTAAAGTAGTAAACAGACTCTATTTTCATGTCTATGGATTTCAGATTTAACTGGAATTAGCAAAGTCTGAGAGTATATGACTTGCCACATTAATACACACAATGGATAGAATGCTGGGCCTGGAGTCAGGAAGACTCATCTTCCTGAGTTCAAGTCTGGCCTCAGACACTTACTAGCTTTTTGACCCTGGGCAAATCACTTAACCCTATTTTCCTCAGTTTCCTCATTTGTAAAATGAGCTGGAGAACGATAATGCAAATCACTCCAGTATTTTTGCCAAAATAACCCAAAATGGGATCACAAATAGTTGGACACAATTGAACAACAACAAGGATTTAACATACTCACCTAGAGTCATTTATCTAAGCATAAGTTGGACAAATCAAAAACATCTAAGAAGCTTCATACTTACCTTTGATGCTTTCAATCTGACCTAAGCTGCTAGGCCTACAAGTAAAATTGTTTGGGGCTGAGTCTAGATATGCATGACTACAACAATTAGAGAAAGGAAGAAATTAGTTTGAAAATGTAGAATAAGCCTAATTAGAACGGTTTGGAATAAAAACAATTGGAACATAGTATATTTGTGATGCACACACACCAAAAAATAAATTAAAACTACATATATTTTGTTTGCTTAAACTTGTGCTCTAATTCATTTTTGAATCCAGGCAAAAATAATGTATATGTCTAGAGATACATAGTGGAAAGAGTTCTGGATTTTGAGTCAAAAGATCTGGTTTTTAATACCAGTTCTCTTATTTTCTATATATGTCACTTTTTATTAATAAACAAATCTCTTTTAGCCACAAATGTTTCATTCATAAAAGATTTGGAATATGTAAGCACTAAGATCTTTTCACTTCAATTCCATAATGTTTTTATTACTATTGCTTTAAAATAAAATTTCATAAAATTATTGATTTGTTTGTTTTTTTAGTATATATTGACATCACAATTCTTCCCTATGAATATAGACCTCTTATTCATTTTAGCACTCGCCCATTCTGGCTTTCTCTTCACTTAGGGACAGATTCTTCATCTCTTCAATACTCTGTATAACAGGCATTCTGTGTACTTTTGGACAGATATCTTACCTTTTTCATTTAGAATCACTCTCCTACTTGTGTTAAAGTTCTTTGAATGGCAATTAACCAGGATTAGCCTACTAGTCCTATAAGCAGGCACTGACTAGCAGATGCAGATCATCAGAACTTTATATATCGCTTGTACATGAGCAATGGCCATGACTTGGGACCAATCTATACTTGTTAGACCATAACAGTAACAGCTAAGAGAGAAGTCCCAAAAGAAACATCTTGCCAATGAGGTTTGACCATGGAAATAGCGATAAAGAGGGAGGAGTATTCTGACTACTTGACCAGGACCATTGAGGTAAAGGGAGGGTTTAGAGACTTTCCCAAGGTCATTCAGGTATAATGGCCAAAATTCCAAAACAGTTCAAGTCTGATAGAAAGAATGACTACTGCTATGAGTATTAAGATTTAATGTAAGTCTTTAGGATGATCTGTATTCAATTGTTTCAAACTAGCTACATGAACATTAATGTACAAATAAATACCTTTAATCTCAGTCTTGTTATCTGTAAAAAGGAAATAACAATGGCACCTTGCTCACAGTGTTATTGTGAGGATCAGATGAGATTATGTGTGCCACCTGCCTTGAAGAACTTTATACTTTTTAAATGTTAAAATATAAAAGAACATGTGATATAAAATAATATCTACTCTTTATGAAGAGAAAGATGATATATTATATAATGTGAATTAAAGCATATAATTATAAACATATTAGCAATTTTAATACTATTATTATAATTATCATCACTTTCATTATTGTCCTAATAGTCATAACTATATAGAGTTAGAAACTAAACTTTTTATTTCATTGACATAGAGAACTCCTAGATAAGGATCCTTCTTCTATAAAGGCAGGCCACCATCTTCTCTGCAATTTATTGTATTAGTGAATTGCCTAGAATACAAAGAGATTAGGTGACTTTCTCAGGATCCTAAAATCACTTCATGAAGTAGTAGGGACTTGAAGCCAGGTCTTCCTCAATCAAAAATGTAGCTCTCTAACCACTTAGCCATGCTGTCCCATGTTTTATCGCAGTCAGTTTTAAAACTAGCTACCTATCATAAGATTCTGTACTTGAGTACTAGAAATTCTCATGCCCTCTCTCCTATTATTTATCCAGTTATATGTTGACTTTTCTAAGGAAATAGTAGTTAAGATATATTAACCCCAACCCTCTTTTCTGTCACTACCTTATAGGACCAATCTATTTAACATTTCATTATCATATTCTATTCTCAAATTTCGGATTCTTATACTTATATGCTGTGATTTCTCATAATTCATGCAATTAATTTTTTATTAAAATTTTAATATATATATTTTTTCCCTAAAGAAATGAGACTACCTTCTCTTCTGGACAATATGTGGGGAAATAGTTCCATCTAGTGGAAAATTCCTCAAGTAGCTGACATCAGGACCCTTGGGCCCAGAAATGATTCTAAGGGGCTTCTCTGGTAGACTCAAACTATTTGAATCTTCAAACAGCAGTCCATGTCATAATTCTTTGAAGCTTTTGCTTTTACATCATTGTATAGAAAATATGTTAAGACTTTATCATAAAACAATAGGTTGGACACCATTATTGAAGGCACCAAAGTAGAAATTTTTGCTTGTATTACTAGTGAAACAATTAAGGGATAGCTGCCTATATGTGGTTTTATTTTTGTTTTAAAATATATGCAGAAGATGACAGAGGGAAAGCAGTGACTTACTTGAGCTCTCTCCCCAAACTCCTCCAAATACCTATAACAAATGGCTCTAAAAGAAATTCTCAAGCAGCAGAACCCACAAAAGCACGGAGTGAAACAAATTTTCAGCCCAAGATAACCTGGATGGTTGATCTTAAAGGTATATTGCACCAGGCGGGGAGAGGAGTGCAGTTTGGCGTGGGCGTGCAGGCCGCAGCGACCCTGGAGCAGGCCTCAGAGGACTGAATTGGAAGCTGTGGAGGTTTCCAGACTTCTCAACCCAGGAATGCCAAAGACAACTTGGAAGGTCAGTGAGAAAAGTCTGTGACTGTGGTGACAGAGGAGCTAGGTCTAGCCACAAGTATCGAGCATGGCCCATGGCCATGGCTGTTTGCTGAGTTTCCAGCCCACAGACTGAGGGGGAATCAAGTTGCTGATCAGAGGGGGATTGCAAGGATCTCTTTGCCAGTGCTGAGGCAGGATTCTCTTGCTTTACCTGTGCTTGGATCTGGGTCACAATTCTGAGGGGTGGTCCTGGGGCGAGGAGGAGCGCTAACATTGTGGAGCTTATTGTGGTGGTGGAGAGGAAACACCTCAGCCCTTATCAAACCACCTTGGAAGAACTGAAAATTTTCAGGTCCCTAGAAGTATCTCTGAAAACAGCTATACAAACCCCAAAAGCTTGGGACAGTATATTCTCCACAATGGAAGCAGGCTCTTACCTTAACAAAGAGTTTAAAACTCAAGTAATTGGCCAGGATCATGAGTAAGCAGCACAAAAAGAGTCAGACTATATTATCTTATTTTGGTGACAAAGAAGATCAAAACATACAACCAAAAGAAGACAGCAAAGCCAAAGCTCCTACATCCAAAGCTTCCAAGAAAAACATGAATCAGTCCCAGGCCTTGGAAGAGCTCAAAAGGGATTTTGAGAAGCAAGTAAGAGAAGTAGCGGAAAAACAGAGTGATGCAAGAAAATCATGAAAAACAAGTCAATGGCTTGCTAAAGGAGACCCAAAAAATGCTGAAGAAAATAACACCTTAAAAAATAGCCTGACCCAAATGGCAAAAGAGGTCCAAAAAGCCAATGGAAGAATGCCCTAAAAGCAAAATTGAACAAATGGAAAAGGAAGTTCAAAAGCTTACTGAAGAAAATACTTCCTGAAAAATGAGAATAGAGCAATTGGAAGCTAGTGACTTTATGAGAAATCAAGACACCTTAAAACAAATCCAAAAGAATGAAAAATTAGAAAACAATGTGAAATATCTCATTGGAAAAACAACTGACCTTGAAAATAGATCCAGGAGAGAAAATGTAAAAATTGTTGGACTATGTGAAAGCCATGATCAAAAAAAGAGCCTAGACATCATCTTTCAAGAAATTATCCAGGAAAACTGCCCTGATATTTTAGAACCAGAGGGCAAAATAGAAATGGAAAGAATCTATCTCCTCCTGAAAGTGATACCCAAAGGAAAACTCCTAGGAATATTGTAGCCAAATTCCAGAGTTCCCAGTTCAAGGAGAAAATATTGAAAGCAGCCAGAAAGAAACAATTCAAGTATTGTGGAAACACAATCAGGATAACACATGATTTAGCTGCTTCTACATTAAGGGACCACAGGGCATGGAATATAATATTCCGTAGGGCAAAGGAGATAGGATTGCAACCAAGAATCACTTACCCAGCAAAACTGAGTATAATCCTACAGGGGAAAAATGGTTATTCAGTGAAATAGAGGACTTTCAAGCATTCTTTATGGAAATATCAGAGCTGAATAGAAAATTTGATTTTCAAATACAACACTCAAGTGGAACATGAAGAGATAAACAGAAAAGAGAAAATCATAAGAGACTTATTAAGGTTGAATTCCTGCATAGAAAGATGATATTTGTACCCCATGAGACCTTTGTCAGTATTAGGGTAGTTGGAGGGAAAAAAATATATGTATTTATATATAGATATAGACAGATAGATAGACAGAGGGCACAGGGTAAGTTGAAGATGAAGGGTTCATATCTGGAGAATAAAATTAAGGGGTGAGAGAGGATTATACTAGGAGGAGAAAGGGAAAGGTAGAAAGGGGGTAAATTATCTCACAAAAAAACAGAAAAGAAAAGGCTTTTACAGTGGAGGGGAAACAGGGGAAGGTGAGAGGGAATGAGTGAATCTTATTTTCGTAAGATTTGACTTAAGGAGGGAAAACATACACACTCAATTGGGTATGGAAATCTGTCTTACCCTACAGGAAAATGGGGGGAAGGGGACAATCAGGTAGGGGGATGATAGAGAGGAGGGCAGATTGGGAAAGGGGGTAATCAGAAGCAAATACTTCTGAGGAGGGACAGGGTCAAAATAAAGAATAGAATAAATGGGTGGGTAGGAAAGGATTAAGGGAAATAGAGTTAGTTTTTCACAGCATGTCTACTATGGAAGTGTTTTGCATAACTGCACATATATAACCTACATTTAGTTGCTTGCCTTATCAATGAGGTAGGTGGGGAGGGAGGAAGGGAGAAAATTTGGAACCCAAAGTTTTAAAAACACATGTTTAAAAAAATGTTTTCACATGCAACTAGGAAATAAGAAATACAGGAAATGGGGTACAGAAATCTATCCTGCCCTACAGGAAAATTGAAGGGGAAGGGCATAAGAGAAGGGGGGGGGAGATAGAAGGGAAGGCAGACTAGAGGAAGGGGTATTCAGAATGCATGCCATCTTGGGATGGGGGGAGGGGTGAGATGGGGTGAAATTTTGGAACTCAAAATTTTGTGGAAGTAAATGTTGACAACAAAAAAAATGAAAAAAAATCATCTTAATGATCTAAAAAAAATTAAAAGTGTACACAGAAGTATATTTTAGGCTTTTGCAAATATGTTGAAATTTGTAAGTAAAATTGAATAATTTTATATTCATCTTTTAATATTGTGTAATATATGCTTTCTTACTAAAAAATAAAATAAAATATATGCAGTATGGAATCTTATTGATTGTAATAAAGGAATAATAGGTATAGTATACAGGTTAATTGCATGGACGTTTTTAATCTTCACTAACCTAGAAAATTATATTTACCATTTATTTGAAGATTTGAAAAGAGTTCCCTTGTTTTTTTTTTCCTTGCACAGAGAATATCTAGCTCTATAATGAATAATATTTTACGTAACTTCAGAAATTCAGGACACAGATGGTCAGTGATTTTAGACAAGTATCTTTCACAGTCTAAATCCTTGAGGAGATTAAAAGTATTTCCCATATTTCATAAAAGTCATTTAGGTTAGAATTTGGTAGCAGCTTTTGTCACTTAGATAAGGCAATTTAAATAAGTCTTACATTATGAAAATAAATTTTTGGGTTAGTTCAAATAATTGTTCTTAGTCTCTAATGCATTTTAACTTAGCTTAATTAAATTAAAATCTTCTTAACAATGTTTCAATGTTTCCAGTACTATTATTGTACACTTCAAATATTTCAAGTAAAGTTGTTTTTTACTTCATATTGTCAGTTGCCAAATCTTATCAATTCATAAGTGATATTTTCTGTTCTTCTTTTCCCATTCCTGACTCTATAGTTCAAGACAATACCTAAATCAAGTACTGTTGCAAACTACATCTATCTGGTTGGCTCTTGGCTTCCACTCTCTCTCTGCTATAATCCATCACCTATGCCAGCAACAGACATTTATTTTGTTTTAAACACCATTTGGATCATGCAACTTCACTTTTCAAAATATTTCACTGGCTCCTTAAGACTCACTGAATAAGGCATAAATTCTTAAGTTGACATTCAAAGTCTCTCACAAAATATGACTCTGAGTCATTCTGGAAAGCAATTTGGAAGTATGCCCACAATGTCATTAAACTGTATTTAACCTTTGACTCAGTGATTCCAGCGCTCGACCTAAATATCAAACAGATATGAGAATAAAGGATGCATATTTTAAAAATATATTTACAGCACCGCTTTTCATTATATCAAGGAACTGAAAATTAAAAGGCTTCCCAATCATTTCAGAAATGGCTGAACAGAAAATATCATATGAGTACAATGGAAGAATATTACATCAAAAGAAATTCTGAAATTTTGGGTTTTAAATCAAATTAGGAAAACTTGTATGAAGTGAAGCAGAGTGAAGTGAACAATACCTAAAGAACAATTCATATAGTAAGAAACAAAATTGTAAATAAAAACAATCTTAAAAGACTTAAGACCTCTGTTCAACGCAATGACCACACAAGATTCAGTGGACTAATAATATAGCATGGCTACCAATATCCTGACAGAGATATGATGGACTTCAAGTGAAGAATGACTTTAGGCATTACATGACTAATGTGGGAATATGTTTTGCTTGAGTATAAATATTTGTTACAAGGATTTTTTTTTCTTTTTTTTTAAACATAGGCAGGGTAAAACAGAAAGATCACTATGTGTTGATTTCCAAGGGAAAAAAAAGATGAAAGAAAAATGATAAAACAGTCATTTTTTTTTCTTTAGCAAAGAAAAACATTTACTCACAGACCTATCAAAGTTACAAAGTATTTCCCTTAGAACATGATGTATACTGTCCCACAAAGATACACAGAGTCTGTGAGGGGAAAGAATAAATACAAACTTAAAGTACAGTGGTAGTGGGGCACACATGTAGAGCACATGCATAGATAGCCAAGTCAGCTCACCAATCTGCAGGGCCATGATTTTTTGTTTGTTTTTATCCGTTTTGTTTGTTTTGACTTCTGGAGGGTCCTCATGAAGTCTACTTGTAGAGCATAGCACTGATGATGAAAAGTTGCTTCGTTGCTCAGCTGAACCAGTTCCTTGCAAAGTATGGTATCTTAGATGCGTAGGTCAACTCACTGCTGGAATGGGTCAAGCAGGTTACTTGGCTAGTGAGCTGGCTCCTCACTGTGCTCAGTGATTGCTGGGAAAGACCAGGCAGCTTGCCTAGCTGCTTTTTGGCTGAGATGGGCAGGTCATTTAGCTCCTAGGCAGTTGCTTTCAAAATGGCTTTGGTGGCTAGCATGACCACTGAGCTCTTCACAAACCAAGCATCACTGCTGGACACCCAGTAATTGCTTTCTCATGGGTGGTTACAGTCTCTTACCACCTTCAGCCACAGGATTGGCTGGGTGATACTATGCATTCTTTTTTGTTGTTGTTGTTGTTTGTTTTAATTTAGTTTTAGTTTTCAACATTTACTTCCACAAGATTTTGAGTTCCAAATTTTCTCCCCATCTCTTCCCTCCCTCCACCCCAAAATGACATGCATTTTGAATACCCCTAATCAGCCCTCCTTTCTATCTCTCCCCTCCTTCACTTATCCCCTTAAATTTTCCTGTAGGGCAGGAAAGATTTCTATACCCCATTTCCTGCATATCTTATTTCCTAGTTGCTTGTGAAAACACATTTTTTTAACTTTTGTTTTTAAAATTTGGGCTCCAAATTTTCTCCCTCCTTCCCCACCCACCCTCATTGAGAAGGCAAGCAACTCGATTCAGGTTATACATGTGTAGTCATGCAAAGCACTTCCATAGTCTTCATGTTGTGAAAAACTAAGTATATTTCCCTTCATCCTATACTGCCCCCTACTTATTCTATTCTCTCTTTTGAGTCCCTCTTTAGAAGGTCATTGAAGTATTTTTTAATGCTCAGAACACAACAGCAGGAAAGCCATAAGGAAACAAAGAAACAGGAAAGCTTTGAAAATTACATATTGACAAGGGAATTAATGAAAAGAAATACAAGAAAAGGTGGCCTAGCCATACCAGATCTAAAACTCTATTATAAAGTAGCAATCATCAAAACTACTTGGTACTGGCTAAGAAAATAAGTGGGATCAGTGGAATAGGTTAAGCACACAAGACAGTATACTATAGTCAATGACTATAGCAATCTACTCTTTGATAAACCCAAAGACTCCAACTTCTGGGATAAGAACTCACTATTTGACAAAAGATGCTTAGAAAACTGGAAAATAGTTTGGCAGAAACTAGGCATAGACCAGCATCTTACACTGTATGACAAGAGGTCAAAATGGATACATGATTTAGTCATAAAGGATAATACTATAAACAAATTATGAGAGCAAGGAATAGTTTACTTGTCAGATCTATGTAGAATGGAAGAATTTATGGCCAAACAAGAAAGAGAGAACATTATGAAATGCAAAATGTATTATACATTAAATTAAAAAGTTTTTGCAGAAACAAAGCCAATGCAACCAAGATTAGAAGAGAAGCAGAAAGCTGAGAAACAATTTTTACTATCAGTGATTCTGATAAAGACATCATTTGTAAACTATATAGAGAACTGACTCAAATTTATAAGAATACAAGTCATTTCCCAAATGATAAATGGTCAAAGGATATGAACAGGCAGTTTCCAGATGAAGAAATTAAAGCTATTTATAGTCACATGAAAAACTGCTCTAAATCACTATTGATTAGAGAAATGCAAATTCAAACTTCACAACAAATTCACAACATTACTACTGTATATATCTTTAGTCTGTATTAGGTTGCATGCTGTACTGGGTAGGGGGAAGAGAATGGAGGGGTAAATTTTAGAACTGAAAGTCTTATAAAAGTGAATTTTGAAAACTAAAATAATTAATTAAAAAAGGAATATTGTACATTGAAGTTATTATATGTGTGTAAGGGCTGACTTCTCCCACCCTAATTAATTAGTCAAGCAGTCAAAGGATGAGATGAAATTTTAAGCATCAAAATAAGATGGTTTAAACTGCATTATATCTTCAGAGTATGAATCTCTTTGATGTGGTCAAGAAAAAATGATTGGCTGAGATCATCAACCATGATCAGAGAGCTTGTATAAAAAAATCATCATCATCATCATCATCATCCAAAACTGTCCAGTTCAAATGTGGAAGAAACAAAAAGTTTAGAAATCTAGTTTGAGCCAAGTCCTTTAGAAGTCCTTGCTGCTGCACCCTAAGGATCATGGGACTTTTCTTTATGACTTTTATGTGAAGCTTTTCATATATATGTTCTCTTCCCCACTAGAATGTGAACTCCTTGAGAGTAAGAACTGTGTTATTCTTCTATTTATATCCCCAGAACTGAGCACAGTGCTTTGTACATAGAAAACATTTGATACTTTGTATTTATTTCATTTATTTATTTCACTTTCATCATCTACCTTTTCTTTTCTTTCTTTTTTTTTTTTTGCATAGCTACCCATCTCTTGGAGCTAAGACTCAGTGTGATATAATTTTCCCCCTCATAGTACCTAACCTAATTATTTGCTTGTAATAGTTGCTTAATTAATCATTTTAGTGAATGAACAGATGAACAAATATATATATATATGTATGTATATGTATATATGTGTATGTATATATATATATACATGTATGTGTATATACATGTATATGTGTGTATGTCCTTATCTGCCAGATAGCTCTTGGAGCTAAGACTCAGTGTGATATAATTTTCCCCCTCATAGTACCTAACCTAATTATTTGCTTGTAATAGTTGCTTAATTAATCATTTTAGTGAATGAACAGATGAACAAATATATATATATATATATGTATGTATATGTATATATACAATATATATATATACATGTATGTGTATATACATGTATATGTGTGTATGTCCTTATCTACCAGATACCAGGCTGTTGATAGCAGCAGGATTTGTAGCTGGGTCCAAAATGAGTTTGTATCACTGTCAGTTTACATTCTAAATCCCAGCAGAAATTAATTTGCAAGTCTCTGACACACAGAAGCAGGAGCTCTTCTCCTAGCCATGAGTTCAGAAAAAAATGAAAATAGGCTGTGAAGAGGAATAATCATGTATTTATATATGTGATTACATTTTTGCTCATGCAACAAGTTAAATTTCATTGAGCAAATAATAGACACCTTTTGAACTTTAGTGTAGGAGAACAAACAAAAGAAATGAAATCTTATAGGACATATAATTCTCAGTTAGTAACAGAAATATTAACCCCATTCTGGAAACCAGTATATCCTACTAATGATTTATAATCTCAGAGAGTTGTCTAAAACTCAGAAAGGTAACATGGCAGGTACAGTCATAGAGCTAATAAGTGCTAGAAAATAGGCACAGTGTCTAACACATTAGGAGATGAATAATTCGTTTTTATTTATTAATTCACCTATTGATTCTGAGGATGGTAGTTCTAATAAAATAAAAGGATTATCTAAACATTATGGAAATTTTCATTAGATTTTTCACTATCACTAGTAAAGGGATATGGATATGTTCAGTCCTTTAATTCTTTCTTGGTAAGAAGAAACATATACTATTTATATTTATATGGAGAGAAGTATAATTTCATTTTACTTTCCATGACCCTTTCTGGTTATATGATAGTTAACTTAATTCCATTCAAAGAAGCATTAATTAAGTGTCTACAATGTGTAAGTCATTATTCTAGGTTCTGAGGATGTAAAGATAAAATCCAAAACAGTTTCTACCTTTGAGTTCATTGCACTAAAAGGCTATGATTATTTAAGAAGAGAGAATTAACCACCAGAAGGATCAAGAAAGGCTTCTCTAATGAAGGGGATCTTGAATCAAACCTCTAAGGAAGGTTAGGATTCTGAGAGTTAGAGGTCAGAAAACAATCCATGTCAGTCACAGGAAACAGTTTGTGCAAAAGGACAGAGACCCTGGGTGTGGGTGAAACTGTCCTACAGAATTGATTATATGTCTTGGGGATGACACCCTTTGTGTACAATTACTCTTGCATAATTTTTCATCGAGGGTATACTACAGCTTAGTCACACCTACCATAAAGTGATCCATTTCATTTTGCATGACCAGCATCTTTAATTCTTTGGAGACTATGATATTCAATAATTGATAGTCATGCCATTCAGCATCACTGGAAGAATATTGATCTTTTGTGTGACCTCTCTCCATTAGAATGTAAGCTCCTTAAGGGCAAGGGCTGTCTTTATTAAAAATCATATCCTCAGCACTTAGCACAGTGCCTGGCACATAATAGGCACTTAATATATATTTACTTGGTTGGATGGAATGTTAAAAAGACACATCTTTTTGGAAGAAGAAACTGAAGGCACTATAAATATTATGTAATTCTTCCACTCTCCTCCCAACCCCAAAAAGGAGGGATCTAACCTGTGCAACTTATCCCATTTAATACTGGACCCAGTTCATTGTTGCAGTTTCTATCTAATATATATGTACTAACGAATGAGTTCTATAGACTGCCTATCCAACTTTATATCCTAATCTGGATAATAGGCATTCATTCTCTATTTTTCTTGGTATAGACAGACCAAAATCATTTGCAAAATAATAAATATGGAATAAAATAACTCTAATAAGATGTCATTAAATAGAACTATTATAGATATAAATAATATGAAAAAGTGATATAGATCTTTGAAATCAGTTACTTATAAATATAAGTAAATGCTTTGTAATATATAAGGTTTAACTTTGGGGATTTGCCTTCTAGTTATAATTGCCTATAGGCCAGTAATGTGATTAGATTAGGTCCTTTGAGTATAAACTATCTAATAATGAGAAAGTGTCTTGAAACATGCTAGGAAAGTTAACCTTGGCTATAGATAATCCACAAACTGAACAAAAATAAGAGTGACTTAACTGGACATAGACCAAAGCTAATGACCCTCTATGATCAGCAAATTAGGAGATTGACACTTGGTAGTCATTGACTACCTGATTATTTATTTTGTTTTCTCACTAGAGGCTTCAGGCACATCAAGAAAAAAGTTAAAATAACCAACAGTTAGTTTTTCAATTGAAAGCATGATCACAAATATAATTTATCCCTTTGCCATCCTCAAACAAAAATCATTTGGATATTCTAAAGCTTCTAATGCAGACAGTCATCACACTTCAAAGTCATAAAGACTATCTAGGGAAACATAAAGGGATTGCAATATCCATTGATGGAGGAAAGGCCACTTAAAAAATGTTGGCATTTTCAGTAACATGTTCATCTTCATTTAGTTGATTTGTTCAATGACATTAATGAAACCATAAGTTTTGAGAGATTGTGAAGCACATAGTAATGTCTTATATGGAGAATAAGGGGGAAAATGTTGATTTTCAAATAAGCAGATCCTAGAGCCATGATTAGTGATATAGAGAACCTGTCATGATGATTAACATAGGATCACATATTTAGAGCTAAAAAAGGTCATAGAAATTACCTAGTCAAAATTCTTCACTTCATGTAAGAGGAAAAGGAGGCCCAGGAAAGGTTCAGTGCAAGATCAAACATTAAACTTGAAGTCATGCATTAAGTAGAAAAGTCAAGATTTCAGCCCAGATACCCTAACTCTAAATCCAGAGCAATTTCTATTAAGTCACACTGTTTCATGATAATGCAGAATGTATAAACAGCTCCTTAGATGTATTTGATAGGATACCTATATAATTACAGGGAAGAAGTTAACAGAGCCTACAAAAAGTGTATATCAATGATTTATTCACCACAGTTAATAGAACAGAATAGAAAATTCTTTCTCAATGCAGATCTGCAACTCTTCCATACTTTATAGTTTTAGAGAGAAGAGTCAGGCTTTGAGAGATTAATGACTTTCCTATTGTCAAACAGGTAGTGAGCATAAAGAGAGCTTATTGATGAGGAACTTTCCCAACCAATACATGCCAGCAACTGCTCTGCAATTTCTAGTCTTAGAGAGTTGGTTGGAGCACTGAGAAGTTTAATGACGAGCCCAGTGTCAAATTGGTTTTCTGTATGGGTGATGGGACTTGACTCCAGGTCTTCTTCATTCTGAGACCTATTTTCTTTCCATTATGCCAGGTTGTCACTCTAAAACAGATCTTAGATGCCTTAAAGTGAAGAGGCTGGTTGACAGATCATTTCTATTATTCCATCTTGGGCATTATCATTTTTAAGATCCCTTTCTGTAAAATTTTGCCATAACCTACCTATTTCCTTCTTTTGCACTACCATATCACATTTACTTATATTATTTTTTAAGTAATCTATATACAAAGTGTTGCTAAATGTTTGAAAGAAAGGAATTGATCTGCCCATGTAAGGAATTTATTAGAGGGGAAAATAATAACTCAGAAGGATTTGTATAAGCCCCAAAATTTGGGCAGTTGAAAGAACAAATAATTTGCCAATTGTGAATTAAAACAAATGAGGAAAACCTCCGAACAATGTATTTTTTAAATCAAAGAATGAAAAGAAAGATCAATTCCTAATATGTGGGAATATGAAGATAAACACATTTTAAAATATATATTTGAGTAATTATGGTGTAAAACACTGCTGCAGTCATTAATATATCTACATGGTTCAGGGCTATTGGTTGCTCAAAATGAAGTGAGGGGAAAGCAGATTCATCTCATTGGTAATTTGATCACTAGGATGTTATTGTAGCTATAGAAAATGTATTTGTAAGTTCTAATAAAGAAAAATTGAATGAGACTGAAGTATTTTAAATGGTAGAAAGTAAAAGGTATAAAGTTTTCATTAATGATCAGAAAACTATTTAAAGCATCTATTATTCATTTTTAATGTTATAAAGAGTCTAAGAAAGACTCTCATTGTGGGAATATGACATAGCAATGATCAACTTGACTTGTCTGCAAAATTCCAAGAGAAGTTATGCCTCCAAACAAAAAGAGAAAAATAAAAGGGACGGGATGTTTGTCTTTAAAACAAAGATACCTATTCTGCTATGCAAGATTTCATGTTTGATCAGACTGTTTAGGTTCCAAAATGTAGATCTGTGCTTAAATACTAATAAGACTGAAATATAAATTGTAAATCAATATTATTCTTTGTCCATCTTGGGTCCAGGCAATTCTAAACTGGGAGGTTGTATTCTTGAAAGTTGTTAGTCAAGTTATGATTAATCACATTTTAAAAACAAACAAAAATATGAAAATGAAAGATAATGTTCCTGACCAGATGACTGACAACCAACTTTTTTACAAGAGGGATGACAAAAACCACATTTAATCAATTATATATGCTACCCCTATGTATTCCACAGGATCAGACTTTCTAAGATACATAAAAATAACCAGGCTAACAAGGTATGAAAGCACATAAAATTGTATTTTATACTGACTTTGAAGAACTCTGATTTCAATACTATAGCCCATCTGTCTACCAACAAGGATCCCTGTATGCTTTATTAGACCATCTTTGTGATTTGCTATAGTAGAAAAATTCATTACCCTATGGCCAAACTGATGATGATACAAAAAAAATATAGCTCTCATAAATGTAACTAGCCTAATCATTGGATGGCAGATACAAAATTAATTACTAGATCCACATTTGAAACATTTACATCTTGGTAAAGAAAGAATGAAAACTCTTTATTAATAGGGATTGTTAAATCTCTCTGACTATTTCACATACATTTATTGTCTAGCCTGCTTCCAATATATATGACTTTTTGCAATTTACTAAACCAACTGTAGGGCTTCAGTCATCAGTCAGGTATATAGGAGAGAGTACTAGACTTGGAGTTAAGAGAAATGAGTTCAAATACTGACTCTGATGTTTACTAATTTTGTGACATATGGCTCACCGATAAGCTTCTCTTCTCTTCAGTTTTCTCATCTCTATAACTGGGACAAGGAAACACTATTGCTATATATATGAAAGGAATGTTTGAGTAAATTACTTTGTAACTTTTAAAGTACATTTAAATGTGAGTTACTATTATGGCTATTCTATTGATAGTTTTTTATTTTTTTAATCCTGGCTGTTTTCCAAATTTAGCTATCCATTTAAATTCTGTGTAATCTATATATTTGAGAAGATTGTCATTTGTTTTCTAAGTCAGTGATGAAAATTTTCACTAGCATAAAGCCAAAGAGAGATCCTTGGGTCATTCCAGTAGAAAACTTCTCCAAATTGAGAGAGATTCATTATTTGCTGCACTGGTCTGCTCATTCAAACAGTTCAGTAATGTACCTGGCTGTACTAGCTATCCACCCACTCCACATTTCACCCACAAGGATTTCATGATAGATATTCTTGATAGCTATTTATTATGGACTTTGTCAACTGCCTTGATAAAATGTGCTATATGATAATGCGTTATATATGATAAAATGTGTTATATCTATGGCATTGTCCTAATCTAGAAATTCTGTCAAAAATATATAAGTCTAAAATGACCTATTAAGGAAACTTGTTAAAATGAACTTAGTCTATAAGAACTTATTATTTTTATGTTATTTTCTGCATGCTGTATAATTTGTTACATTTTTAACTATAGGTTTTGGCGTATTATTAGTATCTGATAAATCTATTTTGATCAAACGTTGAACTAAAATATTTAAATAGGCTTCTTATTTTTATAATTTAATTTTACCTTAAATGTTTTAATTATGATAAATAAATTGATCATTTTTAATATACTCTATCATATAGTAAGGGTATCATTTAATGCACAGGAAGAAGTATTTCACTGAATAGACCTCAGAGACCTGAAAGGGTCAATATAACCTCTCTACCAAAATAAGCATCTTCACAATGCTGTGGAATTTTTTTTTTCAAATTCTTATTGCACATTGTCTCTTTACCCCATCTTAAAACAGACATTTTATTGATTTTGTTTCCTAGTTCAATTTTGTGGGGAAATTGCTCGGACCAAGAGGAAACTCCTTGAAGAGGCTACAGGAAGAGACAGGTGCTAAAATGTCTATCCTGGGGAAAGGATCAATGAGAGATAAAGCAAAGGTACTGAACTTTTGATTTTGTTATTTAACACCTACAGAAGGTTAAATGTCATGTGGCTTGCCAAATTTACATTGCTGCTCTGAGCTTCTCACTTTGAGTCTCTCATTCTTGCTTCTGAACTCAGCTTCTGTGCTCTCTGCTGTCTCCTTTGACCATAACTCAATGATTCTTCTCACTTCACCAAGCACATACCTTCCCCTATTTTTTTCTAATTCTGTGTGCAGATTACTACCCAATCTTTTTGTCCTTTTCTGTGTTTTCTTTAGTCTTTGCTCAGTATTCATTTTCTCTAATGCCCTATCTAGATCCCTTTGCACTGTGTAATCACATCACATAATCACTTCCATTGTAGCCTTCTCCCATTTTCTTCTCTTTGCTTGATTTCACTTTGATCCTCTTATCTAAAGCACTTATTTGCTGCTTATCTATAAGTCCAAGAAAAACTAACTTCTTTCTTGAAAAAAGCCTGTACAACACCCCCCCCCAAAAAAAAGGTAAGCCAGGAAATTTGACAACTTTTATAGATTTTCTATCTACTAGCTATATTTTCCCTCATCTGAACACTATAATAAACTGATTCAGGTAGTAATAGTATTTTTTGTTTTTTTAAATTCAAATGCTTCAATAAATAGTGATTTTAAGTTTTTCCTCTTATCATCATTTTCAAAAATTGATTGTAATGAGTGATTTAGAAAGTAATCTATAATTATAATATTGGCATCTTTATTTTTGACTATAGAGCTACTTAAAAGTAGTTTAGTTATTTTTTTTCCCTGAATCATTACAAAATGAAATGGATTTGAATTAAAGTTGTTTGCTTTTTTCCAATCAATTGGCATTAAAGTGATGAACGTACCCCATGGTAAACATTTTATGTTTTTTACAAGAAATCTGAATTTGAAGTTGTACCAAGGCACTGCACAGGGACAAATTATTCTAAAGTTTAGTTAACAGTCCTCCTTATGTTATTTGGAAAGAAGGATGTATGCTTACTAAAGTTTTGATTTATGTGGTTTCTTGGTTATTTTATCCTTACATAGTTTTAGTTATGGATCACCTTGTTGCCAGATTGTTCCACCTCCCTCCTCCCACAACTGTTCAGTCCTACCAATGCTTCTTCAAGTGGTCATAGTATCATTGCCCACCCCAATGGACACTCTTTGTTTAATAATTAATTGCTACATAGTAACACCTTATATTCACTCCTTACTATTCTGTTGTATATCACTTTATGGTACATTTTCTACCCATGGAATAAGAATGCACCAGTTTTCTTTCACATATTCCAAAACAGCATTGGGAATATTCCTTTGTTACTTTATACAAACAGAAATGTGGTAACTGGAATTTATACAAATTTATTTGGCAGTTTTACTGCATTTGTAATGCATGAATTGTAGTTCTTGTCTTTCTAAGAATACATTAGGTGTATGAATAAATGTTTGCTTATCTGGCATGCGAAAAAGTTGTTTTTATTGAAATTCTATTAGGTTTAATATACTATTATCCCATATTTCTTGTAACCCTATTTATAGCTAATTATCTTGTACTTTGTTTATGTCCCAGTTTGCTGTGCTTTTAATGATTAGATTTTCCTTTTCTACAATGTATAGGAAAACCCCAAACAAGCTGTTCATATGACAATTTATGATTGTATGATATGTTTCTTAGAAAGCAATCAAACCAATACAACAAAAGAATATCCCATGAAGAATCTTAAAAAGATGGCTTGTTAGAAGAAAACACTTATGATGACTGAAATTTATACCTCTGTGCTTATTCCACTTCCAATGGCATGTGTTCTGGCCTCATTGGCCTTTTTATATCACCATAACTCCAATATCCATATTCAGAAACAATCACCTCTCTTGCATTTAGGTCATTCTGAAGAAAAATATTCTGTTTAGCTAAAGCATAAAATAAGAACCTGCTGAACCCCCCTGAGAGATAGTACTGGAGGAATCTTATGCTTAAAAAAAATCTGTATCTAAAATTGTATTTTACTTCCTAGGGGAAAAAATGAATAATTGAGAAATTGTCAGAATATTTCATGCTAAAATGAATCAGTTAACAGATATTCTACATATGTTTATATTGTGCCAAAAACAGTGTTAGGCACTAAGAGGAATCAAAAAAAGTCCAAGAAGTGATGATTATTTTCAAAAAGTTTATACTCTGTTTCAACATCCCTCCTTTTCCTCAGTTGTCTTGATAATCAAAGAAAGTATGATTAGAAGATCAGGTATTAGAGGGAAAAACAAAACATCTGGTCAAATCTGACATGTGAAGAATGACATAAAATTCTGAATGTCAGTAAGTTTTAGCTAGAAAAATAAAAATTAAGAAGGGAAACATTTTAGGTAGCTAATAACAATGCAATCTTTAGGCCCTGAAATCTTAAGTGTTTAGGAAGGTTTTTTTTTTTAATTGTTTTGTTTTCTTCCCTTCCATTTTGTTAACCAAAACAAAACAAAAAAACAAAAACAAAAGCAAAACATTCAAACAGTAAAAAAAATACATGAGCAGAAAAAATATATAGGCACACAGGCTTGACAGAACTAATAGTGGTAGTTACTTCATCGGAACACTTACATTCTGTGTTCCATTTACCACTTAGCCACAGTCTTGACAATGCTAATATGCAGCTCCAGTATTTTCCATTTATATGATGACGTGTCTCCCATTATCAGATCAATGATCATACATTTTAAATTGGTTTGATGGGGGAGGAGAGTCAGTCTTGGAGAAAAGTAGGGAGCAAAATATAAAAGAAAATATAAAATATATAAAGCAAAATATAATTTATATTAAAAAACATTTTAAAAAACTGTTTAGACACATCAGGAAATGAAATGGCAGCAGAAAGATTTCTTCAAAGTCTAAACCCATTGGGCACCATATGGCCAGCTCCTTCAAAAGAACCAAGCAGCTGTATGCTTCACTGGCAGTTTGCTCCTGAGGAGTCTTCGGGGGTAGCTTGCCATAGCTTCAGAACTAGTGTTGCTATTTTTAGTGGTACTGATGGCTAAGATTGGTGAGGGAGAACAGGCAAGATGCTGATTCCATGGACTTCTGTTTGAATGAGAAAAAACACAAAGAATTTATATCATGCTACCCTAAGACACTGGGTAGATAGATGAAGGTGGGCGGAATGATAGGAGTATCTGGCACACTGAATTAAGAGAAGCTATCACATGAATTAGTACTACGCAATTAAATGGGAGATAGCATGACAGAGGAGAGAGCACTGGATTTGGAGTCTGAGGACCTGGCATCACAGCCCAGTTCTACTAAGTACAATCTGATGACCTCAACCAAGGCAAAATCTCTCTGTGCCTGTTTCCGCATGTATTTGGACTTCATAACCTCAGAGGTGCCTTCTAGCTCTTAATATATGTTTTTGTGATCCCGGTTCAATTAAGGCCCCAGCACTGACATTTACTCACTTTGGGTGAGTCAGTTAACTTCTCTGAGCCTCAATTTCTTCATCTGTAAAATGAGATTATTGGACCAGATGATATCTAAGATCCTTCCCAAATCCAAATCCATGATCCTATGAGAGTAGAACTAATTAGTCTTATTACTATTATTATGCACAAAAAATAACACCCACACTTTGATTCTTGAACCTGATTCATCAAATAAGAGGATGTTGCCTTGAACTATGAACACTTCTTTAAAATATAATCATTTTTTATGCTAAGAGAGAATTTTGTTTGCAAAGTAGTTCTAGAGTTTTCCCCTTATTTATATGTTGGTATATGCATAATTTTGATTATAATAATAATTATGATATTTCTCTGACATGTAAATTTTGAAAAGCTCTTTATTCACAAAAGCCCTATAAAATAGGTAATGTTGCCAGCCTCATTTTCCATACTAGAAAACTGAGATACTACAAGACTAAGGAACTTTTCTATTATGATAGAGGTAGTAAGTGTCTCCAAAATACAGCAGTGCCTCTCAATTTGTATATTTGCCTACATCAAATGAGTAGATAATTTATATTCATGTATGTATGTGTCTATACATATACATATATACATATATGTATGCATGTGTATATGTGTATTTACATACCAACACATATGCATATATGTCCAGCTCTAGTCTCACATCAACAATTATTACCTTTTGGATATTTCAAAATAGAGGTCCTGGAGGCAGCTTCAGTTCAACATGTTCAAAAGTGAATTTATTTTCTTTCCAACAAAATCTGTTTTTCTTCTATTTTTTCCTATTTCTTTAAAAGACACCACCTTTATTCCCGCAGACTCTCAGATCTGTAACCTCAGCAGTAATATCTTCAAATGCTCACTTTCCTTTGCTGCACATATCCAATAAGTTGCCAGATCTTGCCATTTAAACTTTGATAATGTCTTTTCTATCTGCCTCCTCTCCACTCATACAGCAGCATCCTTCATTCAGGTCTTCATCTCTTCTTTCCTAGATTATTTCAACAAACTGCTAGTTGTCTCAAGTATCTCTTATACCAGTTTACCCTACACACTACTTCTAAAGTAATTTTTCTTAAGTGCAGATCTGACCATGTGACTCCTCTACTCAATCAATTCCACTGTCTTCTTATTGTCTCTAAGATAAAACATAAATCTCTCTGTTTAAGTTTAAGACACTACACAGCCTTTCCTCATCCTATCTTTATAGTCTTACTGGACATCATTCCTTCTCTCTCACTGTGTGACCAAATCAAATTGATTTTCTCTCTGTTTTTCATTTATCACACTATGTAACTTTTCTCAGTGCCTTTGTATTGACTTTCTTATATGCCTGTAATATCCTCCCCCTCTTATCTTGTCCTCATGGCAGCCCTCTTTCTTTAAGATGCAGTTCAAACACCATATTAAACCTTTCCTGATTCCTCCCCCTGGTAGAGTCCTTCTTGCCAAAAATGCTTTATATTTAACTGTTGTAATTTATATACTTTATATTTATGCTATATTTCTTTTTACTTGTACTTGTCTCTCCCATTAGAATGTAACACCAATAGTAATCATTTCGTTCTTTGTACTTGTGTCACTAGTGTCTGACAAATAGTAGGTATTTAATGAATGCTTATTTTCTGTTGTTGTTTTCTTAATCTTGGCCTTTGTTTTCTTCAGTATGGGACATCCTCAGTGGCAAAAATATTTCTTCTCAAAGGATAAGATCAGCAACTCATCTATAACTTAGGATCTTAGAAAGTTGCCTGAGACATAAGGATAATTAACTCATTCTTGGTCACAAAGCTAATGTGTCAGAAGCATAACAGTGGTAACTCTAAAGTCAATATAGCACACTGATTACATTTTTATTAATCAATTTTATTTTATTTTCAGTTCCAAAATCTCTCTTCTCATGTCCCTCCCTCCCATCCAATGAGAAATTTGGAAAAAAAAAGAAATTAGGAAAAACATAAACTATTACAAACACATATAGTCAAACAAAATAAATTCCAGCCTTAACATTGACCAAAGAAATATGTATCAACTTGTATTCTGGGTCCATCACCTCTCTATCTACAGGTGGTTAACCTGTCTCATTCTGGAATTGCTATTGATCCTTACAGCACACTGACTTTCATAGACATCAAGTTAGAGATGGAGACTGCAGAGGTGATTTCATTGACATAGGAAACTCTACGTGAGTCAACTCCCTCTACCAATGCATATGAGTACCTTCTCTGTAATTTAGTCATAGAGAGCTGCCTAGGGTACTGAGAGATTAAATGAATCACCCAGAGTCACCTAGCAAATATACACAAATATGTGTATGTGGGCACACACACACACATACACACACATATAAATATGCAGACACATACAATATACAAGTATGCTTAGTATTTATGTTTTTTTTTTCATTTATATTACATTAGGTTTTTGCATGCATGTATTTCTTATTCAGTGACAGTTGTTTATTTTGAACCTCTCTGATTTTGTGACAGGATTGATTTTCTGTAGTAATGAAACTAAAATAAAAACCTCCACAGTAATGCTACTGTCCAGTGGCCTATGTAGGTGAGAATTCTAGATCAGTCATCCATATTTTATGTGACTTCAGAACTGTGTAATATCAGCCATTACAATATTTTCTCTAGTCCTGAAGGATTTGCAGCATAATCATTGCACATCACTAAGGCTTACATTGCTGATATTAGACAACTCTCCAAAAGTTTAATATCCTGACTACAAAAGCAATTTGTACTCCAACAAAATGAGAGTCAAGGCACCTGGGATAGTATTTGGGCAGCAGCCCTAATAAGCTTGGTGATTCCTTTCCTGGCAGCTATGTTCCTCCTTCATCTCTCTTCTCTCAAGAAATTAATGTCTATTTCTCTCCCCTCTTCACTTCCTTACAGTGGTGTTACAAAAAAATGAAATAATTTTCCTGACTACATTTTGAGTTTTTTGAAGAAAAGGATACTATAAATTCCAAATAATTAATATTTATTTTCATTATATTGATTGGATGTTCCTCTGTTTCTCTATTCTAAGTGCTGAGTAAGAAGGAGAATGACAGATTAAAAGGTTCTCAGGAGGGAGAGAAAACAAAGGAGGGGGCACAATGGCTGAGTTAAATTTAAGAATGATAGTTCTATGTGAGGGGTAGAGAAGATTTTAAAAAAAGAATTCACTAACTTGAAAAAGAAAAGAAGTTTGTGAATCAGTACTTAATTGCTAGAAAGTGATAAAGACAAATGATATTGGTGGGTGTGATGTGATCAAATAGTATAGGTGGGTGCTTCCGTTTGAGTAAAATATCATGAGTTATTCTGAGTTTAGCTGGCAAAAATTGTCAACTGGGTAAAATCATACAGGAAATGGCTATCAAAAGACTGAAAAATTATAATGCATTATGTGCATGGGAAATAATCCTTTAAGCTGTAGCATCTTTGTCAAGAAAAGGATACTTTATGAAGATGAATAACTGGACACTCAGTACAGCCAACAATGCAGATAAGATGGAAACCTAATGAAAGCCACAAACCTACCAGGCCTACACATTTTCTCAGCACTTCTTATACTGAATCGTATTCTAGTTGTAATCCATCTGACGACATAAAACTATCATCGGTCAAGTTAAAATTTTATTAATATATAAACTTCTTGAAAGAGAAACTGTTTTGTTTTGTCTTTCTTTGCCCAGTGCTTAACACAGGGCTTTTTTCATAGTAGGTCCTTCATAAATGACTGATGAATAGAATTATTAATTTCTTACCTCCTTCATTTATGTCTAGGCTAATTTGTTTTACTCATTGGATCTCAAAATTCAAAATTATGCCTCTCAGGGCTCATTTGTGCTGTAGTAGAAAGAGCACTGCAATTGAAGTCTTAGAAATGAGGTTCAAATCCAGGTTCTGCTATCTATTACCTATATGACTTCATAGCAAATAGAATACACCTTCCTTTGCCTTCAGTCTCTACTGCCCATACCATTTTACCATTTTTCCCTACCTCAAAGTCTTGTGGTGACAAGCAAGTGATGAAGCAGCAAGTACAGATACACTGGAATCTATAGTCACATCTGTGAAGGCAGGTGGCATAAGCCATAGGGTTGTCTTCTCACTGGACTGAAGCAGCAGCGGGATTTGGCAGCCCCCAGTGTGTCTGAGCAGCCTTTTTGAAGGACTGCACTGCTCACCCCCTGGAACATAGAAGGGGCTAAAAAAAGGTGTCCTAAAAATTACTTCACTCAACCTTGACCTGCCTATTGTGGCAGGTGGGTGTCACACCTTGCAGTTGAAACACACACACACACACACACACACACACGTATGTACACATGCACGTATGCACACACAGAGAAAAAATGTACAAAAACTTTTATAAAAATGATTCTACTCACCATTGTACATGGAATATGTGCATGCTTATGGACAACATTCAATCTAATAGACCTAGAAGACAAAAGGTCTTGTTTTGAGAGAATTCAGCAGTTATCACATCCAAATAGCATCCCTGAATGAAACAAGACTGGTAAATGAAGGCCAACTAACCAAAGTCAGACCTGGATACATGTTTTTCTGGAGTGGCCACAGTGATGGGAAATGCCATGAAGATGGCATAGGTTTCACAATCAAAACTAATCTAGTCAACAAGCTTGTATGTCTCCCAAAAGGACTAAATGACAGGCTCATGACAATGTGATTGCCACTTGAAGGAAAGTGCCATGCCACCATCATCACTGTGTGTGCTCCCACCATGGCAAACCCTGATGATGTCAAAGAAAATTTTTATAAAGACCTAGAGAAACTCATCATCAATGTGCCAAAAGAGTACACAATTATTATTCTAGGTGAATTTATCACCAGAACAGGTACAGACTATTAGACATGACAGGGAGTGGTTGGGAGAAATAGAGTTTGAAACAGCAACATCAGCACTCACTTATTACTGA
The DNA here is from genome assembly GCF_900497805.2 of Vombatus ursinus. Taxonomy (NCBI): domain Eukaryota; kingdom Metazoa; phylum Chordata; class Mammalia; order Diprotodontia; family Vombatidae; genus Vombatus; species Vombatus ursinus. The sequence goes on along the minus strand of NW_020949613.1, from coordinate 8,178,167 downwards.
AGATGTGTTCTCATGACCTTCTCATCACCAGCACTGACTTCCTTTTAGTAAGCACAATAAAATTTTGTGGATGCACTCTCACAGTAAACATTAGCATGTAATAGACTGTGGCATTGTAAGGAGAAGAGATGGGATGTAAGAGTGATGAAGGCAAAGTGTGGGGCAGAGTGCTAGACCAATGATAGACTTATCTGTTCTAAGCTAAACATTTGCATTCAACAAAAGTGGAGGCCCCAAGGCAAGATAACTACCAGAAGGCTTAATGACAACAATTTAGAGGGCTTCTCCTTGGGTGAACAGTTCTTTACTAACTTGGGGAGAAAGCTGAGCCAAGATATGGTTGGCAACAGTGAAGCAGAAAAGGAGTGGGCAGCTTTCAGAGATTTGGTGTACAGCACCACATTTGTTCATCTGAGCCAGAACACTCACAAACATCAAGATTGGCTTGAAGAAAATGATGGAGAAATTCAAAGGCTGCTAAATGAAAAGCAAGAACTCCACAGGGTTTACCAGCAGGATAATTCATTCATTTCTAAGAAGGCAGAATTTAATTCCATCAAAAGTAAAGTACAAGTGAAGCTTACAGAGATACAGGATTCTTGGCCCAGTAAGAAAGTAGATGAAACTCAGTTTTATGCTGATAGTAACAATAAAAAGGGTTTTATGCTACCGTGAAGGCTATTTATGGGCCAATGACCTATGGTGTATCTCAATTACTCAGTGCTGATAGAACCACATTGATTAATGATAAGCATATGATCCTGGAGAGATGGGCTGACCACTTCCATAGTGTTCTCAACAGATCATCATCAATGCTGAAGCCATTCTACCTAAGGCAGAAGTTACCCCCTCTCCAGCTAAACTTCCAAAAAAAGTGCTTATACAGAGATTAGAAGAAGAGATACAAGGTCACTCTCAAGGTCTCTCTGCACAACTTTAATATCTATTGTGAGAAATGGGAGACACTGGCAAAGGACCATCCAGCATGGTGTGCCCTCTTCAAAGAAATTCCTGCACTGTATGAACAAAGTAGAATTGTAGTAGCTGAAATGGAACATGAGATACTCACATTTAGAGACAACTCCACTCCAAATGATTATATGAACTATTTGTGCCCTGCTTGTGATGGAGTCGCCAAAGCTTTTATTGGTCTGATCAGCCATAGTTGGACTCACCGTACCTTGACACCAATATAGTGAAGCCATTTTTGTCCTCTTCAAGAACAAAGGAGACTAACCAACCAACCACTATCCAAGCTGCAACTGTATTTCATGGGGGTGGGGATGAAGTGATTATTCATTCACCATGATTCAGTGAAATGCCATCCATTTATTTTTTAAAGGGAAAAGGATATCATTTAATTTACTGATCACCAAATACCTTTTGAGTACCTTCATGTGTCACATGTAATGTGTTGAGTTAGGAACCAAGCAAGATACAAACAGAAATGAGATGTCATCCCATTCTTTTATAGTTAGAGATGAGACACACAATATATATTATAACATGAAAGTGACATGAGAGGTTCAAAGTGTTGTCAGCTCAAAAGAGGCAATCACTTCTGGCTATGTATATTTGTATGTTTATTTATTTTTGGTAATGGGATTGGGAATAGATTTCTGGGAAGGTTTCATGGAAGAGATGGCATTTGACCAGGACCTTGAGGCAACTGAACAGAAGGAGGTAGTCAATGGCTGAACAACATTTATTAAAATAAAGAGAACATAGTCTTGTCATTGTTATGCTTCTCCAACCATCACTGAATATAAATTAGCTGTTTTTACCCTCACCCTAACTCAACACCATAACTCAAGTATTTTTTTTTAATTTATCAAAGAATTAGACTTATACAACTTTAAAAAGAGAGAAAAACAGAGACAGAATTTTTTTTTTATGTGATACTAGAATCAGATTCTAAACTAGAGATTCCTGTGCTTAGCTAAAGCATACAGTCACCATTGAATTAGATTCCAGGTTTTGCCAGTAGCAGGAAGATTCATTTTATTTGGGACTAATTTCTTCATTTATATGTTTTCAAGGTGTTTCCAAGTCATTCAAAAGTTGAAGGGGCATAGGATTTTCTCAGGCATAAGACTTTTATGAAGCCTTTTCTTATAGAGAAGCATTGTTATGAATAACTGAGAATTATGCTGGACTCTTGACAATTTCAAATAATGTAGAAAGAGAGCTATGTTTTCTGGGTATGGCTAATGATAAACAGCAAAGCATATGTGACACACACACACACACACACACATATACACACTAACACACACAGAGACCCTTGCTTGTCAATGTAATCTCCAGGACAGGATAAGAGAAATAACTTTTAATTGCTTTCCTCATGAATTGTTTTAAACACTGTAGGCCTACACAAGAACATAGTCCAAAATGGTTGAAGGAAAAATTAAATGTCCATTATCACAGTCTGCATGTCCATGATTGTTAGCATATTCAGTAATACATGTTTTATATAAATGTAATTGAATCATGTGATTATTTTCATTTACTTTTGAAAGTTTTATTAATGCCTTTTTATAAAGACATATCACGATCACTTTCTACATTCCTTAACTCAGTGCTTAGCACAGTACTTGTCACACAGTAGGTACTTACTTAATGTTTATTCACTGGGTGACATTTCCTCAAATATTCCCTTGTAATAAGTTAAAATGGATGAGTGAAATTAACTGACGTATCAATGGAGATTGGGAAACATTCTGTACATATCTTGCACCTCTCTACTGAGAGGAGAGAAATGTGCTTGATTATATATCTTCTAGAAGAGAATGCCTGATTTCATTTAAACATAATTGAGTTGCTTTTTAGTGTTGGTTTCATATACACTGTTGTAGTCATTAAGTATATAAATTTCCTGATTCTACTTTCTTTACTCCATATCAATTCACATAATTATTCCCATATTTCTATGAATTCCTCTTATTTGTTTTGTAGCAGTAATATAACATCAAGTTTTTTATAACAATGTTTTAGCTAGTTCTTAAACAATAAACACCCAATTTCATTTTAATTTTAATTTTCCCCCTTTAAAAGTGATACTATGAATATTTTAATATGTATGGAACTCTTTGTCCAGTCTTTGACTGGTGGGGGGGTATGTTCTTTGTAGTGGACATATAGGGTATTAACTTTTTCTTACATAATTCCAAATTATTTTCAATAAGAGCAGACCAATTAACAGCTCTTTTGTTAATGAATAATTTTACTTACCTTCCCACAGCCCTTTCAATGTTAACTATTTCATTTTTATATAACCTCCATAAAGGTAGGAACTGCTTTATTGTTGTTGTCATTATTATGATGATGATTATTAGTGTTAATATTTTAACCCCAGCTAATAGCCCAGTGCCTGGTTCATAGTAGATACTTCATAAATTCTTTTTAAATTGAATGGAATTGAATCTTTGAAAAATTTGATAGGTAATACTTCCGTTGAGTCAATGGACTAAGATCCAGATATCCAAACAGGCTTCATGAAATTTCATGATAACTTTCAAGGCAAGAACCAGAAAAAGGGAAAGATAAAGATGATTTCCCAGTAACAAACTATGTAGATCCAGGATCAGGGCCATTTTATCAGTCCATGATTACTTTTTTTCCTGTATATCCCTGCTAAACAAACATCAGTTAGATCCATTTAAGTCATTAGAATCATATGAATTTGGATGCAGAGATGAATAAATACAGAGCTTCAGTGATGGTGTTTGTGCAGTCTTTTGATGGTTTTTCTAGTCTCGCAAAGAACTATGAACAATTCTTGACATTAACAGACATTTTGAGGGAAGACAGAAAAGTCTTTTATGAAAAGGTAAACTATACTACATGCTATAACAATTCTCAGTTGCTTAATAGACACACTGAAGTGCTATTGATCAACAAAATTGAATCATCCAAAGTAAATAATTTTTTTTAAATTTCTTAGGAAAAACAACAACAACAACAACATGATTTCTTGTGGCAATCTTGATCTTCATTTGTTAATACTCTGTGATTCAAAATCTAAGCATTAGCAGCCCAAATTCAGAACATTTTCATTGTGCTTATTTTTGTTTCCTTATTTCTTTCTCTTTTCAGTCAAAGAATTAATTTGCCAATTATTAAGTAACTACTATTTATAATGTACTATGCTATCCTGAGAATATCTATGTGTTAGTACTCACTTAAACTCATTTGGGATATATTCATCTTAATAATAACTGTGAAGCCATTTATAGCTTTGTATGTTTTATACACCTCTTTAGGAGTTTTTAATGATGGGAGTAATACCATATAATCCACTTTGATTTTCCAGGCTCAGAGTTTTGAGCTGGACTTTAAATTGTAATGCCAGTCTTTATGCAGTCCTGTACGTGTGTTACTCAGATAAGGCATCCCTGGGCTATTGAAATATAATCACCATCATCTCTTATTCTATTGCTACCAAGAATAAAAGCCAGCAACATGTGGCACTTGATTTAGAGAACTGGAAAGCTTCCAGCATCTTTAATATAATGTTTCAGAGAGCTTAGTGCCTTGTATCCCTTTATTCTCAGTGTGGATTGTCTTAAAGCTCTGATTTGCTGTATGTATGTAAAGGTAGTAGTGATTTTACTTTGCCTTACCAATAGATGCACTGTTTTTGCACTATCTGAAAGTACTGTTTTTTTCTCTCATTTAAGAAGTACATCACTGAACACTTTACTTTCCCATGATCCTTTTCTATATCCCACATCTTTTTCAAAATACCGACAACCACAAAAGAAGACAGCTAACAACATCATTTGGTCCATTAATTATTTTTTTAAATCACAGAATCTTAGAATTGGAAGGGACTTCAAAGTAATCATTAGACCTTTGTCTAAAAAGTTCTCTGAGGACACTCTCTCCAAATGCAGACCCATCCATTTTTGTATGTCTGTTATGATTCTTTTTCTTATATCTTGAAGTTTAATCTTCATTTTTCCAAATTCTTCCCATTGTTAATAATCCTATCCCCTTGGGGCCAGTCAGAATACCAATTCTTCCATAAGATCCATTCAGATATTTAAAAAATCATGCTCTTAAGTGTTCTTTTCTCCAGGCTAAACATCCCTTGGTCCTCAAGACAAAGGAAAAACAAATTTCATTGCAAGATCTGTTATATGATTTCCCACTTTTGTAAGATTTCTCTGAAATGCTTCCACAACAAATAATTTCTCATCTCTGCCCTCTTTCTTTGACTTGCTTGCCACTATTCTGTCCCTATTCTCCCACTACTTGTAAGGCTGGAAGTGGGAGTAGAAGTAGGGAGAGGCAACTGAAAACCTTATGTCTATGTCATTTCTCAGGTAGTGACCAGTCTTAACCTACACTCTATTCTCCCAAACATCCCCTCTTCCTACTTGAGAGAAATTATTTTGTATGGTCTAAAACCACTTCTTGTTTGATTAATAGGAAAAGTTTTTTTTTTAATCTCTGAAATATTAGTTCAATTTCATTTTGTTTTATCCACTGTATCCATTTTTGCTTAGATTCCTTTAGCCCTAAATGTTCTTTTACTCTAAATATTTTTCACACAATGCACAATCCTCTTTAAAAAGAAAAGAAAAACAGACAGAAACTTCCACCACAGCATATACTAGATAAAGAAAACCTTAATTTATTTGTCTAACTCTAGATACATGAAAACATTAATTAACTTTGTCTCTCATTACTAAATGAATATATTTAACTTTATTCTCTTTGGCAAGTTTACTTATCTGGTCCATTTCTAAATTCTTTTGAGGGAAAAACAAGAATCCTTCCTTTTTGTTGAATATCTCCCCCACCCCTTAATAATTTCATTGTGTTCAGCTTTACAGTATATACCACATAAACTTTTTCAGACAATCAGATTTCATATTCCCCTATACTAGTCTCACAAATCTCCCTTGAAATATGAAAGGTCCCCCTCCTACCACAGATACATTCCTATGGACTATGGTGTATTTTTGATATTGTAATGCTAAAGTCTGACCATGATATTTCTTCAGTATTGATCTTCAGGTTTCTTTCGTGTGTGTGTGTGTGCACGTGCACACGTGTGTGTGCATGCACAAGTTCTGTAGATTCTCTCAATCTGCATTTTCAATCTATTTCTAGTATTTCTGGACAGCAGTCTTACATGAGTTCCTGAATTATAGTGTTAAAGTTTTTTTTTAATCATTTTTCCCTCAAAGTTCCACAGCCTTTAGATTATCTTATTACTTAGTACATTCATTTTTATTATTCTTGTTTTAAAGCTCTCATATGTTCTACAATCTACTTGTGTTTTGACTTTGATTAATTTTCATTTTGCTTCTAGATTTTTTAATTTCAAATTTGGCTTTCTCCTTTTCCAACTACTCTACTCTTTGGCACAGAAGCTTATTTATACATTCTAAATTATCTATTATTTAAACTTACTAATATATTAAGAAATCAAATTTCTGTTTTTATTTCTTTGCTTTCTTCACTTGATTCTTAATTATCTTGTTTCTCTTGTTTCTCTTATTTCTAATCATTCTAGAAACCCTTGGCATTATTGAATTATTTCTGGGGGCCTTGTGGAATTTAATGTAATGCTTTCCCTTTCCATTGAGAGTTTTGACCCAATTTCCTTTGTTGTAAAGAATTTGTTCACTGTAATGAATTTTTTTTCCCTTTCACCATTCTTTCTGTAGATTTTTTAAAAATGTGGTACTTCCTATAATTCTGCTTATTAATGTCAAACTCTTCCCTTCTTTTTAGTTAACTTTGGGAAAGACTCTGGCTATATGTTTCTTACCCACCTGCTACTGTTCTCTCTCTGTTCTTTCCATAGCATTGGGAAGTGGGTGAAACACATGGTCCTTGATAGAAGTGAAATCATTTTTAGTAATTATTACTGGGATACAATTTCCTGCTTCACTACTTCTGGGAGATGGTTTCTTCAATCTTTTGGTCTTTGCTTTCTAATTCAGTGGTCAGCTTTCTTCTGTGCTTAGAGAAATCCCTGAGGCTAATAAGATTCACAGGCCTTGATCCACAAAGATGCTTGGCAGGGTTCTGTGCAAAACTGCTGAGGAAAATCCTAAGAGCTTTTACAATTAGGATTCTTTTCTATCTCTTCCTCAGCTTTTCTACAAACTGCCTCCTTTTTCATCCTGATCACATTGCATAGCAGTTAAGGAAAGAGACTTCAAATCAAGAAGACCTTTGATCAAATTATTTCTCAGATACTATTTCCAGCTGAGCATGTTTAACTTTCTTCTGTTTGATAAATTTACATGTAATCTACCTAGTTCACCTCTAAATTCTTTTGAATTTAGTTGGATTGGACTTTACTTTGTTGTGCCTCGATTTCCTAATCTACAAAATGGAAGTGGGTGTTGGATTCAGTGGCTTCTAAGTCTTTCCCTAGTTACAAACATGTGAATTTATGATCATGCTGTAATATATTTGAAAGTTGTAACAGTATAGAATCTATGGACCATTCTTTCCTACACAGCTGCTAAAGGCATTATGTCCATTTAGTCTATTCAAGTTTATAAAGCCTCAGCCCATACAAAAACAAAAACCCAGTCTAGTAAAGACATTGGTGTCATTCATTCATGGGAAATGCTATAGCTGAACTTCTCTTGGATTCTGCCCTCTTCTACGTCTCCTGCCTTTCCCCATTGGGCCTAGTCCTGGTCTGAATCATGGAAATCCAGGGGATGGGATGATACGATGACATAGTTATAACTCCAAAAACACCTGATGTCTAAAAACTAAAGTAGTCTGGCACCGCAGTGGAGTTTGGGGGAGGAATGCAGTGATTGGGCTATGTCAGAGGACCACTGAAATGAAGAAGAAGGGGGACATTGAAGATGGGGTGGTTTTCAGATTTTTTTCAATTTCTCTAAGAATTGCCTTGAGCTTACTCATTTATTTTTTTCCTTTCTTGTCATTCCTTTCTCAATTTTTCATGACATTGTTGGATGATTTCTTGTTGATTTTAAGAGTTATAGGAAACTGAGCTCCAGTTACCTTTACCATTCACAGTTCATCCTCATATTTCATAAAAGACCTTCCCCTCATCCACCTCACATGAAACTCTCTGAACCAGAATTGAATGTAGTGTGAATAGGCTGGAAAGCAATAGGACTGTGATTTCTCTTGTTCTGAAAAATGATTATTTTTTCAATGTAACCTATAACCACATTAGCTATTTTGGGCTATTATATCACACATTAATTTCATATTAAACTTTCAGTCCACTAAAACATTCAGTTTATATTTTTTTTTCAAACTAGTTAGGAAATCAGTAGATGACATGGTTCAGACAAATAGCTAACAGGTAGATAACAGATCCTGAATGAACATTTCAATACAGAGAACTATTTATAAATTAGCTACTGATTCCTTTATCCTAACCATTGATTTTCAAAACTGAAAGATTAATTGACATACATCCAATGATAAATCCTGTGGAACTCCACTAGAGACTCCTTTCTATGTTGACATGCATTCCCTTGGTTCATGTCAAGCAAATCTGAATCCATCTAATTACACCATCATCTAGCCCATATTCTCAATCTTATTCACAAAAATAACATGAAAGTCTTTGTTGTATGTTTTGCTAAATTCTAGGTAAACTATTTTTACATCTACCATTTCAGTTACCCTATCAGAAAGTGAAATGAGACTAGTTTGGCATGACTTGTCTGAGGAAGCTGTGCTGTCTCTTTGTGATCACTGTTTTGTTATTATTTTTACTAGATTATCATTAAGTATTCCATTTATTTGGCAGAGAAAATAAAAGCAAGTGAAAAATAGAATAGTTTTACCATCTCTCCTTAATCAATTAGCATTATTCCATACACACTAAATGTGGTCCTGTTCCTTCTCTGAACTGTACATTATCTGATCATCCTCTTTTCTCCAATCTAACTTTAAAAAAAAACAAACAAAAAATACAGATTTTTGTCATTATTGTCCTTCATATTCCTCACTAGACTCAACTTATTCTTAACTTCACCTCTCTGGCTACTATTTTTTGTGGGATGTTGCTGAGCTTTTATATTCATCTTGTGTTACTTGCTATTACTTCCATGTTTTATGCATATCTTTTAAAAACCAGGTTGATTGATAAGTTCTCTACCTAGCTCCATCAGTCTCACTATAAAACTCCCCTTTTCTGCCTTATCAAAGTTGTTTTCTTATATACTCAAAAATTCATTCATAGGACTGACTCATCTTTTCTGGTTTGACTTCATATATCAATAGTATATTACCTACCATTTATCTGATGCCTTTGAAATATCATACAAAATCTAGGACGCATGTAAGGCTGTGCTCAATTTTCCTCTCCTTTGTCACAAATGTTAAGATGAAGCAATCACTTTCTCCCAAAAACCTTCCATGATTTCTACTTCAGCAGTTAATTCTTTTCTCTTCAAGTAGAATCAAATCCAGAAGACCAGTTCTATCATGGTTTCCATTACCTTTGAAGGAAGAAATTATCATTAAGTCCAATAAAACAATCTTTTCAAAGAGACAGACATGTCCGAGCTTTTTTGCCTTAATAAAGCAGAACTTAAATTTGGTATCTTTCTCCAGTAACTGTTCTATAATCGTGGTTCAGTGTTTTTTTCTCTACTTTAACTTTTTCTGTACCTACCCATAAAGCAAGAATAGAATGAAAGTATTATAGGCCAATGGTCTAAAATCTTGCTTTGAGTGTGCACACCATGGAATGGAAAAAAAGCCTGCTCATATGTGTACATTTATTTTTATATTTTATATGTGTACTATGGTAGTAATAATATGCACACTACAAAACTTATTTAAAATTAAATTTTAAATGGATAAGATAAAAAATGGAAAAAGTCTTAAATTAATAAGGAGCCACTGGAATTTGTTGAGTAAAGAAATTATATGGTCAGACCTGTGCTTTCGGAAAATCACTCTGGTAGCTCTTTGATGAAATAGAATGGAAAGAGAAAAGGGGCATAGAGAAATGCAATGGTATTGTTATAGTCCGGGTCAGAAATGATAAGGGTCTGAATTAGGTGGTATATGTTTCATTGCAGAGAAGAAGATACATGAAAGAGATGTTGTAGGAGAAGAAATCACACTATTTGGCTCTATATTAGATATGTGGGGTGAATGAAAGTGAGGAGTTTAGGATTATAACTATGTTAGGAAACCAGTCTCTAGATAGTAATAAGGAAGTTTAGAAAAGAGGTGAGCTTGGTGGCAAAGATAATGTAAAAAAAAAAATTTTAATGTAGAATGCAAGTCATTTTTGCCTGTCCATCCTATGCAACTCATTGTGCTCCACCCAAAAAGAAAAAGTGTCTTTGTAGAAGAAGAGGAAAGCCCTTAATTATTAGTCACTACCTTGGAACACAATGGTACGTATTGTAGTCACAAGGCAATTTCAGAGTTACAAAGTGTCAATTCTACATGGAATGGGGTGGGGAAAATTTCCCAGTGACAGTTTCATAGCTACTATTCTGGGGGCTTAGGTAACATCTTATAACTGACCTAAGGAGTCAACACTTGGTTCAGAAGGGAGGAGATAGGGATCTTGCATAAGAGTGGAAGGAGGCTTTTTAGAATTGAGGGTGGAGAAGAGACTTCTCTTAGAGAAAAGCCCAAGATGAGCTATCAAGGTGAGATTGAGTTACAACCTTTCTTCCTGCTTGATTACACATGCCTTTGGTCATATCAATGGGCTGCATTATCCATTTTGTGTATTTTTTTTAACATTTCTCATTTTTTGTTTAAAATTTATGTATGGGAGTAGAGCCAAGATGATGGAGAAAAGGCCTAGACTCCCCTGAGCTCTCCACAAAAGTCCTCTGAATACCATTACATAATATCATAAAATGATTACCAGAACAGCAGAACCCACAAAAGGACAGGGTGAAATAATTTTCTAACCAAAGACAACATAGATAAGAAAGGTCTGTCACACATGGATAAGAGTGGAACACAGTACAGTGTAGGCTGCACCAGGACAGACCCAGCCCCAGTGGCCAGGAGCAAACCTTGGAAGCCACAGAATCTGGAATGGCAACAGCTACCTCCAGAGCTGTCAGTTCACAACTGGTCAGAAGGAGATTACAGGAGTCTCTTTGCTTGTACTGAGGCAGGACTCTGTATGCTTTACTCACATCTGAGCAGCAATCTTGTGTGGCAGTCCCAGGGCAAAGAGGAGCACTAGTAAACCAAATCTTGTGGGCCACAGGGGAGCAGGGACCCTTCACACAGTTCCAGGGGATAAAAGAGTGCTTGTAGTCACAGACAAAAGCACAGGCCAGGAGAGCAGTAAACATACCTCTCCTTAGATTACACCTCCTTGGAAGAACTGAAAACTTACAAGTCCCTAGAAGTATCTCTGAAAACAGTTACACAAAACATTGAAGCTTGGGAAAGTGAGACCTTTGCCCTGAAAGCAAAACTTTACTTTAACAATGAGTTAAAAGTCAAGACAAAGGCTAGGAAAATGAGTAAACAACAGAAAAAATTCTGAACAGAGAAAGTTGCTATGGTGACAAGGAAGATCAAAACAAACATTCAGAAGATAACAAATTCAGAGCTCCTATATCCAAAGCCACCAAGAAATATATGAATTGTCTCAGTTCATGGAACAGCTAAAAAATATTTTGAAAATCAAGGAAGAGAGGTAGAGGAAAAATTGGGAAGAGAAATGAGAGTGATGCAAGAAAATAATGAAAAATGAGTCAACAGCTTGGTAAGAGACAAAAAAAAAATTACTGAAGAAAATAACACCCTACAAAAGAAACTAGGAAACTAGAACTAGAAAAAAATAATAGCAAAATTCATCTGGAAGAACAAAAGAACCAGAATATCAAGAGAATTAATGAAAAGAAATGCAAGGGAAGGTGGACTAGCCATATCAGATCTTAAATTGTATTATAAAGCAGTAATCATCAAAACTAGTTGGTACTGGCTAAGAAATAAAGTGTTGGATCAGTGAAATAAGCCTCACACAAGACAAAATAGTCAATGACTATAATAATCTTCTGTTTGATAAACACAAATACTCCGACTTCTGGGATAAGAACTCACTATTTAACAAAATCTTCTGGGAAAAATGGAAAACAATATGGCAGAAACTAGGCATAGACCAACATCTTATACCATATGTTAAGATAAAGTCAACATGAGTACACAATTTAGATATAAAGGCTGATACTATAAGCAAACTAAGAAAGCACATGTCACACTTATGGAAGAGGGAAAATGTATGACCAAACAAGAGATAGAGAACATTATGAAATACAAAATGGATAATATTGACTACATTAAATTGACAAGTTTTTGCACGAACAAAGCCAATGCAATCAAGGTCAGAAGGGAAGCAGAAAGCTGAGAAGCAATTTTTGTAGCCAGTATCTCTGATAAAGGCCTCATTTTCTAAAATATATAGAGAACTGAATCAAATGTATAAGAATACAAGTCATTCCCCAATTGATAAATGGTCAAAGGATATGAGCAGGCAGTTTTCAGATGAAGAAATTAAAACTATCTATAGTGATACAAAAATTGCTCTATTTTCACTATTGATTAGAGAAATGCAAATCAAAACAACTCTGAGGAACCACATCACACCTATCAGATTGGCTACTATAACAAAACAGGAAAATGATAAATGTTGGAGATGTGGGAAAATTGGAGCACTAATGCACTGTTGCTGGAGTTTTTAACTGATCCAACCATTCTGGAGAACAATTTGGAACTAGGCCCAAAGGCTATAAAACTGTGTGTACCTTTGATCCAGCAATACCACTACTAGGTCTGCATCCCAAAGAGATCATAAAAATGTGAAAAGGACTCATACATACAAAAATATTTATAGCAGCTTTATTTTGTGGTGGCCAAGAATTGGAAATTGAGGGGATGCCCACCAATTGGGGAATGGCTGAACAAGTCATGTCATATGAATGTAATGGAATACTATTGTGCTCCAAGAAATATTGAGCAAGGACAGCTAGGTGGTGCAGTGGATAGAGCACCAGCCCTGAAGTCAGGAGGACCTGAGTTCAAATCTGGCCTCAGACGAAACACTTGACACTTACTAGCTGTGTGACCCTGGGCAAGTCGCTTAACCCCAATTGCCTAAAAAACAAACAAACAAATGTTTGTTGGGGCAGCTAGGTGGTGCAGTAGATAGAGCACTGGCCTTGAAGTCAGGAGAACCTGAATTCAAATCCAGCCTCAGACCAAACACTTAACACTTCCTAGCTGTGTGACCCTAGGCAAGTCACTTAACCCCAATTGCCTAAAAATAAAAAAAAAAATGTTGAGCAGGCAGACTTCAGAAAAACCTGGAAAGACTTACATGAACTGCTGCTGAGTGAAGTGAGCAGAAACAGGAGAACATTGTACACAGTAACATCCACAATGTATGATGACTAACTTTGATAGACGTAATTCTTCTCAGCAATGCAAGAATCTAAGACATCTCCAAAAGACTTAAGATGGAAAATACTATCCACATCTAGGGAATAAACTATGGAACCTGAATGCAGATGCAAGCATACTATTTGCTTTTTTTGGTTGCTTTGTTATGTTTTTTCTTTCTCGTGGTTCTTGTTATTGGTTCTAATTCTTCTTTACAATATGACTGATGTGAAATTATATTTAATATGAGTGTTTATGTAGAGCCTATATCAGTTTACATGCATTTTGGAGAGGGTGAAGGAAAGGGAGGGGGAGAAAATTTATAACTCAAAATATTATGGAAGTGAGTACTACCATATCTATGTACATTATGCTAATAAAGACCTTCATGAGTAACCTTAAAAAATGAAATTAAGGGGCAAGAGAGGGATGTACTGGGAGAAAGAGAAAGGGAGGAGTATAATGGGATAAATTGCCTCATATAAAAGAAGCAAGAAAAAGATTTATAGTGGAGTAGAAGAGGGGGAAGATGCGTGGCAGTGAGTGAACTTTACTCTCATCAGAATTGGCTTAAGGTGGAAATAACATACTTACTCATTTGGGTATGGAAAGCTATCTTAACCTACAGGAAAGCAAGAGAGGAAGGGGATAAGAGAGGGGGCAGTAATAGAAGAGAAAGGGAAATATACAGAGATCAAAGTCAAATTTATAAAAATAAAAGATATACCCCAATTGATAAATTATCAAAAGATATGATCAGTTTTCAGATGTTATTTATAAATAATAACATATAAATAATCAAAGTTATTTATAGCCATATAAAAAAAACATTCTAACTCACTATTGAATGGAGAAATGCAAATTAAAACAATTATGAGGTACTATCTCACACGTATTAGATTGGTTAATAGGATAGCAAAGGAAAATGACAAATGTTGAAGGGGACATGGGAAAAATGAGACATGAAGGCACTGTTGGTGGAATTGTGAACTAATTCAACCATTATGTAGAGCATTTTGGAAATATGTCCAAAGGGCTATAAAACCATCCACATGCCCTTTGACCTGGCAATATCACCACTAGGTCTGCGTCCCAAAAGAGATAAAAAACAAAAAGGAAAAGGACCTATATGTACAAAAATACTTACAGTAACTCCTTTCTGGGGGCAAAGAATTAGAAATTGGTGTCCATCAATATGGGAATGGCTGAACAAGTTGTGGTATGTGATTATGATGGAGGACCTTTGTACTCTAAGAAATGATGAGAGGGATGCTCTCAGAAAAACCTAGAAAGACTTGCATGGGTTGATGCAAAGTGAAATGTACTGTGTAGAAAATATCTGCAATATTATAAAATGATCAGCTGTGAGTGACTAAGCTATTCTCAGCAATACAGCAATCTAAAACAACTCTGAAGGACTTATGATGAAAAATGCTATCCATTTCCAGAGAAAGAACTGATGGTGTCTGAATATAGATTAAAGCATACTTTTTTTTTTAACTTTATTTTCCTTGAGTTTATTTTTTGTTTGTTTTCTTTCACAACATGACTATTATGGATACATTTTGCATGACTAAACATGTATAATCTATATCAAATTGCTTGCCTTCTCAATGGGGAAGGGAAGAGAGGAAGGGAGAGAATGTGAACCTCAAAGTTTTAAAAATAAATATTAAAAATTGTTTTTACATGTAATTGGGGAAATGTAAGATAATAAATAAGGAAAAAATGATAAGCAGGATGCTCTTAGAAAAACCTGGAAAGACTTACATGAACTGATGCAAAGTGAAATGTATCGTGTACAAAGTAATAGCAATATTATAAGATGATCAGCTGTGAATGACTTAACCATATTCAACAGTCCAGTGATCCAAGACAATTTGAAGTACTTATGATGAAAAATGCTATCCATCCCAATATAAATAACTGATGGTTTCTGAACACAGATTAAAGCATACCTTTTTTTTTTAACTTTCCTTATTTTTCTTGAGGATTTTTTTTGGTCAAAGCTTTCTTTCACAACATGACTAATATGTAAATGTTTTGTATGACTGCACATTTGTAACCTATATAGAATTGCTTGCCATTTCAATGAGAGACTGTGGAGGTAGAATTTGGAACTCAAAGTTTTTAAAACATATGTTAAAATTGTTTTTATATGCACATGGGGAAAATAAAATACTAAGTAACAAGAAAAAATAAAATTTCTCTACGCAAATGAATGAGCTATAAGAGTTTATCAAGAAATATAAAGATTCAAATAAAACTGATGTAGAGTGAAATAAAAGCAGCAAAATAAGTACTACAATGTAAATGAAAAAGAGCACTGAATAGAAACAACATCAAATAATTAGAAATCAATAATCGTCCTGTACAAAAGGGTGAAGGAAATACTAGAGCATGATATTATATTCATTTTCATACATGGAAAATGTAACTCATATTTTACTTAATTGTTTTTCTTTATTAAAAAGGAGAGTTAAATTTCTATCTGTGGTTGGGAGTCTCAGAAATGACTAATTTAAAGGCAAAACATTTTAAATATGAAATAAGAGAAAAATACAGTTTGACATACATGTTCAAGGAAATCAAATGCTGATTCTTCACATCTTTTCACCTTAAATGAATGTTAAATAGATTGGTGTGAGGAAAGCACTTTATTATAGCTCTATTTGAAAACAATTTATAGTCTATTTCATTTTAAAATGCATGTTCTAAATGTAGGATTTGATTCTTCCATCTAAGTAGCTGGATGATATAGTGCATAGAGTGTTAGGTCTGGAATAAGAAAGAACAGTTTAGTATTCTCAGGAATCTGGCCTATATAGCATAAAACTAGGTGAAAGAGTATTGAATTTTCTGCTATCCAGCATACACACAAATACACATACACATACACACATACATATATATTTCAAATATTTGAGTGAATTTACTGATGTTTAGGATATATAACATAACATAGACTTTCTTGATCTTTCCTTCTCAAAGTGTCCTTCTTACCAAAATTAACTTGAATAGGTTTTGTAAATATTTTATAACACATGTGAAAATATACAAGTTGTATGATCATGTCGAGAGTAAGCTCCTTGAGAACAGGACTTATTTTAGTTTTGTAATTATTTCCCCAGTGCCTAAAATAATTCCTGACACATAATAAGTGCTTCATTATTATTTGTTGATTGACAAGGAAAAGGTATTTTAATAATAATTCATCCACATTAGCAATAGCTGACGTATATAGTGTCATTTAAGTTTAATAGTGTTACATATATGTTTATATACATATACATGTGTATGTGTATGTATGTATATGTGCACACTGTGATTTTATTTGATCCCTACAATAATTCTGTGAGGAAAAGACTACCCCTTATTTTTCACAAGACTAAACTGGGACTCAGAGAGGTTACCTGATTTACCATTGGTCATATAACTGATAAATGTCAGAAGAAGAATTTGAACTCACTACTCATTCATTGATCCATCTATTTATTCATTCATCCATTCATTCTTACATTCAACAAATTATCTAAAAATAGAATATTTTTTTTTAGTGTGGTGAATATGGACAAGTAGAGTTAGCAAACTGGTGATTCTCATTCTCTAGCTAGAGGTAGTAAATTTATTATAAAAATGAAGCTGTCTGCACAACTTTAAATATTTCCTACCAAACTGATTCATGAAGTGGTCTAATATTTCCATGCAATTAGCAGTGGCATTTTCAAAATGGAATAACCAAGAGACCAACAACCTTCTCTGATGAGTGAATTCTCTAGGGCAGATACTTTAGACAATTACATTATTCTGAGGGAGCACTCACCAAAGAATTACATCAGGCTTTGAACAGATGCTGCAAGAACCCTATTTTATTACTGGTGCACCACAGTGATGATATTAAAAGTCTTCATCTCCTCCCTCGCATCTGATGTTAAGACAGACTTTCACATTTCTCAGCTATGACAATTTAGTGGTAAGCCTCATGTTAATGTTCAAAGAAACTTTAAAAAAAATCACCAAGACAACTGTTTTCTTTCTTTTTTTTTCCTTACTGTAAAAATTAAACTCACCCATTAAGTTAATTTTTTATGATGACTCTAAGGAGTCTTCACCTCTAATGGTTGGTAAAGGACCAATTCCAGTGGATGGATTTTTTTCTTTTTCTTTCTCCTAACATGGCAAAAAAAAATAAAATTAATTCATTTTAAATTTCTTAGAAGTCAAAATCTAATACCCATTGACAAATCTGTGTCACTAGTAATCGATAAGTATCCTATCTCACAAGCTAAATGCTTTATTTGGGATTTATTCAGAAAATCCACAATACTTTTAATAAGCCACATTCTCTTTTTCTTCATCTTCTCTGCTCTGATCTCTGATTTTTTTTTCTTTGTGCTACAATGATGGTAGTGAATGCAGATGAGACTCTAAAGAATATAAGGGAAGCCAGACATGTTGACATAATTAGATAGATAGCCTATTAAATGTGTCTCAAATTAATTCCCAAATCTAAGCATGTTTCACAATGCCATTTTTTCCTATAGAATCTTCAGTACAGGTGATAGGTTTGTTTAATCATAAAATACTTTGATCTTCTTGTTAAGGTAGAGTCTTTATGAGCCACAGTTCATGAGTCATGAACTTGTTGAAAAGTTCCCAAGATGTGGAATGCTAATCTTTAGGCAAGAACACAGATTACCTATTAAAACAGATTTAAATTTTTAGGAATGTAATGCTATCTGTTCTAGTGTTAACATGACTGTAATTTTCAATTTTGTGTGTGTGTGTGTATGTGTGTGTGTAAAATGTTCACTTCAGTACTTGTTATTTGTGAGAAAGTATCTGGCTTATTACTCTGTTTGAG
Source organism: Vombatus ursinus (assembly GCF_900497805.2). Classification (NCBI taxonomy): domain Eukaryota; kingdom Metazoa; phylum Chordata; class Mammalia; order Diprotodontia; family Vombatidae; genus Vombatus; species Vombatus ursinus. The sequence continues at coordinate 8,159,908 of NW_020949613.1, read as the reverse complement.
AAAAAGGTATATTATCAAAGAAATGAATAGGTCTTATGGTCTGAGAAAAACATTGCAAATGTGAGAAAGGATATTTTATTTGGTACAGCAATTGCACACAATGACATAGAATTCTGTATTAATTATATACCTCTTTATGGAAATGTGCATATATGTAATATGTACTGCTATATTATACAGAGATAGATGATAGATAGATATGTAGCTCAGTCCCCTTATTTTACAAATGAGGAAATTGAGAACTTAAGTAATTAAGGGGGGGGCAACTAAGTGGTGCAATGGATAGATTCTGACCTTGAAGTCAGGAGAACCTGAGTTCAAAACCAGCCTCAGACACTTGACACTTACTAGCTGTGTGACCCTCATCAGGTCACTTAACCCCTACTGCCTCACCAAAACACACACACACACACACACACACACACACACACACAGAAATTAAGTAACTTATCCAAGATCTTACACTTAAGAAATGGAAGAACTAGAATTTAAGACAGTTTAATTCTGAATTCAGTCTTCTTTCCAACCCACCCATCTCTAGGTGTCACAGAGACACATGAATCATGTAAATATAGGTCCCTTGTGGATTCCCCTCAAAAAAATTGTAAGCATGAAACTAAATTTGTATTGCCACGTAGGTCAAAAGCAGAATGGAAGACATGCAAAAATGTTTATGTTATATTGCCCAGCAGTCCCAAAGTCTAAGATCCACTAGAATGCAAGATTCTTGAGGGCATGTATCATATAATATTTTATCACTGTGCTCCCAGAACATTGTACAATGCACAGAACATAGGTGATCCTTGATTAATGACTGTTAGAATTGAAATGAAATGAATCAAACCTATTTATGAACCATAAGGTTTTCATTTTAAATTATTGTTGTTATTGTTGTTGTTATTATTATTTTTATTATATTTGGTATTTACCATAGCACCCACCACAGTTATAAATACTCAGGAAAAGTTTGTTAAATTGAAATAAATACAATTCAGGGTGTGAGAATGTCTTCTAATTAATGAAAATAATGAAGTTTGGCATTGACAGCAAAAGTAAAAGTGATACTTGGAAACCTTCAAAGTTAACATATGGAAGGTCTTTAAGTAAAGGAACAACTTGAGAAGTTAGTTATATATTTAACATAATAAAGAATCACAGTAGCTAATGCATGTCTGAAAAAAAAGATATTGTGAACACCTCAAAGGCAGAGAAATATAAACTATGAAAAGCTGTTCTATGACTATCAATCTGTTTATTTGTCTATATCTCACTTATACAGTCCTTTGAGTAATATTTTGTTTAGTTTTACCAAATTTTGTGTATATATGTGAGAAAGAAGAGGAGAAGAAAGGAGCAGTTAGGAAAGGAAGATAAAGAAAAGGGAAAGAAAGAAGGAAAGAAAGAAAGAAAGAAAGAAAGAAGGAAGAAAGAAAGAAAGAAAGAAAGAAAGAAAAAGAAAGGAAGAAAGAAAGAAAGAAAGTAAGAAAGAAAGAAAGAAGTGAAGGAAGGAAGGAAGAAATGAGGGAGGGAGGGAAGGAAGGAAGGATGGAAGGCTAAGCACACAACCATCAAATCAGAGTTAGAAACATGTATTGAACAAACAAGGTCAATTTATGAGAACTGGCCTATATTACTCCCCAGTGTGATTTTTCTATCTATTCTTCAGATAGAGAAATGATTTTTTTTTACAAGAGTTTTATTGACTTGTTTTGGGTTCTATAAAAACTGGTTCTTATTTTGCTCTTTGAGTGTAGATGTTGTTGTTCTTGCTGTTTTACGTATAGATAAATGCAGAAAGCTTGTTTGAATTATTTGTACCAATTACATTAAATCCCAGTTTTCCATTTGTTCTGGTGTTGGTCCTCCTGAATATCATGATAAATATTTTTAATATATTTTAATGTGTTACTGTTACAGAAAAATTTTCATAGCCACAATAGTATTAGACAACATTTACATTAAATTAAATTACATGCATACAATTAAATTGAATGATGAAAAAATCAGACTTAAAACAACACTTTGGAGCCTGGCAAAATTGGATTCCTTGATAAACTGCACAAGAAGATAGTGAATAGAATGTAGATAGCTAAACTAGATATTATTTTGTTTGTAATATCTCTATCAGGGATTAATACTCTCACTCAGAGACATTGATTTGTTTCTAGATTATTTTTCTTTTGATTGATTAGTGTTGTACTGCAGTGTCCCTTCTTCATATATCTAATGAGAATCAATATGACTTGACAGCTATAACTTCATCTTGGAATGATTACTGTGCAATCTGAAGTAATTTGTGCCTTTTCAGTAACGTTTTTAAAGAAAATTTGCACAGTCTGTTACTTTAGCTTGTCACCATAGGTTACTGGGGAAATGTAGTATCTACTTCACCCTCTTTGGGTAGGAAAAAAAAAAACATTTCCTGTAGGTAAACTGACAATGCTAATCTTCCCAATGGAAAAAAAATGAAAAACTTGTAATTTAATGGAATATCAAATGAGTATTGATTTTATTATACTCAGAGAACTTCTTTGAAATTTAATTTCTTTGTGTGTTATTGTTGTAATTAATGTTATTTATTTTATATAAACTAATACCTGAAAATTCCAGATTGCACTTGTCTTTCTGATTATCTCTTTTCAGAAAAAAATCAGGTATTCAAGTGGATGAAAGTGTACATTATAAGCCTTTAGTCTTTGTTTTCCTTTGGGGAATTAACTACCTTTCCTTTGTCTTGATTTCTTTCATAGTCAGATGAAGTAAACATTTGCCAAGAGATAATACTCAGAGTTTCCCAAAGCCCAAATGGAACTAGGAACTAATAAATTTCAAGTAGTTGTAATGGTGATTATTTTAATATATGTAAAGTCCATATCTTAATTACATATTTTCCTAGGAGCTAATTATCCGACCATATATTATTATATCTTCTTATTCATATATGTAACTAATTATGATTTTTGAGGGTTTTTTAACTTAAATACAATAGAATGGCCAGTGAAGATTTTCCAAATGAGGCCACAAATTTGATTTAAATGCAGCTTCCTCTTCCTCTAAAATGTATAGTATAATCCAATGTGTTATTTTGAAAGGTGTCCTTCTTGTCTGTGCTTTCTTCTGACTTTCCTTCTATTCTTGTCTATTTATTAAAAAAAAAAACTTTGATGACCATTTTTTGTAAATTTAATCATTCTTTATTTTTGTAACTCGATCACCAGCCTCACTCTCCTCCTCCACTCACTACTGTTCCCCCCTCATTGAAAGAAAGAAAAACAAAGTAATTTTATCAAATATGCTTCGTCAAGCAGAAAAATCCCCACTTTAGCCATGGCCAAAAATCATGTCCCATTCTGCACATTCAATTCATCACCTCTCTGTTAGGTCTAGATACATATATCATTTATGTTCCTTGGAATTGTGGTTGGCAATTGCATTGATTAGAGTTATTAACTTTTTCAAGGTTGTATTTGTTTGCTATTTGAATGTTATAAAAATATTCTATGGGCTCTAAAAACTTCCGTAACAGTTCATATAAGTCTTTCCAGTTTGTCTGAAACCATCCTTTTTAATCATTTCTTATGACACAGTAATATGACATCACATTCATATGTCATAATTTGTTCAGCCTCTACCTAATTGTTGTACACCCTGCTAACTTCAGGTTCTTTTGTCACTCCTCCCCACACACATAAAAAAATCTGCTATAAATATTTTTGTGTAGAGGGGTCATGTTCCTTTTTCTTTGATCACCTTGAGAATTTTTAAGCCTCATTAAACAATAGAAACTATTAAGTGACCTTTGGATTTATTTCCATATTGCTTTCTAAAGTAGCTGGACCAATTCACAGGACCATGATATATAATGATAAACAGTGGAGGTAACATTTGATTTATATATCTATCTATCTATCTATAGATACATATATGTATATATATGTATCTATATATATACATATATATGTGTGTGTGAATATTCATCTATTCTATTCAAGTTAGATATGCTGGTATCTAATTGTGTAAAATAGTTTCTATAATTACATTTTTCAATTGCCATAAATTTTCTTTTTTTTTTCCATTTTTGATATTGGCAATTTTGTCTACCTCCTCTCTCTCTCTCTCTCTCTCTCTCTCTCTCTCTCTCTCTCTCATTGTAATTTTTTATTATATTGGCCTGACCCAACTTTGAGTAATAAATATCTTTCCAGTTATTCAGATTTGTCATTTCCATGTATGCCTTGGGAGTCAAAATCCCAAATAGATTATATATTTCTCAGCTATTTTGAATAAATAAATAAATTTTAAAAAATAAAATAATAAAAGGCTTCAAAAGTGCAAGCAAGAGAATTACAGACTCCCTCTTGCCCACGCTTCCTACCAAGGTACACTGCTACAGGCTGCAAGGTACCTTCCCTGGAAAGACCTGCAAAACTCATCTGCACTAAGAACAACATAACTCCATTTTTGCACATGGTCAAAGTTCCGTGTCTTTGTTATATGGTAGCAAATGGCAACCCCAGCCTTCATGCTAGAAGATTGAAGGCCCTTGCTAGATCTCCTCTCAAGTACCCACAGGACTCTTGTCTCCCTGTTCTGACCTGACCTAGGCCAAAACAGGCACTCACTGTAATGTCTCCCTAGATATTCTTTCTGCCACTGATCTTGTATGCTTCTGTAGCCTTTGTTGGAGTACTTTTGAAACAGAGCTAAATTGTGTTGCTTCTCACTGTGCCATTTTTACTGGTCTCACATTTTTTAAACAATATTTGCAGGTAATTCTATTTTATTTAGCATTCCTTAGGATGGATAAATATAAAGAATAATGGTTCCATATGCAATTAATTAATTCAGAATCACTGTTATTCAATTATTTGAGTATGTAGATCCTCTTAATAAGTTTAGTGAGAAATAATTTGTAGCAAATCATTGGCAATGTTGATATTTAGTGTTCGTTTATGGTGCTAAAGATCCATGGACCTTTCTCTGGTTCTCCTGAGGTATTCAAAATATAGTGATCTTCCTGGACTTCTGGTCTCCCCATTCCTATACTTTATATCAGGGGATTTGCTAGGCTTCCTGTTAGAACAGTTACTACTGTCACCAGCTTAGGTCAACTATCGTTTTCCTGCCACTATAAGAAAGACATATCACTGAAATATGTCATATATTATTAAAATCAGATTTAAAAAAAATACCTCTTGAAAATCCTCTTGTGTCTAGTGCCCAATGATTTTTACCTACCACCACCTGCACTCCACTTTGGTCTAGAACTATGATGCCCTCACTATGGGAAGATTCTAGTGTGGAAACTTCCTTTTTCATTGCCTATTGGCAACTTTTCTGTAACTTATTGTCCTAAAGAAGCTCTGTGCCTTCCCTGTGGTAACACGGCTAGTATACGTGTAAGGGAGAAGGGAAGTGATCCCCACAATTTAATTTATTGTTACAACATTAATAAATAAATAGTGTAAGAATCTAATTATAAAATATTAAGTAAGTATTTAGTTCCTACAACCCTATATAAAGACAGTGATGTTTTAGTATATAAATGATATTCTGTGCTTTGAAATTTTTGTGAGGTACAGACTCCTCTCAGTTGATTGAAGAAAGAGACACAATGATTGACTGAGGAAATCATTACCCATTGAAGTATTGAAATTTCAGGCTTAGGAGCACTTTGCCCATACATGAGTCAGCCAGGGCAGGGGGGAGAGGTGAAATTTCTTTCCTCTCACTCCATACCAGTCATGTCATTAGCATTACTAGAGCAGAAGGAGACAATATTTCTAGCCAGGAAAGACATATCTGAGTATGGACATATATGTGGAAAGAAAATTGTCTAAGGGAAGAAAACTTTTAGAAAGCATTGCAACTCATGTTACAGATGTATGCCACCTATGGGATCAAGAAAGGATTTTCCGGTGGCAAGAATTGTGAATTACTCTTTGTCATCTTTGTGTCCTACATATATGTCTAACTATGATGGTACTCTAAGTTTGAAGCCGACTCTACATGATCACTATGAATTTATGGGAATGTGAGCACTAGGTTTCTATTTTTATCATTTTATAGGTCAATTTTAAAAATATATGATAAAAATAAAACTGTGATTAAAAAAATAAAAACCCAAAGATTCCATTTCAAGAAGTCATATATGAAATCAAGCTAAATGTATTAGAACTAGAGGGCAAAGCAAAAACAGAAAAAATCCATTAATCCCTTCTTGAAAAGAACCTGAAAAGCAAAGCCCAAGAAATAGCATTACCTAAATCCAGAGATCCCATGTCAAACAAAATAATGTTATGGAAAGAATTCCAAGGAACTACAGACAGCATCACATAAGAAAAGACAGCTTCTACTATAGACATGAAGAGAACTTGGCATATAATATTCAAAAAGAAATGTGTATATGTATGTATTTATATATACATATACATATGTATTTATACACATGTGTATACACACAAGATAGATAGATAGATCCACAACCAAGAAAAAATGTACTCTGCAAAACTGGATATAAATTATGAAGTGAGGTGGAAGCAGGAGATGAACCTTGAATGTACTAGAAGATTTTCAAGAATTTATTAAAATACAGTAGCTAAGTAAAAACTTTGAAATACAAATACAAAAGTCCAGAGAAAACTAGAAAGTTAATTTATTTGAGCTCTTAAATGGAATTGTATTTTTTCCTCATAATTTGGGTATGTGAAAATATATACAAATATGGAATAAAGAGTGGGAGAAGTGGGCATCTGATAAACCACATTCTTAACTGAAATGGACAAAGGTGAGTTGAACTCTATCTCTCTCTCACACACACACACACAAACAAACACACACACATAGATAAAGTTTGGTATAGAAATATATCAAACTCATCAAGGAAATGATGAAGGATAATGGGGGGGTTGGGGGATGGTAATACCAGAAATATAATAGACACCATCAAAATAAACTTCCAAATCCTGAAGAGGGAATTAAAAGAGACAAAATAAGAAAAAAAGATAATTAATCTAAGGGTGAAAGTATACAAAATTGCTTCTTTGACAACTTAGGAATGGCTGAACAAATTGTCCAACATGAATACAATGGAATATTGTACCACCAGAAATTAGGAAAGAGACCATTTCAAAGAAGCCCAAGTAGTATGAGCTAATCCGGAGTGAAGTGAACAGGATGGGGTGAACAGTGGCATTGTACAACAACAACAACAACAACTTTGAAAGACTTAAGAAATCTCATCTAAAACAATGACCAATTGTGTCTCCAGAGAACCTGCGTTCAAGCAAATTGCCTACCTCATAACAGAGATGTTGGACACTGGGAGGAGCAATGGAAAGATCTCTGTGACTAGAATAAGGAAAACTTTAATTAGAGCTTAAATCTGATCACAGACATTAATTAGCTGTTTAACCCTGGACAAGTCATTCAACCTCTCTTTGTTTCAGTTCCCTCATTTGTAAAATGGGGATAATAGTAGCACTTATGTCTCAGGGTTGTTAGGATAAAATGAGATTTAAAGTGCTTAGTACAGTACCTGGCACAAAGTAAGCACTATATAAATGTAAGTTGTTGTTAAGTTGCAGAGACATACATGTTTGGACATGGCTACTGCAAAAATTCCTTTAATTTGACTGCTTATTTGTTTTTTGTTTTTTTTAAATGACAAGCAGGATTTTATTTATTTATTTATTTTAATTTTATTTTTTATTAATTTTTTTTGATTTACCAATAATCACTTCCATATGCTTTTGAGTTTAAAATTTTTCTCCCCCTTCCTCCCCACCACCCTCCCCAAGATGGCGCACAATCTGATATAGGCTATACATTTACATTCATATTAAACATATTTTCACATTAGTGATGTTGTAAGTAGAAATTAAAATCAATAGGAGGAACCATCAGAGAGAGGAAACAAAACTCAACAGAAGAGGAAAAAAAATAACAATTCGGCTTCCATAGTTCTTTCTTTGGGTGTGAATAGCATTTTCCATCACAAGGCCTCTGGAGGTGTGTTAGATTCTTGTCTTGCCAGGAAGGGTTAAGTTTATCAATATTAGTCATCACACAACGTGGCTGTTATTGTGTACAACATTCTCTTGGTCCTGCTCACTTCACTCAGCATCAGACTATACAAGTCTTTCCATGTTTTTCTGAAGTCAGCCTGTTCATCATTTCTTATAGCACAACAGTATTTCATCACATTCATATGCCACAGCTTGCTCAACCATTCCCCAATTGATGGGCATCCTCTCAATTTCCAATTCTTTGCCACAACAAAAAGAGCTGCTATGAATATTTTTGTATCTGTAGGTCCTTTTCCCATTTGTGTGATCTCTTTGGGATATAGCCCTAGAAGTGCTATTGCTGGTTCAAAGGGTATGCACATTTTTATAGCCCTTTGGGCATAGTTCCAAATTGCTCTCCAAAATGGTTGGATCATTTCACAACTCCACCAACAATGCATTAGTGTTCCAATTTTCCAATGGCTACTGCGAAAATTCCTTTAACTTGACTGCTTATTTCTTACAATGCCTTGTGCCCCCCACCCCTTTCTTTCTCTCAGTTTTAATTGTTGGAAGCAGGTTAACAATAGCAATGCAGGAAGAGAGAGAGAGAGAGAGAGAGAGAGAGAGAGAGAGAGAGAGAGAGA
>NW_020949613.1:8081628-8151245 GCF_900497805.2 Vombatus ursinus | reverse complement strand
AGAGAGAGAGAGAGAGAGAGAGAGAGAGAGAGAGAGAGAGAGAGAGAGAACATTTTTAAATGCAGAAAGACAACAGAAGCATGTCCAGAAGGAAACATAGACAAACAAGATAGTTATGAAAATAAGACGTAGACTATATTACATTCTTTTTAAAAATTGCATGTAATGGAATTTATATTTCATATACAATTCTCTTTTTGGTGTTTTATTCCATATATTAAAATATTCTTTTTTGATGATGAAATTCAGTATAAAAATTTTTAAATAATACTTCAATCTGTATTTCATGGACATTCTGATGAACCAATACTTGTTTGGCCTTGAAGATGTGAAACACTCTAGAAATGCTAAAAAGCAATCTGCCAGAATGAGATTTGAATAAAATCACTAGTCTGGCCTTTTGCTTAAACATAATTGAAATAGATGAAGAGTGCAATGCTTTGTGTTTCCAGAGTACTTTGGTAAATATTAACATCCTCCTAGTGTTATTGTTATTACTTTATTAATTTAATTTTGTTCAAATTTCTATGGACAACTCATTCATTCTGAACTCTGCACAAATAATGATTCTGATTGTGGTAAGTATTAGCATTTTTTTTTTACCTTCAGACAATTTCTGCTGTCAGTTCACTTTACATTGCCCATTCCCCTTTCAGGGAAATCTTTTATTCAATTCAATTGAATTGAACAATCATTTATTGAGGCAACTTGCTCTAAATGCAGAGTGTTTTGAAGAGCCATGGACTTGGCTTCAGGAGAACAGATTCAAAGTCTACTTCAGATGCTGACAAGCTGTATCATCTTTGAAGAGTTAATTAATTTTTTTGGGCTTCTGTTTCTTCATGTGTAATAAGAGGGATGTGGATTCAATGATAGTTAAGGTCCTTTCCTGTTCTATATCTATGTTTCTATGCATCAGGTACTTTATTAACTATTGAGGATACAAAGACAGAAATAAAATCATTCCTGCCCTCAAGGTGCTTATATCCTATGTGGTAGAGTAATAAAGGAGAGATTCTCTGTGTATTCAGATATGTAAATAGCAAATCTATCCAGAGTATAATATAAGGTTTTTTATTTGTTTAGGGAAGAACATTATAACTGAGTCTGGGGTGGGGTAGGGGTGGGGGGACAGAAATCATAAAAGACCTTGCCTTTGGCATGTGAGCTGTGAATTGAAAATAACCAGGTATTCTCTGAATGGGAGATGAAGAGGAAAATAATTCTCTTAGGATTAAGAGAACTCAGGATTTTTACTTAGTATATGCAGTTGTCAATTACAGTTGTCAGAATGCTTAGCCACAGAGTTTGGTAGTTGTTTGCTTTAAAAAAAAAAGGCAAAATATGTTTCTGGGTCATAATTTTTTTCCATTTAGTGTTAATACCTGTACATTAATACCATGGGCAAGTTACATAATATTTATTATTATCTGGGTCTTAGTTTCACTCACTTGTAAAAATAAGGGGTTAAAGTAGCCAGTTTGTAGGGTCTTTCCCAGCTCTAAATCTATAAAACAAACCAAGTTTTATTGGAAAAATCAACAAACAATAAAGGAAAAAGATATAAACTAGGACAACACTATTGAGTTTAACTCCTAAGAAGAAGAAAGGATTTCAGAATCAAAACAGAGTTGTAAAGTACCATATCTTCATTTTCCTAAAATTACAATTTTAAATTAATTCTGCTCATCACTGGACTCTACCTTCAATCCATTTTCTGTTGTTGGGTGCCAAATCCCTGAAGATATCTGAGCAAATACCAAGTTTGTTTTCTTCAGCTAGGTAAAAGTTTGCTAGGGTAGTTTAATCATTTTTTCTCCTTGTTCTATACATAGTCCAATAAACTCAGTGTGTCATAGACCTTTCTGGTGTAAGGACTGAAAAATCACTTCAAATAAAAATTCTAATCTCACACAGTTCTCCAAAAGCCAAAATGAAATTCACAACACATGTGAAGGTATTACTTTTCTTTTCTCTTCTGAGTCAGATGGGAACTCTCAATTCATGCAGAATCAGCCCCTTGCTTCTAAATAGGTTCCAAAGATGTGAAAGGCAACTCTGAGGATCCACCAAACTATCATCCCTCCCTACCCACTCAAAAAAGCAACTGTGTTTTGACTTGCCTAGTGGAGAAGGCTATGACTGATAAGAATAATCTATACTTTATGCACACCACAAGAAGGTTGCTTCTTCAGAGGTTTCTTCAATTCTATCTCTGTTAGAATTTTAGTTAGAAAAAAAAGAACCCACTGATTAGTTGGGAATCAGCAAAGAGAATATTAAAAGAATAAAATGAAGACAAAATACAAGAAAGTGACAGAGAGAGTTGAAAGAGAGAGAAATTAAAATAAAAGATAGAATTGACTAAAAGACTAATTAGTGGATCATAAGGAAGAGTAGAGATTGAAGATCCTGAGGAATGATTACAGAAATGTGATGTGTGGGTACTATGAGTACATTGATAATGAAGAAAGACAACTTAAATACAATATGTTATAGTTCTGGCATTTCAGTTCAACAAGCATTTAAGTGTCTACTATTTGGAAGGAATTGTGCTTAGACACCAGGGATACAAAGAAAAAAAATGAAACAGTTGCTGCCTTCATAGAATTTACATTCTACATTTACACAGGTAAATGTAACAGTAAACCCCACTTTTCCAGAAGGCAAGGGATGCCCTCTCCCACTAAGGGTCCCCTCAGTTCTGGGGTATTGGCAGATTTCTAGTTCAGTAAAAGTTTGGTCTGTAAAGAGACAGATTAGTCTTTCTGGATATCTCTCTTTATACCCCATCCTGTAAGCCCCGGAGGAAATCACCTAAAGGTATTATTATTTTTTTTTTTTGCCTTTTCTTTGTATGCTCATCATAAACAGTGGTTGGTACATGGTAAGTTTTTAAAAATGCTTGTTGATGAAACACAGGAATAGTCAGTGTTGAAGGAGTTGTGGGAAGATAGATTCACTAGTACAACAGCCCAACAAGGCTAGCAACACTTATGAGTAGTTTTCTAAGTCAATATGCTTCTTACAGAAATCTTCATTTATAGTTTAGTGATCAACATTTCTCTTTGAGTTTGACACCACTACTATAGTGCATCATCAGTGTAGCTGTGAATTGGTACAATTTTGGAAGAAAAAGGTGTAGAATTTTTAAAATGAAGTGGGGGTTGAAGGAGACTAAAATGTCTGTATCTTTTTACTTACTCATTCCCCTATAGGCATATATTCCAAAGAGATTGTTAATAAAACACATACACCAAAGTCTTTGTCAGTTGTACTTTTTTTTTCAGCAAAGAACAAGATACAAAGTTGATGCCCATGATTGGGGAATGGCTAAAAAATAGCTAAAATATGAATGCAATGGAATATTATAGTGTTATAAGAAACTACAAATATGATGAAAATGGAGGGATATATTTACATGAAATAAAACAGTTAACTAAGCAGAACCAAGAATACACAAAATAATCATGCCAATTTAAATGGAAGAGAAAAGATCACCATTAAACAATCAAAACTTAATTTTGAAGAATTCTGGAGAATAAACTGTTCAGTCATTCAGGGGTTTTCTTGGAAAAGATACTAGAGTGGTTTGCCATTTCCTTCACCAATTTGTTTTACAGATGAGGAAAGCAAGGCAGACAGGGCTAAGTGACTTGCCCTGTCACACACCTAGTAAGTGTCTGGAGCCAGATTTGAACTCACAAAGATGAATTTTCCTCACTTCAGGCCCAGTCACCTAGCCTTGAAGAAAGAGAGCCATGAAAGTTAAGAACAACTTCATTCCAGGGATGAGTGGTTTGATTTTTTTAATTCACTGAAGGAGGAAAAGACATTTTGAGACTGGGGTTTATCTAGTAATCCATTTTAACTGAGATGTGTAGTATGTAAAGGAGAACATGATAGAAGGCTAAAAAAATGTAGGTTGAATAAAATCTGAAAGGACCTTAAATACTAGGCTGAGGAATTTGGATTTTATGCTAGAGAAAATAAAAATAAATGAAGAGGGTTAAACAGTAGAGTGAAATGTTCAGATCTGTGCCATACAAAGATCACTTGGCAACTGTCTAAAGTTTGGGGAGTTAAGAGATACAGGGAGCTGAATTAAAATATTCTAAAAGTAGTCTAGGTGAGATGAGTGATGAAAGAGTTTACAGTAGGACAATGGTAAGATGAGTGGAAATCAAGGTAAAGATGCAGCAGATTCACTAGAAGTAAAATTGATAGGACTTGGCACCTGAGACATGGTACTAAGACAGAGAGAAGAGATAAATATGCTTGTAAGGTTACAGTCTGAATGAATGGGATGCTGGCACTCTCCTATGAAAATAGGGAAATTTGAGGAAATAGTTTGGGAGAGAGAGGGGAGAATGGCAAATTTAGTTTTTTGCTGAATTTGAGGCAAGGCTTAGACTTCCAAGAGCAGAAAACCAATAAGCAGTTGGAAATTAAGGTCTAGAACTCAGTAGAGATTTAACCTGGGTATACAGTTTTGAGAGTTACTTATGTAGAAGTGACTAATGAGTAGAGGAAAGGTAATTTTGTTGATTGTTGTATCAAAAATATGAATTTGAATAAAAAATTTGTAAAGGATGTTTAACATGAAAATAGTCACATTTAAATAGACATGGTGTTATTTGGTAAAGGTACTTTTTGTTGGTTCTATAGCACTAAGTTCTCAGTTTCATGGAAAAAATTGAATGGTGTCACATTCCTTGGCAATTGTACAATAGGAGCCAGTGAAAAAGATATTAGAAGATGAGATGCCATTCTGACATAGTTGGTTAATTTTGTTTAGCATACCACCATTGACAAAACATGGAATGTTTTAGAACAAGAGGAAACCATGCTGTAATTTCCTAATTATGTTTTTTTTTTAATTACATGGAGGTAAATTTCTTTCCAAACCCTATGGGCAATCAATCATCTTCTACTATGAAACATAACAATTGATTGATAGATTTTCAAACTTCTTGATCTAACACAGGAGCAAATATTCTTTATAGTCCATGTATCTATTACTTTTCTGTATCTCACTAAACTGTTTCCAGGATTTCTTTCACAAGTAGATGTTGTAGCTTAAATTCTTGCTATTTTCCCTTTCCCTAGTTTTAAATGCCTTTCATTACACAAAATTTGACCTTGTTTTTGTTCTGATGATAGTAACTCCTTATCAGTCTTAAAAAGTTTGTTTTTTTGCCATGTTGTGATGTATGCTAGCTTACATTTTGCTCTTTCTCTTGTTCATATAGCGTATTGTGAAATTTCAATCCAAAAGTCTAGCAGAGATATTAAGTATATTTTGGTTAAGATCACAGTTTGGTGACATTAATAATATAAATGTTTCTCCTGTTTGACAGAGTAGATGACTAGTATTGATCATAACTCATTATCCTGTCAAAGGCATGCCATGGCAATAGATTGAAGACCAAATGTATTTTGTGTACAAGGATAATGCTATTTTTTTCAAAATTCTATTTTACTTACTTTATTCAAGGTATTTGATATCATGAATGCTACAGCGAGGTAGGGGTAAGGAGAATTACTCAACAAGTTTCAAATATGACTGCTCTTCCTCTTCATATGGCATGTTTTTAAGTTGTTGAGTTTTTTTTGTTTTTCCACTCTGAACAGAAATTATTTTGATGGATCTTACATATCATCAAAATATTGGGATTTATTATTGTTGGAATGTTTTAGAATCCCCCACTTCTTCCTTCCTTCTTTTTTTTCCTCTTTTTTTCATCTTTACATTGTCTCATCATTGTTACTTGTCTTTCATTCTCAAAAGTTACTGTGACATCAGGAAGCTGATATCATGACTCACAGGTGAATTACATTTAAGTGAGGGAGAGTTATGCAAAGTCACCAGCCTCACTTTCTCCTCAAAAGCCATATGGGTCCAGTGGCAAGATATATATCATAATGATTTGAGATGTTCTCTCATTGTCTAATTAAAAATAAATGTTAAAATAATTATTATAAAATCATATTTTATTTCTTTCCTTAAGCAATTAAGTTAAGAATACAGTACAAGGCATATACAATGAATGATTTTCAAAACTTTCTAACAGATCATTAAAAGGGTAAATGACCCACACGTACAAAAATATTTATAGCAACTCTTTTTGTGGTGCCATGAATTGGAAATTGAGGAGGATGGCTGAATAAGTTGTGGTATATGGATGTAATAGAATACTATTGTGCTATAAGAAATTATGAGCAGTGGATTTCAGAAAAACCTGGAAAGACTTATATGAAGTAATGCTGAGTGAAGTGAGCAGAACAAGATAAACATTGTACATAGTAACAACAACATTGTTCAATGACTAACTTTGATAGACTTAACACTTCTCAGCAAGGCAAGGATCTAAGACAATTCCAAAAGGCTCATGATGGAAAATGTTATCCACATCCAGAAAAAGAACTATGGAATCTGAATGCAGATCAAAGCATACTATTTGCTCTCTCTCTCTCTCTCTCTCTCTCTCTCTCTCTCTCTCTCTCTCTCTCTCTCTCTCTCTCTCTCTCACTCTCACTCTTTCTCGATTCTTCTTTCTCATGGTTCCTCCCATTGGTTCTAATTCTTCTTTACAACATGACTAATGTGAAAATATGTTTAATAGGAATGTTTATGTGGAGCCTATATCAGATTGCATGCCATCTTGGGTAGGGGGGAGAGTGGGGAGGGGGAGAAAATTTAGAATTCAAAATCTTACGGAACTGAAAGTTGAAAGCTAAAAGTAAGTTAATTAAAGAAAAACTTTCTGACTAGGAAAAATCCAAAAGAAGGAATCATATTTGTTCTATTAAGAGGCAACAAGCTGTGGTGAATAGAAATCTTTCTCATCCTGCACAATTTAGTTACCCTCTAAGTGCCCCCGGGCAAATTCCTAAAGCTACAAATTTCACAGTTCCTGCTAATCTGCACTGATAAAGGGGGTTTGCTCACTTAAAATCTCCCTATAGAAATTAATGTTCTGGTCCAAAAAAAAAAAAGGTGAGGGGAGAAAACAACAAAGTTTAACATTGTTTTCTTAAGGTTTTTATCTAGAATTTATTAACCAATATGTTTTAACTATTCTAATGGTAAATTGCTTAAGAAACTTTTCTCTGAAAATATGATTCAATGCTACTAGAAAAAGCTAAGATAAACTAATAATTACTTTGGTAGGCATAAAATGTGCTGTAATTCAGCCTGTAAACATATTCATTATACTTCATTCATTATACTTCAATATATCATTTGTTCCATGATTTGTGTGGATGCTACCTCCTGTTGTGCAAATTGTAACCCATTCAGACTTTATCAACCTGTGTGATTCTCTTCTGTGTGATACTTACTATAAAATCTCTACAGGAAATCTTCTTGTTGTTCCATCGTTTCAATCACGCTGGACTCTTTGTGACCCCATTGAGGGTTTTCTTGGCAAAAAAGACTGAAGTGGCTTGCCATTTCCTTCTCCAGCTCATTTTACAGAAAAGGAAACTGAGAGAAACAAGGTTAAGTGACTTGCCCAGGGTCACACAGCTATAAGTCTCTGAGGCCAGAATTGAACTCAGGTCTTCCTGATTCCAGGCCCTGTGCTCTATCCATTGCAATCTAGGTGCTCTCACAGGAGGTCTTCCTCCATTTCTATCACTAGCACATTACTAACACTTTGCATGACTAACAGCTTCTTTTTTTTTAAGTTAAATTTTATACTATGATCCACATTTATTCTCTTCCATGCTTTCCTCAAAAGTTCTCTTCTAATCATATATTTTTACTAATGTGAAATAGCTTCCCTCAAGAAACTTACAAGTTAATACAGGAAACAATATGTAAATATATATATATATGTATATATGTATGTATATCCTGTTCAAAGTAGATACAAGATAACCTTAAAGGAAAAGGTCAGAGTGCCTGGAGAACTAGGAAAGGCCAGGTGGCACAAATGCCAGTTAGCAGGGATAGGATTTCAGGCCTAGAGGATAGCAAGTGAATAGACAGGAAGATGGATTGTAATGTGTGAAGAACAGCAATTCTAGAAATAGCTTGGTAATATGACTAAGATGGAACTGCAAAGTAGAATGCAGTGGCACAGAACCTTAGCCATTTATCACCTAGTACACCTTGTGCCATCTTAGTACTTTGGAATCACCATCTCATTTACTGCTTGTACCACAGCTTTTTCATGCTTCTACCTCTCGCCACCCTTCTGAGGATAGATATTAAACCATACTTTGTCTTCAAATCCACTTCCTATTGGCAGCTCTGCTGGATTTCTTACTCCACAAAACAAGATGCCCCTCCCAGCATAAGCTAATCACTTCAGATCTCATCACTGGACTCTGACTCAAACTTAACACCTTCCCACATCCTGCTTCTTCTATCCTCAGATACGAGGGCTGCATGGTGGAGTACTGCCTGACCCCTAGTAGGCACTTAATACATATAACATATAATAGTTCTCCCTTTACCATACATAATGCAAATATAACCCCCACCCACCAATTTGGGGAGAGAGACAGAGAGAGAGCACACACAGCCCTGTACAGTAAAGAAAGTTTTTTTTTTGAATGCTGATTTTCAGAATTTTTTACTTAAAATCAAATCTTCATAATATGAATTTACATAAAGTAAGAACTGTCTTTATGTGCAAAATATTGTAAGTACTATGAATACAAAACCAAAATGTAAAATATCACCTCCCCTCGGGGAACTTACATTCAACTGATTGTGGTTAGAATAGAGGATAATGTTAGAATTGCTCAAGGCACACTATATTCTTCAAACTATCAAGGTGGAATTGCCCTGAAATGACAATCCACAAGCATCTATCTTAAGTGAGAGTTTATCTGGGTTGTCTTCCTTTTTTATTTTTTTTAAACTTTTTTTTTTCTTTTCCACTTTGTGGTTTCAGATAAAACTATCAGTATGCTCTAATGGAAACATGGTTAGACAACTGATACCAACAAAGCACAGGATTCAATAATTTCAAATGCATATGAAAACCCTGAGGTAAGATAGTGGCTCTAAAGGATGAAAGAAGTTTCAGAGCAAGAGCTGACAGAGCAACTTAGGATGTCAGACTTTAAGCAAAAAGATCAGAAGGGTTGAGATGCACACCACCAGAGGCCTGTAGCATTCAAAGTGAAGGGAGTATTTGAGAGGATATGAAATTCTCAGGAAGGATGAAAAAAGAAGGTAGAATTAAGAAGGGCAGCGTAGGTCTCCATTGCTTGATTCTTCTCTGTAACAGTCAAAGTATCATGTCTCTTCCCTGGCACTTCTTACTTGCTTAGATTGTGAAAAGAGAAGTTATTGTCAATGTAAGGCATGTCAGTGGAGTCAAACAGATTTTGGTAATATAGAGGTATCTATGATTCATAAGCACATTTTCGTCCAAATGTGGAAATCCAGAATAATTTAATATTACCAACAGTGGCATGGTGGATAGAGTGATGGACCTGGAGTCAGGAAGATATGTTCAAATCTGACCCCAGATAATTAATACCTGTGGGACTCTGTGCAAATCACTTAACCTCTGTTGGCTTCAATTTCCTCATCTGCAAAATGGGGAAAATAATAGCACCTACCTTTTTGGGATATTGTGAAGACTGAATGAGATAATATTTGTAAAGCTCTTTACAAACCTTTAGGTGGTATATGAATTATAAATGTTATTTATTATTGCTAATATTATTAATTGAAGAAATGTATGGAATAAATATGAAGCATTATTATAATCCTTAGACATTCTGTAATTGAGATTACTACCTCAAGATAAGTGAAAATGCCATGATAACAGCCAAGACATCTCTCCAAATAGCCCTGTTTATTCAACCCTGCATTATTATATGTGTCATGTATGACAAATTATTTGATATAAGGCATCTATGATATGGATTTAACTAAATTTCTGATAAAATAATTTCAAGAGATCAGAGATACTAGGAATGCAAACATGGCTTAACTGAAGGCTTTTCTACATACCATGACAGAGGAGAAAATGCACTCAGTGAAGCTCTCTCAATCTTCCCCTCCAAAAAACTTTAAAAAAACACGTCAACTCAAATCCTGGAGTGGCAGATCCAACAAAATATCAGAATAAGACATTTGTCCAGCCCAAAATAGCATAGGGAGTCGGAAAGAGAGATGTGGGACATGGAGGTGAAGGCTGACCAGGACCTCATGTAAATGAAATACCAGTGATGGAACTAAATGTTGGTGATAGAAGGAGCAGCAGCTTCAGGAACTCTCAAGCCATGTACCATAAAGGGACCTTGCAAGTGGTCATAAAGTGATTGTAAGTTATCCCTGTGCTAGCAATGGATGAAGGACCAGAAGCTGTTTGGCAATTACATTGCTTATACTCACTTCTGGGTCATAGATCAAAGGCAGAGAAGAGCACTTTCATTAAAGAGGGAGTGGGAGGTCTCAGGGGCAACTGTTTGACAACTCCATTGCTTATACCCACTTCTGAGTCATAGTTCAAGGAAGGAAAGGAGCATTTTTTGGTTAAGAAAGAGTGGAAGCCATAATGGGCAGGATCACTTCTGATCCTTAGGGAGGAAGGCCCATGAGGAACACTATCCCTTGTGTTTGGTTTCAAGGGATCAATCAGGGGCCCTTCCTGGTTAAGGACCAGAGTGCAGACCAAGAGAGCTGAGAATACACCTCTCCCCAGATCACACTACCTTGGAAGCAATGAAAACTTCCAAAACCCCAAAAGTCACTCTGAAAACAACAGTCCAAAAAACCTGAAACTTAAGATGGTGTCCCTTCCAACCCCCATGCTAGGAACAGAGTCCAATGTTAACATAAAGTTCCAAATCAAGTAATAGTGAAGAAAAAGGAGGAAATAACAAAAGGAAAAGAACCTGACCATAGAAAGTTACTATGATTAAAAGAAAGATCAAGATACAAACTCAGAAGAAGAAAATGAAGGCAAAACAGCTACAAGCAAAACTCCAGAGAAAAATGGGCATTAGAGAGAAGTCCAACAAGAATTCCTGGAAGATCTAAACATAATTTTCAAAATCAAATAAGATTAGCAGAGGAAAATAGCTAACTATTGTAATAATTTTAAACTTCTTAGAAGATATATATCAAGTCACTTAAACCCAATTGCCTAAAAAAGAAAAAAAATGTGAAAAAAAAGTATAGCAACAATGAAGCAACATTCCAAAATTTGTGGGATGCAGCCAAAGCAGTATTTAGAGGAAATTTATATGTCTAAATAAACACATCAATTAAAGAAAGAAAGAGCAGATCAATGAATTGGGCATACAACTTTAAAAAATAGAAAAATAGAGCAAATTAAAATTTTCCAATTAAACACCACAATGAAAATCCTGAAAATCACAGGAGAGATTAATAAAATTGAAAGTAAAAAAAATCTGAAGTAATAAACAAAACTAGGAGTTTGTATTATGAAAAAAAATACAAACAAAACATTTGTTAATTAGACTAAAAAATAAAGAAAACCAAATTACTAGTATCAAACATGGAAAGGGTGAATGCACTACCAATAAGGATGACATTAAAGCAATTATTTGGAGTTATTTTGCACAATTATATGCCAGTCAAACTGACAATCTAACTGAAATGAATATTTACAAAAATATCAACTTCCCAGAATAACAGAAGAGGAAATGGAATACTTAAGTAATCCTATCTTAGAAAAGGAAATTGAACAAGACATCAAAGAGTTCTCTAAGAAAAAAAAATTCCCAGGATCACATAAACTTACAAGTAAATTCTACCAAACACTTAAGGAACAATTAATCCCAATACTACAGAAATTTTTTTGAAAAAATTAGGTAAAGAAGGAGTCCTATTCAATTACTTTTAGGACACAAATATGGTTTTGATACCAGAACCACAGAGAAGAAAAACAGAAAGAAAAGTATGTGCCAATTTCTTTAGTGAATATTAAAAATAAATAAGTAAATAAATAAATAAAAGCCTGGCAAAGAGATGCCAGGCATGCAAGTTAGTTCAATATTAGGAAAACCATTGGTATATTTGACTGTATCATTAACAAACCAACAAAAGTAATATGATTATATCAATAGATGCAGAAAGAGCCTTCGATAAAATGAAACACATATTACTATTCAAAATACTAGAAAGTATAGGAATCAATGGAGCCTTTCTTAAAAGGAGAGGTAGTATCTATCTAAAACTAAAAGTAAGCCTTGAAGCCTTCCCAATAAGATCAGGAGTGAAGCAAGGTTCTTAATTATCACCACTATTACTCAATATTGCACTAGAAATACTAGCTATAGCAAAAGGACAAAAGGAATCGAAAGGATAAAAATAGAAAACTGTGAAATAAAATTATTATTTGCAGATAATATGTTCAATAGTTTTCTTAATTTCAATTTTATTAATTTTTCCTTTGGTTTTCAATATTTCTAATTTGGTGTCTAATTGAGGATTTTTAATTTGTTCTTTTTCTAGTTTTTTTTAGTTGTATGCCCAATTCATTGATGTCCTCTTTTTCTATTTTATTTATGTAAGCATTTAGAGATATAAAACTTCCCCTAAGAACTGCTTTTGCTGCATCCCATAAGTTTTGGTATGTTGTCTCATTATTGTCATTCTCTTGAATGAAATTATTGATTGTTTCTATGATTTGTTGTTTGACCCAATCATTTTTTAGGATTAGATTATTTAGTTCCCAATTATTTTTTAGTCTATCTTTCTATGGCCCTTTATTACATGTAATTTTTATTGCATCATGATCTGAAAAGGATGCATTTAATATTTCTGCCTTTCTGCATTGGATTGTGAGGTTTTTATGCCCGAGTAGATGGTCAGTTTTTGTGTATGTGCCATGTACTGCTGAGAAAAAAGTATATTCCTTTCTGTCCCCATTCAGTTTTCTCCACAGGTCTATCATACCTAACTTTTCTAATGTTCTGTTCACCTCCTTAACTTCTTTCTTGTTTATTTTGTGGTTAGATTTATCTAGTTCAGAGAGGGGGAGGTTGAGGTCCCCTACTAGTATAGTTTTACTGCCTATTTCTTCCTGTAACTCCCTGAACTTCTCCTCTAAGAATCTGGATGCTGTACCATTTGGTACATATATGTTTAGTAATGATATCACTTCATTGTCTATGGTGCCTTTTAGCAGGATGTAGTTTCCTTCCTTATCTCTTTTGATAAGATCTTTTTTTGCTTTTGCTTTGTCTGAGAACAGGATTGCCAGCCCTGCTTTTTTTTACTTCAGCTGAAGCACAATATATTTTCCTCCAGCCTTTTACCTTTACCCTGTATGTGTCACTCTTTTTCAAACATGTTTCCTGTAAACAACATATTGTAGGATTATGGTTTTTAATCCACCCTGCTATACATTTCTGTTTTATGGGAGAGTTCATCCCATTCACATTTACAATTATGATTACTCTCTGTGTTTTTTTCTCCATCCTTTTTTCCCCCGTTTATGCTTTTCTTTCTCCTTTCCCCCCCCACTAGTGTTTTGTTTTTGACCAGCACCTCCTTCAGTCCCACCTCCCTTCTATTATCCCTTTCCCTTTTCTTCCCCTTTACCCTTATTGCTTCTTCTGTCCCTTCTATCCCCCCTCCCTTTTCTTTCCCCTTTTGCCTCCTACTGCCTATAGTGCAAGTTAGATTTTTATACCTAACTGATGATGTTATTCCCTTCTTGAGCCAAGTCTGATGAGAGTAAGGTTCAAACAATGCTCATCCCCCTTCCTTCTTTACCTCTGCTCTAGTAGGTTTTTGTGTCTTTTCCTGTAAGGTAATTTACCCTTACCTGCCTCCTCCTTTCTCAGTACATTTTCTTAGCTCAGACTAATCCACTTACTTGGATCCATTTAACTCACTTGATTAAATGTTTTTTTTATTACATCAGAGTCAACTTATATCCACCCCCTTTATGTATACTCCTTTAACATGGTATAATAACAATACAGTTCTCAAGAGTTGCAAGTGTCATCTTCCCTTGTAGGGATGTAAACATTTTGCCCTTATTAACAACATATTGTATCTTTCTGTCCCATTTACCTTTTTATGTCCCTCTTGAATCTTGTACTTGAAGATCAAATTTTTTGTGGAGCTCTGGTCTTTTTATCAGGAAGGTTTGGAAGTCCCCAATTCGTTGAATATCCAACTCCTTCCCTGAAAAATCATGCTCATTTTCGCTGGGTAGTTAATCCTTGGCTGCATTCCAAGCTCCTTTGCCTTATGGAATATCATGTTCCATGCCCTACAGTCTTTTAATGTAGAGGCTGCAAGGTCCTGTGTAATCCTGACTGTGGTTCCATGATATTTAAATTGTTCCTTTCTGGCTGCTTGCAGTATTCTCTTTAATCTGGTAATTTTGGAATTTAGCCATTATATTCCTTGGCATTTTCAATTTGGGATCTCTTTCAGGCAGGGAGCAATGGATTCTTTCTATGGTTATTTTACCTTCAGGTTCTAGGACTTTAGGGCAGTTTTCTTTTATGATTTCCTAAAGGATATTGTCCAGACTCTTTTTTTAATCATGACTTTCAGGTAGGCCTATAATTTTTAAATTGTCTCTCCTGGATTGATTTTCCAGGTCAGCTGTTTTACCCATAAGGTATTTTATGTTTTCATCTATTTTTTCATTTTTGTGTTTCTGTTTGACTGATTCTTGCTCTCTCATAGAGTCATTAGTTTCCATTTGTTCAATTCTAATTTTTAACATATTGTTTTTTTCTGTTGGATTTTGTACTTTCTTCTCCAATTGGTCAATTGTATTTTTAAGGGATTTATTTTCTTCATTGTACTTTTTTTCCAATTGGCCAATTGTGTGTTTTAGGGACTTGTTTTCTTCAGTGTACTTTTTTTCCAATTGGCCAATTGTACTTTTAAAGGACTCCTCTACCACTCTCATTTGACTTTTAAAATCCTTCTTGAGTTCTTCTAAGAAGGCTTTTTGGGCTTCAGACCAGTTCATATTCTCTTTTGATGTTGCAGTTGTGGGTTTGATGACAGTGTTGTCCTCTTCAGAATTTCTGTCTTGATCTTCACTCCTCTCATAATAAGAATCTATCATGTTTCTTTTTACTCATGGTGTTTCTTTATTCCCTGGTCTTTCAAGAGATTAAGCTCTCCTGCTGGGGAGCAGAGGGCACTGACCCAAGCTTCTTGTTTTGGGAGCCTAGGTCTTGGTCACTGGTTTTGGGAGCTGGGGCCTCTTATGTTGGCAATTGGAGGCTGTAGGGTTGTGGCAGCTTATCTGGTGTTGGGCTGGAATCAGCAAGGCTAGGACTTTCAGGTAAATCTAGGTTGCCTGCTTTTCCTTTCCTTTAGCTTTGTTTAGCTCCTTTTAGATAAGTACTGCCAGGTGTTTATCTGCCTGGGGCCCCTTGCAGTGCTGCCTCCCTTATTTCTGTTGAGGTACTGGGAGACTTCTTTGCTGTAGAATGCCAAGGCACCTGGTGGTCTTCTGAGCTGGTTTCCACCAATTACCCCATCCTCACTGAGGCACTCGGGGGTACAGCTGTTGGTGTTTGCCGGCTCGACCACGTAGGCTACAGGATCTCCTCCTGGTTGGCAGTTGCAGGCTGTACTGCTCTGACAGCTTACCTGGTGTTGGGCTGGAATCAACAAGGCTGGAACTTTTTGGCACCTGTAGGTTACTTTCTTCAGCTCCTTTCAGACAAATGCTGCCGGATGCTTATCTGCCTGGGGCCCTTTGTAGTGCTGCTTCCCTTCTTTTTGCTGAGGCACTGGGAGACTCATTTGTTGTAGAATGCCGAGGCACCAGAATCTCCTCCTGGTGTGCTAAGGTGGGTCTTTCCACTAGCTGGCTGGGCAGCTCCTGTTTCGTACTGCTCTCCTTCCCCCAGGTAAGCGGGGCCTTTCCTGTTAATCCCTCTAGCTACCTGGGCTACTGCACTGCTGTACCCTGTCTTTCTTCTGGTTCAGCTATTCCAGGTTTTTTTTCTGGGGTTATATTTCCTGGGTTTTCAGAGGCTGATAGAGGAGGGTGAGCGCAACTATCTTTTTACTCTGCCATCTTGGCTTCCGGAAGCGGAAGTCATTTGCAGATAATATGATGATATACTTAGAAAACCCTAGAGAATCAACTAAAAAATAGCTGAAATAATTAACAAATTCAGCAAAGTTGCAGGATATAAAAAAGACATAACCATCAGAATTTCTATCTATTATCAACAAAGTCCAGCAAGGAGACCTAGAAGGAGAAATTCCCTTTAAAATAACTGCAGATAATATAAAATACTTTGGAATCTACCTGCCAAGATGAACCCAGGGATTATGTTGACCCATTTATAAAACATTTTCACAAAAAAATAAAGGCAAATCTAAACAGTTTGAGAAATATTAATTGCTCATGGTTAGCCTGAGTCAATATAATAAAAATTACAGTTCTACCTATGTTCATCTACTTATTTATTGCCATACCAATTAAACTACCAAATAATTATTTTATAGAGCTTCAAAAATAGTAATAAAAATTATCTTGAATAACAAAAGGTCAAGAATTTCAAGGGAATTAATGAAAAAAGTCATGAAAAGTACCCTAGAAGTTCTAGATTTCAAACTATGTTGCAAAGCAGTAATCATCAAAACAATCTAGTACTGGTTAAAAAACCAAGTTCTGAATCAGTGGAATAGATTAGGTACACATTACACAACAGTAAATGACCATAGTAATTTAGTGTTTGGTAAATCCAAAGATCCAAGCTTTTGAAGTAACATCTTGGCATTTGACAAAAATTTCTGGGACAACTAGAAAGTAGTTTGGCAAAAATGAGGCATAGGCCAACATCTCACACCATATTCCAAGATAAGGTCAAAACGGATAAATGATTTTGACATTAAGGGTGATATAATAAGTGAATTAGGGGACTATTGAAAAATATACTTGTCCAATCTATGGATAAGCAAAGAGTTTATGATCAAACAATAGAGAGGATTACTGGAAGTAAAAAGGATCATTTTTATTATGAAATTTTATAAAGTTTTCAGAGAAACAAAACTAATGTAGATAAAATTAGAAGGAAAGTAGGATATTGGGGGGGAAATTTACTGCAAGTTTCTTTGATAAATGCCTTATTTTTCAAATCACCGTATTTATATACATATATACATATATATATGAACATATAAGAAACTACACCAAAAGTTATTCCCCAGTTGACAAATGGTTAAAGGATATAACAGATAGTTTTCAGAAGAAGTAATCAAAGATATCAATAGTCATAGGAAAAATGTTCTGGATCACTACTGATGAGAGAAATTCAAAAACAGTTTCTGAGTTACAATGTCATGCTTATTAGATTGGCTAATATTACAGAATAGGAAAGTGACAAATGCTGGAGGGAATGTGGAAAAGTCAGGACACTGATGCACTTTTTGTGGAATTATGAACTGATCCAATCATTATGAAGAGCAATTTGGAATTATGCCTAATGGACTATAAAATTGTACATCCTCTTCAACCCAGCCACACACTATCAGTTCGTATCTCAAAGAGAAAAAAAAAGGATGGAGGACCTATGTGTAGAAAAATATTTATAACATCTCTTTTTGTGGAGGCAAAAATTTAGAAATTAAGGAGATTCCTAATAATTCAGGAATGGCTAAACATTTTGTGGTATAGGGTGGTGATGGAGTACTATTGTACTATGAGAAATGATGAGCAGGATGACTTCAGAAAAACATGGAATGATATATATGGACTGATACAAAGTGAAGTAAGCAGTACCATGAGAACATTATACACAGTAATCACAGTATTGAAAGGATTATCAACTGTGAAAGGCATAGCAACTCTGATCAAGACAATAATCCAAGAAAATTCCAAAAGACCCATGATGAAAAATGCTATCCACCTCCAGAGAGGCAGAATGAAGTATATATTTTTAAAAACTTTATTATTTTTGCTTGATTTTGTTTGTATTTTCTTTAGCAACATGACAAATATGAAAATAGATTTTGAATGACCTCATATGTATAATCAATGTCAAATTACTTGCCTTCTCAAGGTAGGGGATATGGAAGGGACAGAATTTGGAACTCAAAATTTAAAAATGATTCCTAAAAAGATTACATGTAATTGGAAAATATTTAACAAAATAAATAAAAATAATTTTAAAAAGTCAAGTTTCCTGACTCCAAGCCTGGGATATTTTCCAATGTACCACATAAGACATTTAAATTTAATGATTTATAAAATTATAAAATAAGCAGATTTTTTAAAATAGCATATTCAATGACTCTGACAGTGTCCAACACCATTGGGAAGTGAGAAGTTGGCATAAGGGTCTGAATGGCACAAGAATTTTGGGTCCCCTCTCAGAAAGATGAGAATGAGAGGTAATTCAGCACCTAATTGGGATGCAAACAGAAGGAAACACTCTTAGAAAAGGTGAGGAAAAAAGGAAAACTGTGACACTTGCTCTACCAGGGTGCTACATAATGATGAAACTGTCAAAAAATATTTGGCCCTATTTTTTAAAGTCTTAAAAAATTACTATCTTATTTTTACCAAATTGAACTATCTCTTACACTAGGAAAAAATAAAAATGTCTGATATAATATGTCTATATTATATTATGTAGGTCCCAAAAGAGGTAAATAGTAAGGAGCAAATACAGATCAAATTTAACTAGGGTGGAATAAATGCAGGACAAGAGTATTGGAGTCAGTCATTAAATAAGCATTCACTTATTTTTTACTGTATGCCAGGTACTATACAAAATGCTACAGATATGAAGAAATAAAATAAATAACCTTTGTGCTCAAGGAGTTTATATTCTAATGAAAGAGACAACATGTATACATACAAGTATGTGTGTGTGTTTGTGTGTGTGTATATATATATATATATGTAAAACATATGAATAAATGTGTATATAATGAACACAAGGTCTTAAGAGTGAGGTCCCTAGCAGCTAGAGAGACCAGAAAGACTGATTAAGCTGAGAAAACTGGGAATACCAAGGGTCAGAAGTGAAAAAGGAGATCATCATTGGCATGAGGAATATGGGTGCAAAGTACAAGGAGCAGCCTTACCGTGGAATAGTGAGTAGACTGGAATGGCTAGTTTGCAGAGTGAAGGAAGGGAAGTAATATGTAAGAAGACTGGAAAAGTTAGAATGTCCTAGGTTGTAAAGAACTTTAAATGCCAACTGGAGGAATTTATATTTGATTCCCCAAGTCAGTAGGGAGCAGTTTGGAAGAATATGTATCTAGGCAATATTTGTATTTCTATCTGATTTCATTAGTTTTTATTCCTAATTTCCCTCATTTGTAAAGATCAGTTTGCATATGGCATTCATATATCTTAAAGATTTAGGAACTATTTTTCTGGTCACTTTTCTAAAAGCCTAGTGTCCACTTTTTTAAGGTTTATCAATGATTGCTGGCTTAGAAATGGTTTCCAAGACCAAAGATGGGACTGTAGAGAATAAGACTGGCAAAAGGATGCTGTTCATCCCACCACTTGATAGTATTCTTATTCATTCTATTAATCTACCTGTATCAAGAATACTTGTTATTTTTTAATGGAATTATGTGTAAAATTTTTTGAAATGTGTTTTACCAAATGCAGTGATTAACTATGGCAAGGGGGTTAGACGAACTATAGGCAGACAATTTATAAATCCAACTGCAGTGTTGTGTATCGATAATAGATAGATAGAGATAGACATCACTAGAAATATTTCTTTTAGTTGTTCCTTCCAATTTAGTTGTATGTTATTACAAATGTACAAAGTATAAAATTGTCATGTAGCATTAACTAAATTGCTTTAAATCTTTAAAATGAAATTCAGGGAGTGTTGGAAGTGAGTTAGTAAGAGAGCACAGAGTTCAGATCAATGGCACACAACTACTACTCTGAGTCAGAGTGAGGATGGAGCCTATACATAGGACCTTAAACATTTACCCTATATAAATGGGTAAAGTAAATGAATGTTCTTTTGAAGGTGATTCATTAATGGGCTTATGTTTTTCAAAGGACCACAGTAGATTTGACCCATTGATAAGTCACATAACTATGTAGTGATTATGCCATCTCTAGTAAATCCCCGCCACCCCCTACCATGGATGGCCAGCTATAGAATTACAGCATCTGAAAGCTGGATGAGACAACAGAAGTAAATTAGTCTAAATCATATCTGATAAAGAAACAACTCTTTAATAGTACCAGTAAGTAACATGAAGACCAGGGTGTGATATTGAAATGTTGGGTTTAGAGTCAGGGGTCGTAGATTCAAATTTTAGCTTGACTTCTTATATATCTTTGTGACTTTAGGCAAATCACGTAAATTCTTTGGACCTCATTTTCATCATCTATAAAATGAGAGAATTGGACTAGATGATATCTAAGTTCCTTTCTAACTCAATCTATAAGCCTACTAACATGAGTCTAATCCCATAAGGGGTCATTCATGACTCCTTTGAATAAACTCCAGAGTATTCATCTAGAGAAAATGTTTTGACTAGCAGACAAAAGATCCCAATAAGGTGGCCAAAGATTCCTGCTTTGATGCACAATTTGGACTTAATTTCCTTCCAACTTTTAAGATTTTATAAGTGATATAGTACAGAAGAAATAAATAAAGAAAAGGGGGAAGGAACTATTAATTGTTGCCACTAATTAATTGCCACTAATTGTTCTACTACATACAATTATATATATGTATATATATGTGTGTGTGTGTGTGTGTGTATATATATATATATACACATACACTAGGTTGGGTTGTTTCTGATCCATTTTTTTTTATTTTGGGGTAGTTTCCCCCTACATTGACAATTTACAAAGAGTATTGTGTTTATTATGAGCTGAAATTTGAAGAAAGATATTGTTAAACTGGAAGGCATTTGGAAGAAGATAAACATAATAATGAGAAGATCTTGAGATCATCCCTCATGAAGATAAGTTGAAGAATCTAGAAACGAACTATTAGCCCCATGAAGTGAAAACTTTCTGCATGATAACTATCTTCATGCATTTTAAGGGCTCTCATATGGGGAAAAATAATTATATTTATTTTGCTTGGCCCCAGAGGGTATCATC
The DNA here is from genome assembly GCF_900497805.2 of Vombatus ursinus. Taxonomy (NCBI): domain Eukaryota; kingdom Metazoa; phylum Chordata; class Mammalia; order Diprotodontia; family Vombatidae; genus Vombatus; species Vombatus ursinus. The sequence goes on along the minus strand of NW_020949613.1, from coordinate 8,130,204 downwards.
AGGAATAAAGTACAGATATTACAAAGAGGCAGAATTGGGTTCTATGTAAAGAAAAAAAACTTCTTAATATTTAGAGTTACTTAGAAATTGAATGTTCTGCTTCAATGCTAGTGGATTACGCTTCAGGAGGGATTTCCAAGATTAGGCCAACTGACTAATTTCTGGGGGTATTGTATTGGTCTGGTTGCACCTGATAAAAATTTGGGAAATGAATGATTGACTAAGAGGACAGTATCTGAGGACGGGATTTATTTTTATGAACTCCATCTTAAAGTATAAGAATTATGTTCTCTTGGAAAAGAATGAAGTTTACCTAAGAAGGAATGGTTAAAACTCATTTATCTAGATTCCTAGACATGTAATCAAAAGAGATGTAAACTAAAACAGAGGAGATATGATAAAATTATTCTATCAAGCTAAAATGGTAGAGATGGTCTAAGAAATTGATTTGGATACTCAGAAAAGTCATCTACCAATAAAAATGAGTTAGTAGATTGATAGATCAATAGAAAGGAAGTAAAAACAAAGGCAGGTAACAGAGGATGAACATCAAACTGTGACATCAGCTTGTAATAATAATAATGTCAGGAATAATAATGCTCAGAATGACTTAAGCCTGGCTTTTGTTGTTGTTAAGTCATTTTCAGTCATTTGACCCTTTGAGACCTTATTTGGAGTTTTCTTGGCAAAGGTACTGTAGTAGTTTGCCATTTTTTTCTCCAGGGGATCCAGTGGAATTTTCTCCAGTGGATTCCAGCTAGGAAGTGTCTGAGGGCTGGATTTGAACTCAGGTCTTCCTAATTCCAGGCCCAGTGCCCTATCCAGTGACCCACTAATTGCCTCTTAAGCCTGCATAGAAAGCTAAAACCCAAAAAATTATTAGTTACAATGAAGAACAGGGGAAATTCAAAGGAATATGTCAGCTGCTCAGAGTAGAAGGAATAATAATCACTGATAGTTATATGAATGACGTGAATCAAGTCGCAGAAGTTGTAACTGTCAAAATTGAAAATTATATGGTGGTAGGAAGGGTATTAAACATATTGAATGACAGAGTCAAAATCCAAAAATGATCATAATTGCCTAGAATATTTATTTTTAACCATCTTAACCAAAGAATGTGTGTATAAGTGTGGACACACGTGCTCACATGTGATTGTCCAATATTCCTCCAGTCTGGGCAAGAATAAAGACTTAACTAAGAAATATAAAGAGGGAAGAAGAGAGATGGGGAAGGAGAAAGGAAAAAGAAGGAAGGAATAAAAAGAAGAAAAGGAAGGAGTGAAGAAAAGAACTTTGGGTCCTCAAGTAAAGAAAAAAAGTCTGGGCTCTCAAGCTGTGAGGTGCTCACAGTTCACAAGGTCCATATCACAGAAGAAGGGCCATACCCAGCTCTCTTCTCCTACCCATATACTAACACACATGCTCCCTTGAGAGTGTATACACACATACATCACACACACACACACACACACACCCCACTGGGAACCATCTGGAAACTCCCAGCGTAGATGGAATGACTACATTTCTAGGGCTGAGCTTCTAGACTATGTTTTGGTCACCAGTGAGGGCTTGTCATTAATAGAAACCTACAAGGAACCACCTGAAATGGAGTTCAGAAGCTCTAAAAGAAGGGGCCCAGGACTCTCAATTTTTTTTTTTTCTGAGCAGTGCAAGAGAGTTATGTCCCCTTCTATCCAGTCTGACCTGTGGTCCTGCAGGACTAAGCTTTCCTCATCATACCCAGGACTTTCCTGCATGGCCTACTCTGGAATGGGGAGGGGGTGAAGCACTCCTTTTTGAGTTGAGGAGAAAATGGTTTTCTCATGTTTCCCTACCCCTCCCACTCCACAGATTGGGTACCACGTTATCATTAATCCATCCAAGTCAGCTCCCTCTCTCACAAACTAGCTCTTCTCTTAATGTTTGATTATAAATTCTTTCAACAATGCTGAAAAAAGGAAGAAAGCATGGAGTAAAGGGAAAAAAAACAGAGAAGAGAAGAAAAAAGTATTTAAGAGTTTTGGTTGAATTCAAGGTCAATACCTGTAAATAGTAAGACATGCAAGACAAAAATGTCATTGTGATCCTAAGCTTGTGTTTCATTAGGTGTCTAGGATACTCATGTAAGTAGTCCCACTGTATTCTACCCTTATGGATCACTTTTGAAGAACTATTGATTTCTAGGCCTCATATTTTAGAAAGAACTGTGATAAATTATATTATTTTCAAAATAGCACAATCAAGAAACTGAGCAGAGCAGAAACCATGTTACAAAGTGTGTCCCAAAAGTTTTAGTACAATTTTAAACTTTAAAAAAATTAAAATTTTACTAGAGATTTTTGAGGCAGCTTGTATGAAGATTTTAAAGTTGTTCAGGATATTTGAGCTAGAGAAGATATGTTTGATGAACTGTCATATGGAATGATTAGAGATGTTCTATTTGGACTAATAAAGTAGAATTAAGAGTAATAGGTGGAAATTACAAATAGATGTATTTAGAGTCATTGTAATGAGAAAAAAAAAATCTTTTGAGAACTATCCAGGAGTGGAACAGGATGCTTTTCAATATAGTGGATTCTGTCACATAAAAGATCTTCAAGCAGAGATGAGATGAACATCTGTTGCAAATATTGCAGAAGAGATTCTAAAGTGAGTTGGAATACTTGTCCTCTGCAGGTACCTTAAGACTCCTAGCTTGTATGATTCTGTGTGGTTTCCTTATAACAGGCCTATAATTTGGATACTGTGAATAGCAATAACTCCATTTTGCAGAAAGGGAAAATGGTGCTCAGAGAATTAAAGTATCTTGCTCATAGACACTTAGTTTTCATAATTAAATAAGATACTTAACTCCACTCCCAAAAAAGCATCAAACAATAAATTGGAACACAAGTATCCTGATTTCAAACTTGGGGCTCTTCTCACCTCATCACACTGTCCAATTTTTAAGTAGTCTCCTCTTTTAAAGGGAACAATGTGATGGGCAATCTGGAGGTTAATATATGAATGTATGAATGACCCAGCAATATAATACTACAAAGAAACCTAAGCTATTTTCTTTAATACTATTGTGTGTGTGACAACAAAAACCGCAATGACAAAAGCATCATTCCCCTCCAGAGGAAATATAAGTGGCCAGACTGTATCACAAATGTTCAGGCCAGACTATTCTGCAAAGTATGCGAGTTTATTTCAATGTGCCATTGGTGAAGGATTATGTACAAGGCTGAATATAGGTGTTTACTTGAAGTATTTATCAATTCTTTTTAAAGGAGCCCTGAATAATGTAGTCATCTTATATTCTATTAAACCAAAGTGGTCTGAATCTCATGATTCAGCTTAACTTGACTTTGTACATAGATTTATGGACCAGCTCTTAGTGATTCTTAACTATGGTGATGGCACTTATTTAGCAATCATCAATCTGGTTTATAGATTTTCTTAGTCATAGCCATTAGTATGAGTTCTTTCCTCCTTGCAATGATTGTACAAGGAAATATGTTATGAATTAAAGATACTTTAATCTGAAAGACAGTGTTAGTTTAATCAGAATAGAAATTTATAAGTGTTATACAGTACCTGTTTTGCCAAGGCAAGAGAAAAAAACAATATTTAAATTAAACTTTTACTTTAATTAATTTAGGCATGAGGTTCTACTTTAAATGGTGATTGTTATAATAAATTCATTTGTGGAAATAAGTCTCCTGCTATGGTCCTTCACTAGATTCTATCCATGCCTGACCTGAACTCTACCTGTATATATTGTTCTAAGTCATCCTCCAACGCACTGATTGGGGAAGAATAATAGTGGGAAAGAATCGCTAATCCCAAGGTACCCTCAAACAATAGATATTACTATGGGATTTTTTTTCCTCAGCTTTCTTCATATTTTTACTTTTTTTTCTTTCAACTGATCCAAGAAATTTCCCCTGATACCTGACATTAACTTTTGTTGAAATGTTTCCAAAAAGTAAAGTTTTCAAATCTGGGTTGAAATGTCCTGGATGACACCAGGGACAAAAGGGGAAAAAATGTCATGCAGAAAAAAGAAGACAAAGAAGAAAACTGTAGTTAGAATTAATTGAAAATGAATAAGCAAGTCTGAACATATATTTCTATACATTATTTGCAATTTGAGCAATAAATATTATCCAAAGTATGAATATTTATGAATGTTAATGCAAGTCAAAGCTCAGTATCCATCCATGATGCTTACACACCAAAATATATAAAATGGCTTGGAACTCCAGTTGGGAGTATTATTTCCCTGATTATCAATGTTGATGACATGGAATATCATTAGTGTTTAGTTTGAAGAATGATGTACCTATATTTTTTTCTTTTCAAAATAGAAAAAGAAAAATGCTCAAAAGGACTGTTTGTTTGTGCATAGTAAGAAGTTAGATTTAGCAAAAAAAAAGTTTGTTGTTTAGCATGTTGTAGGAAAAAAGATATGCTAGTTAATCAAGAATTGTAATAAACTGAGATTTATGTTGTTTAATATAATACTCTATGTTGATTAAAACTTTATCCCAGACAATGCTTCACATCCCACATAGCCTTCTACCAGAGCACTTGGACCTACCTTTCCTGCTTCTGCCTATCCCCATCCACCCTTATCCCTCCTTCTCTGGAAATAGCAGTGAAATGAATACTCCCATTTTTACTGGAAAGAGCATGATAATCAAATGTCATATGACATCACTCATAATATCTGAGACTTCCCAACCATATCTCCAACCAATGCCCCATTTATGCTGTCTTTGCCTTTCTGAATGTAAGTTCCTTGAAGGGAGTGGACATTTCGCTTTTATGTTGCCATACCCAAAGCAATGCCTGATATATAGTAGACACAAAGTAATTTTTTTCCCATTCATTCATTCTTACAGAGGGAACTGAACTTGTTTTCAGCTCAGATTAAGTGATAGAAATGCAAAATTTGATGTTACTTCTGGATCATTAAATATGAATAGAGAGAGCTGAGTCTAACTTAGGAAAGGGACTGTTGGACTAAGGAGCTGAGGCTAGACAATAGGGATAAAGAGACAGGGCAAGTGATTTAGCATAGATTGAATTCAGTCTTATCCCTAAGAACTTCTGAAAACAGATACACATTCAGGTTCCTTATCTGCAATTAAGAATATTTGTATTAACAATCCATTCTTGACAGTTGTGAACAAAACTCATTGTCACTTAGATCACTAAGAAAATGTGATACTGTCATCATTCTTCATATCATTTTGATGAACTTCCCATAGAAATGATCAAAGGATAGGGAACTATCCTGCTATTGTTCTTTATATTGAATAACAAGTCAGGGAAGGGAGGAAAAAGGGAATAATCATTTATGTAACACCTACTATGTGTGTGCCAGGCACTTGTGCTAAACAAACAGCTTGTGCTATTGTTATTTCCATTTTACAGTTGTAGAAACTGAGGCAGATGGAAGTTAAGTGACTTGCCTTGTGTCACATAGCTAGTAAGTATCTGAGGCCTGATTTGAACTCACATCTTCTTGACTCCATGCCCAGGGCTCTCTCCACTTTACCACCAATATTTCAAGTGATTAGTAAAAACAGCAACAACAACAACGAAACATGTAAGTTCAACTTCTATAGTTTTGCAGAAAGCACATTCATAAAACAAAATGTCAGGAATCATATGGTTCCATATAGTTTTTATTCTTCTACCACAACTCTATGTTTTGAAAATCTTACATGCTTTGGAATTTGGAGATAAAGAATGCTTAGCATGACAGTATGTCAAAGTTTTTCTTAATTGTTTTTTTTTAAAATGTTTGTGGTTGTGGGAAGCAATTCTGTCTACTCTGCCTCTACTAAAACTAATTTGTTGAATTCTTCAGGATTTGGGGGAGAGAGTGTGTCATGTCTTTGCTTATAAACAGTAGAAAGTTTCTGGCATATAATTGTAACCACTTGTTCTTTCTAGGTATACAATACATAATATTTTTTAACTTGTAATTTCCCTGATTTCATTGTATAATCTATATTGATCAATAAATCTGAGCTCACTAATAACTTTTCTCTAACTAATGTTAGCAGTTACCTGCTCCTGGATCACTGTAATGAATGCTTCCATTTCTATAAACAAATATTCATGATCAGAAACTTGTTAGACACTTCTTTGTCTATTGGTTGGCACCATGAGAATGTAGTCCATGTAATTCTGCCTTTTGATTCTTCTGTCATGTCTTCATGAGATCTATCCAAAGAGAAAGCATTTTCAGTTACATTGAACAAATTCAATGATGTGTTTTAGCTGGAATTTTTTACCCCATTACTTTGTGAAGTAGTATAGTTGTTTTGTGTATTTCTGTAAGTCTCTAATCTATTATTGGGTCCTCTGAGTATATCTAGCAACCCTCTTCCTTCTTTTTGGCAAGGAAGTATTTTTTACACTTTGCTTGGGGCAGTGAGTTCTGTTTTTCATTAACACTGTGAGAGTTTTTACTTTGACAGGTTCTAAATCTGTTGTTGTCAGTTTTACCAAATAGTAAGTGTAAAATGAGACCAATATTCTATGGATGTTAAATCTTCTAAATGAATTATTCCCTTTAAGTTTTGAAGTCAGGATGCCAGTTAGTCTCTTAATAAACATACATGGATTCATATTCTTTTCCTTCTCTTCAGCCTTATGCTCATCTATTTATGATGACTGAGATCTTTGTAATTATTTCTCTGATTCTTTTGGTCAATTTGATGCCTAGATTTAAGCTCAAAACTTAAAAAAAATCATGGTCAAGTTCAAATGGCATTTTGATGTCATTGAAATAGTTTCCTTCAGATGAAATACTTGTTTTACTTGCTTTTTAGTGGAGTCATATAATTTTGCCCATTCCCACACATCAAATGATTACTACAATGTTTTTGCATTCACTTTTGTCTTGCACACTATATTTTGTTCAACTCAGCATTGGTAGTAATAAAGTTAAGGCTAGTCACAACCATAGCAGATTTAAACAATTTTTCCTGGAAAATATCACATTTTATATAAATGGATCTTGATATTATTATGTTGATTGATTTTTAAATTGTTTCTTAAATTGATTTTTTTCCAATGTGGACATCAAATATTCTAATATCATCATCATGCTTGGACCTGTTACATACATTTTAAGAACATAACCAATAAACTGAGTCAAAAACTTTTTTTAAATAATCAAATAAAGCAATGTATATGTTACAGAGCTTTTGAGTAGCTTGTTTAAAATAACAGAATCAATAATGAGCTGCTTTTTTATCCATTTTTCTTGTTGCATATCCTATTTGCTCCTTCAACAAGGAATTATTTTCTTTGAAATATTTAAGGATGTATCTTGGCTTCCTGTGGTATCAGAGAACAAAGGAGCACTACTTGATCTATCTTCCTTGTCAAGCTGATCATCAAGATAGTTTTTAACAAGGCCCAACTTGTCTCTGATTCACCTGTTTCTTAGATTCATGGGTGGGGCGTTTCTTCATATTGGCCAGCATACTAATCCAGTGATTGATATCACCAGAGAACACTTGGCCAGCATATGAGCTTCTGCCAGGCCCTCACAGCTACCCCAAAAAATCAAGGCAAACACAGTCCCCATTTTATGTCACCCAAGTTGTCATTCTTTTATTTTTCTCTTCCATCCCCCAAATAACATGAATTATAGATACTGAACTGAGGGGCTATTATTGTTGCTGTGGTTGTCTTCATATTTGTCCTGTTGCTCATTGCCTTTCAAATTGGGGGAAAATCTGACAATTTCTCTAGAAAAACAACTATAACTCCATATTTTTAAATTAGGCTTCTCTCAAAAAGTTTTTATTTAGAAACTTAATTTTACTCACTCTGCCTGCTGAGAGAGAATTACTGATGGGAATTTCAAATATTCCAGTTCCTGGAGTTTCCTGGTTGAAAAACTGTCAAATTGCAACACATTTCAAACTGTGGATGAGCTGTTTCCTTTTATTCTATTGGCCAATAAATTCAAGTTCAATTGAATAACAGTCAATAAATTCAAATAGAAATGTTCAAATAGAATAAATTCAAATGAGTAATAGTTGCCCATAAGCTTGTTTTCAATAGCTTATAGAATATTATGTTTGGCTTCTTTGTTTCATTTCATTGCTTTTTAGAGAGACAATCTTTCACACATCATTCAAGAATCTAGCCAAGAAAAATTACCAGTTAGAAAGCATGCATTTGAAAAAAATTCAATATCTTTGACCTGATGACTGGTTTAAGCATGTACTTTTTCAAGTGACTAGGCTATGAATTTTTAACATATTTTATATAACATTACCACTGTCACCAATCAAATATATACATATATATAAATTCCTTTCTGAAATGAGTAGAATATTTTATTTCTGATCCCACTGTACTAACTCCAAACACTGACACAATGAGCTAATTTCTCTAAAAATAAACCTCAATAAATTACCATTTTAAATGTAAATCACATTTTCCCCTTTAAAGTTACTTATCCATAACACATTTTCACTTTCAATTTTTGTAACTGATGTTTCCAGTGGAAATTGATTAATGGAATTTTATGATTCATTTTAAGATTAGTAAGTAATGGAATAGAATTGTGCCTTTTCATTAACTTTCAATGAAGAGAGAGGGTTTAGATAGCAGTTCTTAGAGGTAAATTTGTTTTTCAAACAAAATCAGCCATAACTTCTTTGTCTCCCCCCTCATTACTAAGGAAATCAAATTGCCCTCTTAAGTAAAATCATATACTGACAAAATTCTCTGACATATTTTCTTTCTCTATTAATTTATCTTTCACTAGAAAAAGACTGTAACCTAATATTCTGTTATCACTTTATGGTAACTGCTGAATCATGTTTAAGCCATGTGACAAGACTTATGAATCCTATCTTGCCATATGACTGGATAAGATGGAGTTTTTGTTGGCTTAGAAAAAAATTGGCATGGATTACTTCTAACATCCTTTCCAATTCAAAATAAATTATTCTGTTGTGTAAGGCTAACTATATCATTAATGTCAAATACTCAAATTTATCTCAGCAGTTCTGATATTCTCTCCAATGATATACACCATGAACTATCCATGTCTACAAATCCTGTGCTACTCTTGTCCATGCTCTCATAAATTTACCACATAAGGTTCATCTAACATGCTTCATGATCTACCACTTTCTCCTGACATGCAAAGGAGAACAGTGAAACTGTCCTACTATTCATCTGTCACACTTTGCCCTCCTCCACATGACTAGCTCATCTTCTTTTCTTACCATTCATATCAGATTATTTTAATTAACCAACATCAAAGATCATTAATCCAACAAACTGAATGATTTCTAGTGACATACTGTTTGGGGTAAAATTGCTATTTTGTACTTCTGTGGCTGGTTGTGTGGAAAAATTCAATTAGTGTGCATGCTTTAGAGTTGATGTAAAAAAAAAGGAGATTTCTTAATTCTAAGTATTTATCCTTGAACACCTTGTGTTTCTATTTGTCAATTTTTATGATGTTTTTCCCCCTGAAACTCTGTCTGTTTGGTCCTTTGACATATTTTTCTCATAAGCATGATGGTTGCATTCTGATTACCATATAATCAGATCTTATCTAAATGTATCACTCTTGCTGTTCATAAAGCAGAAGTTATTGAAATCCATGTTCCCCAGTTGCCCATGAGGATTTTCCATTTGCTGGTGAAATTTAGCTTTTTAGAAAAATCTTGCCATCTTCCACTTTCCCTCAACTCTCTCCTCCCTAAAAAGTAAGCAATTTGATATAGGTTATATATGTGCCATCATGCAATATTTCCATATTCCCATGTTATTAAAGAAACAGAACAAAAGGAAAAAAAGCACAAACTGTCTTTTACATATGCTACTCACTAATTTGGAAAGTTGGAATATGAAATGAAGTTTCCTTCTATTGTTAGAGTAAATTTACAGTTATCCCTTCCATTTCATGGGGGTGAGGGGTGCAATGCCCTTAAGATCTAAAAAATCCATATACATATATTTGGCCCTCCCTTCATACCAGACAAGGAGTCTGGATTATTATGTTATTAAAGATAAAATATGTTGATATTATACTATACTATCTATATATTTGATTTATTTCTAAGTTTTTAAACTTTTTCTGTGTCATCTGCAGCTTCCACAAAGCTCACAAAAATTCCCAGTTAATTTCTTATGCAAACTCACAATATATCAAAACTCCAATGGGGAAAGTTGTGATGTGGAAGGGAAAACTGTATATACCTTGTGGAGATCATCAAGAGGGCAAACCAGAGGAGACAACATTGAAATTAGTGGAGGGCAAGAAGAGATGATAAAGGCAGATTATCGTAGATGGGGAAGAAGGGTGGGAGAGAAGAGAGAAAAAGACTTTAAATGTAGTATTTCATTTATTTAAATTTAAAGAAAAGGGAATTAGAGCAAGAAGTGAATCATTTAAATGACAGAAATCTGAACAACAGAAAAGAAAGTGCACATTATAATTCAGTTATACCCTTGTTATCATTTTGGTATTGAAGAAGAATAGCCTGTGTCTTTAGCTTAGGCTCGTAGACTTTCATAAGATTTATTTCCTTGATTGGTTATCATTGAATGACAATTAAAAAATCTAGCAAACCATTCAGCCAGCTTCCTACAAAATGTTCTCTAAGCCTTAATAATAACAATAATCATAATGATCATAATCATAAAAAGCAAACTGTAGCTTGTAATTACCCAGATATAAAAACGATTCATAAAAACTTAAGAACAACATTCTTAATAATACTAAGTACTCATCATATTCAAGCTACATGGAACAAAGTAGTTTTCATAATGTAGAGACCTGACAGAGGAAATCAAAATTGTATGGGACTGGGATAAAATATGTATCATCCCTATTGTCCTGTCTGCTACTAGAGTTGTACCAAAGATGCCTTTATTGATCCTACAGATAATGAGTTTGCATCCCACTACTCTTACTTAACTAGAAAAAAAAATTGATTTATCCAGTTGTGCAATCAATAGTCTATAGAATACTGGATTTTTTTTAAATGGCATGATGATGATTTGTTTCCAGACTTTTCTCTCTAAACCCCATAAAATAAAAGAACAAGATAATAAAAAGGATATTTGCATAGCACATTATTGTTTGCAAAGCACTTTATACATATCATCTTATTTGACCCTTACAATAATCCTGTACGTTAGGTGCTATTATTATCCATATTTTAAAGATGAAGAAATTGAAGACTTTTTCAGGATTGTATGACTAAAAATTGTCTGAGGAGGGACTCAATTTCAGATCTTCCTGACTCCAAGTCTGCTACTTTTACTTCCATATAACACTGTATCACATGAAATACCATTAATTTTTAAGTGAGGAAAATCTACTGGTACGGCTTATATGTTTGTGAGTGTGTGTTTGTATTTTACTGAAGGAAAGTGTTTAGGAAAAAAGGAGGAAATTCTAGAAAAAGTCACAAATCACCTATGGACATCACAATTGATATGGAAGACACATACTCTTACAGGAAAGATTTTGGAAAAAAAAACTGAAGAGCAAAAAGAGACTCACATGCTCAAGAATAAAGAGGTAACAGAATCCAAGGACGTGTCACAAGAGCAAAGAACAACCAACAGATAGTCTGGTTGATTCCTTGGTATTCATGCAATATCAAGTGATCTAGAGGAAGGCCCATGGCACATTGGGGGAATTTAGGAAACAAAATTGATTTTGTATTATGTTAGTTAACAGGGAATGAACTCACAGATTCAACAAAATAGCAAAGACTTAAACTTTCACAGCCTGAACTAATGACCACATGTTTCACTAGTCCCCTCTTACAATTTGTTGGGATCTGCCATTTTCTCTAATCCCAATACAGAAACTGGTATTCAACCAATGTCTTTTTCAGTGTTATGTCTTTTTAAGCTGATTCTTAACTTTGGGCATTTTTACTACCACCTATACAATTCAAGTCAATTAACCCCAAACTTCTTAAGCACATACTATGTGCAAGTTGTTATGCCAGACATTGTATAGAAACTTTCACTGCAAAGTCAAATCTCTGCATCCTCTCCCTCCCCCAATCCCTAATCAGAAAGGATTCGGTCAACATGGTCATTGCTTAGTTGTAGCCTTTGAGAGGTCTAGGAAGGAAGTAGTTTGGAAAATCACAAAAAGAAAGCCAATGATTACATTGTAAATTTTAATTTAAGGTGTTAAGGATACACGATTCAGGAAAGAAGACGTTTTATGGTAAAAGTGGGAAAATTTTAATCATCCTTTTAAAATTAGCTAATGACTACATGAAATAATTACAAAGTATATAGCTGTGCATTTTGTTGTCTTATTGATGAAGTGATCCATAGAATGGAAATAATAGTGCCAAAATTGGACCAAACATAATCTCTGAGTACCTACCATATGTCTAACTCTGTGAGTACATGAGGATCTCTAATTATTTCTCTAATATTGGCATTTAATCCTCACAGCATTGTTTTGTAACATTTGCCTTGCTGAAATTTATTTAGTTGAACAAATTTGCATTGAACAATCTACCATATTATTTTATTTGCTCAATGCCTAATCTAAAAGACTGTAACCAAGTCTAAAAAAGAAAAGTCTAAAAAAGTCTTAAAAAGATTCCAATGAAAGGAAAAAAAGAAAATAATGACAAAGAAAAAAGTGTTTGGAATGTTTCTGAGACACACTCTCTAATTGTCACTTGGAATATTTTTGTTTCTTTTAGGAGTCAGAGATTTATTAGTGGTTTATTTAAAAGTTTACTTGTTTAACCAAACTAGACTAAACAATTGACCTTAAAAACAATTTTCAAATATCATATTTTCTTAAAAATTTCCCCACTACTTGTGCATGAAAATTGCCTATACACTGTATCCATTCTCTTTCAAAACTTTAACTGAATTTATTCACCTGGATTTTCTAGCAGAACAAAATTTTATAAAGACTGTTATGTATGATCTTAAAAATTGTATGTCTTCATAGAGGGACATAATGCATCCCTCACATCTGGGCATTTCTACCTGAAAAATTAAGATGTGTTTTTATTCAGCAGCATATGGTTAAAATACTACTCATTATTTTGTGAGATTTAGCTCAAAATCAAAAGCGATTCTATAAGATAAGCTATTTTCGTGTAGATTCAGGGTCAGTAAAATACTGACAATTAACGTAATGAAAATAACCACAGAAAATGGAAGGGGATTGTACCTTTCTAGATTCCTGATGGAGTTTGGGCATTTGCGTGGTGGCCTTCAACCCCAATTGCTCTCACCCAGCAGGTCACAGAGATCTGGAGAATAACAATTGCTAGCATTTGTACAGCATGTTAAGGTTTGCCAAGCCCTTTACATATGTTTTCTCATTTGGTCTTTACAGTAACCCTGCGTAGTTAAATTCTGTTATTATCACCCTTTTATATATGAGATAATTGAAACTAAGACAACTTACATGACTTGTTCAGGATGACACATCTAGTTAGTAAGGATCTGAAGCAGGATTTGAACTCAGGTCTTCCAGACTCCAAGTACAGAATTCTAGCCACTGTACCACCTGAATTCCTTGCTCCTTAAAAATAACTTCCAGTTAAAGAGGGTAGAGCCATAAATGTCTTCTAGCTTTAAATGGCTCTATAATTCAAAGGACAACATGGAGGTCAGGGTGTCAGTTTTTATCCCCTTTAAATTGTTGCAACAAAATATTAATATTTCCATCAGTTTCTTTCTTAAGGTATGTCCAGATCAAAGGTGAAAAGTCTCGATTAGGTGATATCACTAATTTCTAGGCAAAGTTTGTGTGAATATGTGTGAGAAGAAGGAGAAACCTACCTCCTCATTGTTTTACATTCTCTTTGCTATTGTAGGACCCTCTTGATTATTGTCACTTATCATTTACCCTTTCAGTCTATGCACCATTGTCTCCTCTGGTACTACCACTACCCTCATATAGCCTCTCATCACCTCACATCTGGACTATTGCAATAGTCTTCTGGTTGGTCTCCTTGCCTCAAGTTTCTTCCCCTTAATCCATTATCTACTTAACTGTAAAATGATCTTCCTGGAATGCAGGTCTTACCATCTCTCTCTTTCTCTGTCTCTATCTCTGTCTCTCTCTGTCTCTCTCTCTCTGTCTTACACACACACACCCTGCTCCACACCCTCTCAACCAATAAACTCTACTGGCTTCTCTTTACCTTCAGGATCAAATATAAAATCCTCTGTTGGGCTCCTATAGTCCTTCATAACCTGCTTTCTTCTTATCTCTCTAGTTTTCTTATATTTTTGCCTCCTTCATGTACTCTGCAATCTAGGAATGCTGACCTCCTTGCTGTTCCTTACACCACACACTCACTTTCCTGATTCTCAGCATTTTCACTGGCCATCCCACAGGCCTAGAATGGTGCCCTCCTCATCTCAGCCTCCTTGTTTCCCTTACTTCCTTCAAGTCTTATAAACTCCCACTTTTTGTAAGAAGTCTTTTCTAGTCCTCGTTAACTTCAGGGGGAAGGGGAAGGAACAAGCGCTTACTATGATCCAGGTACTATGCCAATTGGTTTATTGTTGTTGTAACTGTTAATATGATTTCATTTTATTTTAGTGCCTTCCCTCTGAGATTACCCACAAATTATCCTGTATATAACCTGTTTATACATTGTTGTTTGCATGTAATCTACCCCCATTAAACTATAAGCTCCTTGATGGCAGGCTTTTTTGTTTGTTTTGTATTTTTTTGTATCCTCTGCACTAAGAACTGAGAGTACATAGTAGGCACTTGATAAATGATAGTTGACCAAGTGACATTACCCAGGCATGCTTATGCTTTTCTCCATGCTTTTATTTATGTATCTATGCATGTATGTACTTAAATTCTCTCCCTTAGAATTTAAGGTGATTTTGGCTATTTTGTGGTTGGGGGAAACTTGCACTTCTTCCTATGATTCATACCTCACACCGGACTACAGATTGTCAGGATTAGAGGGATATGGTGCCCCTTGAGAGACGTGACCAGACATGGCCTAAACAAAGCCTGCTGCATCTTTGAGTAGATTCCTTAGTTCCAATTTTAATAATACTTTCTGCATCTCCTTTATCTAACTTCCCTTCCTCATCTGCTTCTAGGCTTTGAACAGATCTCTAGTTATGAGATTCCCCCAAAAGACTCTAAACTCACTTAGCTTTCTGAGCAATCACATAATAGTTTATTCATGGGTCTGTTGCCATGCCTATATAGTGTTTTGTATGCTCCACACTACCAAGACTATAATTTAAATAGTCTTCTCAGGACAAGCCATGACAAAGAATGGAGTGGCTCCCATTAGGGACCCAGTCCAGTCAGTAGTTGCAGCATATAATTTCTGACAGCAGTAACTCCAGTTCTAGAATGGTTATTGATTTTACCTTCTTAACATCTCTCACATATGCCATATTTTCTCCTTTGATACTACTAGCAGTATACCTTGGAATACTGGGTATTCCTCATCACTTCACACTTGGACTATTGCAGTAACCTGCTGGTTGATCTCTGATATAAGCATTTCCATATTCTATCCTCCATTAAGCTGTCAAATTCATCTTCTAAAGCACAGATCTGATCATGGAACACTTCTACTTAATAAACTCTAGTTCTGGTGGGGAGAATGTGGGGATGATTATTTGAGTAAAGAAAAGTAGAGACAGAATCATTGGAGATATCCAAGAAGTCAGCATTTCTCTTATATGTTTATAGGTAACTACATCCTTATTTCTATACCATGCATTTGACCAGGCCATCAACCTGGTACCACAGGTTCCAATTTCCTTGGCATGGCTCTACCCCATGATGAGTTCAGAGACTCAGTTTGATAAGGAATACCAAACCACAAATACCTAGAGGAAGTTTGTCTGAAAATCCATATCCTTCATAGGGTTACTGGTGCTTTTTGTGACAATCTAGAGTAAGTGGTGTACTCAATTCTTGCCTCAGTTATTACTTAACTTAATTATCATAACAATTATCATTTATAAGTGATAAAACATGGGTGCTGGTGCTCAAAGTTCTGGAAACATTGGGAAAAAGATACAGTCTTCATCAATGGAACTTGATGGGAACATAATTGTTCCTCTGGAAATACTCCAGCCACAGTGCTACCCACCCATATTGACATACCCAGCATGTGAAAACACTGTCTCATGATAGTACTAATTTAAAAAAAAGTTTGTGAATTTCAATTGTTGAAGCACATTTCACAAACAAAGCACTCAATTCTAAGCACTGTCTTTCTCAGCTTGTGTTATCAAATTGTGATAGCTGCTTCTAATGTGAAAAAAGTGGAAAATAAAGAAACTTGAGAGAAGGAAAATGAAGTGTTCAAAGTATTGTGGTAGGGGAAGGAACAAGGGCAGAAGAAATACTTGTGGGAAGTGGGAAATAGTGCTCTCCCCTCTTTACCCTCACATTCCAAACACACATTCCTGCTGAAGGTTGTTTCTTTCTCTATGATCAGCAAACGTAAATTAATAAATATTTATTAAATACTTAATGTGTGTCAAATAGTGGAAAAAGTCTCAGGATACAAAAATTAAAGGAAAACAGTTCCTGCCCTTAAGGAACTTATATTCTAAAAGATGATGTATGTGTATATCTATAGATAGACAGATAGATAGATAGATATAGATAGATAGATACGTACAAGACATAGCATCATAAGAATTGGCTAAATTTTTCTTGTCTGATACACAATGTAGTTTTTTTTTTTCTCTTGAAGCAAGTAAAACCAGAAAGATTGAACTTCACATATCCATCCTTTTGGTATTAGTAGGCTTATTCTATGATATCAAAATATAACCAAATTATTATTTTCCCTGTATAGTGTGATTTAAACAATTCATTCAGCAGATGCCAGTTATATGACCATCTGTCAAAAATACTTTCATTCAAAAATAAATAAATTATAATATTTCTCAAATTGCATGACTATTGATTGATCCGTGCAAGCTAAATTTCTCATCTTTGGGAAAAATAAAGAAATAAAAATATTAAGGTTTCAATCAAGTTTTGAATGTTACTTAAGATTGAGATATTATTCAACTAAACTTTATTGTAGAAGGAAAAATTAGCTAACTTTTGCATTGTCTAAATGGCAATTTTATGACTCTCCAATGCCAGTCAGCCCTTGAATTATCTTTCTTATTCTTTTTTCTGTCACTCACAATCTGTCTAGCCAATAATGTTATAAAAACGTACAAAGGAAATGAGATACAGTAATTTGTTATGTCTAGACTTCTAGGTAACTTAAATGTCATTTAGTTATTCATAGAACAATTTGAAGTTTGCATTTTGACAAATCAGAGTAGTCCCTTGGTAAAGCTAAACCTCAATTAAAAGGAAGAATGATAAGAGCAGAAAGAAAACCTCTTTTCATTTGACTCTGGAAAAGGCAGACTTCTACCAAGTTTATTTCTTATTTGTGAATAACCTTGCAAAAGAATGATCCTTTGTAAACACAAATGATCTTTTTTTTAATCAGGTACAAATGTTACTAAAATATCAGATTTTTAAAACATTTATGTAGAGATCTCATTTTAGGAGGATGAAATTAGATGGAAAAATTCCATTTTTATCTACCAACATATATTAAGGAATAGTACTGGTTAAGCAGCTATTGCCAGATTTTAAAAGCTTCCTTTAGAAAGGACAAAACTGACTACCAATGGCACTTATATCTGGCTGTGGTTTGCTTCTGTAACATCTAGTATCTTTTGAGATCATGAATAATGGACAGAAAAATGCCCTTGAAGTAAAGAAGACATAGGTTCAAGTCCTTATTTTGGTCCTCTGTGAGTATGGACAAGTCACTCAACCTCTCAGTTTCCCATGCAATTCTTAGACTATAGATTTCATGTGAGTTTTTGACTGACTTCTGAGAAGTGGAATACTTAAGAACAGAAATATTTGTTCATGGAAACTCAGTTAATGTCTACCAAACTAATGGTCTTTGTTAAAGACAACTCCAAGTGTTCCTCATTGTTTTATATTAAGACTAGATTTTTTTGTGATATTGTTCATATCTTTCAGTCACTTCCTTCATAGTTCTTCACCAAGACACATCTTATCTGTTGCCACGAATGATGATATGGTTTGCTAACCTTAATTTTCCCTCATAGCAAATAAACGACTGAAAGAATGTCAAATTTATAGATGCTTAACACAATAAGCTTCCAAACAATAAATAAATAAATAAATAGATAAATAGATAAATAAATAAATAAATAAAAAGCCACCTCTCTCTGAAATTGTCTTAGAATTTATCATCCGTATCAACTTAAGAATCACTATATGCCATTGTTTGCAACAATGTTTGGGTTAAAGACTGACAATGAATCTAGGTAGCATATGAATAATAGAGCTCTTGGCCTAGAGTCAAGAAGACCTGAGTTTATACCTTGGCAAGAAATTTAGTTGTTGTGTGGCCCTAGACAAAGATGGGGAACCCCAATCTCCCCACCACACCTCAAAAAAAAAGAAAAGAAAAAAAAGGGAAACTAATTAGCCTTACCTATGTAACCTTGTAGTTACATGTGTTAAACTAACCTTAAATTTTCTGGTCCTCAGTTGACCATTAATAAAATGAGAAGTTTAGGCTGAGCTCTCTCTAGATCAGTTATTCCTTTGACCCAATGTGTATTTAAAAGTGAAAAGAAATTCTTAACTTTTTTGTGTGTGTCATGGTCCTCCTTTCCAGTCTGGTAAAGTTTATAGACCCCTCCTCAGAAGAATTTTCTTAAGCGCTTAATGTAACATTCATGGGATTACTAAGGATGTCAATTATATTGAAAGAGTTATAAAATTATTTTTATAAGATCAGGATCCACAGTTCATAGCTTTGAGACATACCAAAGAGATACACCAATCTTAATCCCTGTATTTTAAAATCTTAAAACTCTCTACCAGGTTCTGAATGATGATTATTCTTTAGGTGTAAAAAATGGAAGAAATTTTGGGTTCTGAAGCATATTATAAACACATTTGTGTGTGTGTGTGTGTGTGTGTTTTAAGACTGAATGGATAGTCGTATTGTAGCCTAAATGTGTTGTTCCAAATTTCATTGTATGTAATAATATCCTGGGTCATGATTTGATCTCTGGAATATTTAAGTCTATATAATAATAAGTTATGATATGATTTAGAGCCTTATGAGTTTTAAATGTTCCAAAGGATACACATTTCTGTAACTCATAGTGTGTACTTAAAACTTGTACTCTGTTAAAGCTGCAGTAGCAGGGGTCTATGATAGCTAATTCAAATTAATTCAGGAAATGCTCAAAGCTTTTAATTTGCATTAAAGTTCAACATGAATAGTAATGAGGTTGACTAATTGTTCCAGGATGATACTCTTATAAACACTAGAACAAAGGTTAAATTATTGAAGTAGACATTACTTTTTCCAGAAATTTGAGAACTGGTATCTCCTGACAGGAAAGAAAGAAGGAAGGAAGGAAGGAAGGAAGGAGGTAGGGAGAGAGGAAAAAAGAAGGGAAAAAGGAAGGAAAAAGGAAGGAAAAAAGGAAGGAAGGGAAAAAGTGATGATGATGATCATCATGATGATATCATTTATATAGAGCTTTAAACATTAACAAAGGAAAAAATATCTCTCTCTAAAACTGTCTTAGAATTTGTCATCCACATTACCTTCAGAATCATTACATGTTATTGTTTGCACTCAATGTTTAGGTTAAAGATTGATGTTTCAGCTAGGTGGCACAGTGAACAATAGAGCTTTGTGCCTAGAGTGGAGAAGATCTGAAATCAAATCATGTATAAAAAAATTTACTTGTTGCATGATGCTGGACAAATCTTTTAATTTCTGTTTCCTCAATTTCTTCAACTAAGAAATGGGTATAATAATAGTACCTACCTCCTAGGATTGTTGTGAAGATCAAATTAGATATATTTGTAAAGCGGTACTTAAAATGTTTATTTCCTTCCTTTTCATACTTCTATTTGTGAAGAAGTTGGCTTTCAGTAGCCTATTTAACCATCTGAAATTTTATTATCACATTTAAAGATAATGGGGAAACAGAGGGATACAGCCTAAACAATACATGAGATACAAGAGTGAAATGAAGAAAAAGTGAGGAAGTATAGGATCACTGGATTTAGAGCTGGAAGAGACCCTAGATACACTGTAATCCAATCCCTGTATTTTATATATGAGGAAACATGCCCAGAGAAGAGACAAGATTTACCCCATGGAAATGTAGACAACAAAACTGGAATTAAAAGAAGGCCTTATATCGAGAGGTTTCTACTTAGCACCATGCTGCCTCTCTTTATCTAATGAAACCATAAAAGGCTATTGAAACTGATAGCAAAGGTGCCAGCAAACAGAAAGTATGCTCATGGAGCCTTTGAAAGGTGATGGAAAGGTAGAGATTGGACTGGTTTAAAATTAGGAAGTTAAAGCATCTCTCCTACATTTGCACAGATCGGGGAAAGGTTTGGAGGTAGGCAGTGTTCAAGGAGTACTAACACCTCTGGTATGAGGGCTTGCCAAGCCACCCAACTCTCACTTGTGGCTCCAAAAAGCTGTAGCATGCACAGCAGCCACACCCCAGTAAAATCATCTCAGCTGACAGGCTGAAGTAAACTGACTGGCCAAAAACTGATCAGTGAGTTAGGGCAGTGTCTACTCCAAGCATGTGAAGACTTCCTCTGTTGGAGGGTGTGGATTAGAACAATTTGTTCCAATAGCCATGAAAGCTACTAAAGTAGGCACTGTGGGGTTCTTAGAGCTTGGTCAGGGATTGAAAATACCAAGATCATCCACAGCATCCCAGGTCATCACCAGCTGTCCTGAGTTTTGTCTTGTCATTGGACTTGATGACTGGAAGACAGAGTGTGGTTGATGGTTTTATGCAACTCTGCCTCATTTAAATCAAATTCATGCACAAGTTAAAACATCATCCTGTGATGTCACTTGTCTTTGAAAATGAAGAATAAATAACACCAGTATTCAAAATGTTGGGATCCTGATTCCAAAAGAAACAAGTAACAAGGAACATATATATTGTCCTCCACCTGTAACAATTATCAAGAATTCCAGGAGTCCAACCTCTTCAAAGGAGCTCAGGCCAGTTTCCTGTGGTGGTAATTATGAACAAAATGTTTGAGGCAGTCTGCATCACTCTAATAGGACTAAATGTGGTTTATTTTCAAGGCCAGATTCTTAGGCTTAGGGTTACTTTATGGGACTATGTACTTGATCTTTCCAAATCTCTCTACCTGCTCATTTATTCTTGAACTTGTACTTGATGATCTCTGAGCTACTTTCTAGCCTATGATAGTAAGAAAATGTAGTTAAATGTATTAAAATAATAAAAAAAATTCCATTGGAAAATTAGTGATAAAAAAATTTAAGTGCCAAAATTCCGAGTTCAAAAACCAGTATCATGACTAATTTTATATAAGGTTTCTGACAAAAAGTTTTATTGATTTATTTTTTTTTGTTTTTACATTGCATAAATTTGCAGATATATTCACTCCCACTTTATGAGTGATCTCTTATAACTAATTATAAAGTGACCTCCTCTGAAAATAGATGCAGCATCACAAAGCTATAGCACTCTTATCTCTTTAAAAAATAATAGAAACCTATTTTTTCTCCCTCCCATGCCAACCTCATTGAAAAACAAGCAGATTTCTTGTTTCAAATATGCATATTCAAGTAAAACTAATCACCCGATGGCTATATATGAAAATGTCTATATCTCATTACCTGAATCCATGACCTCTCCGTAATGGATATCATCTTCCATCATCATTCTTCTGATATCATGAATAGTCATCATATTTTGGGTCTATTTAAGGAAAGGGCTAAGAATGTTTTAGGGAAATTGAAAGAATACACTTTGAAGACAAAATTTGCATCATGTTGACTTTGTCTTCCTTCTAATGACTGTACAAATAGAAGCCATGGGAGGGGTTATCTTGTAGCACATAATTCTAAATGTAGAGAGTTCTGTTCTGCATAATTTATGAAGATTTCAGGTTTTTTCTTCACATACCTGATGTAATCCCTACATATTTGATAATCCAGGATCACTACACTTCCCATCAATCATAAATTCCAGGAAGAGTCTCATGGTAGAGCTTGGCTCATAACACCTCTCCTCTGACTTTAAGAGTGGTTTTTAACTACTCTGATTCTGGTTTAGTACACTGGTCCTACTTCTATACTGGTTCAATTTCTTTCAAGGTTGTTTAACTTAAAGCACTTCAATAAGGATTTAAAAGCAAAAATTGATACGGCTTAATAATGTTACTCTATAAGCTTTATTCCAGAAATGTTGGAATGATACAATAAACTTTTATATTATTTCTATGTTAATAAGTTAGGGAATCTTACAAGGTTCAGAAGATGGCCTTCTATATTATTTTTCAGTAATATTTTTTGCTTTTAAAAATTCAGAGGTAAATAAAGCCATAATATATAGTTATAGAAGTTCAATTTTATTTAATATAGAAAATTTTGTATAGAAACCTCCACACCTCACCAGATAAATGAGTCTTGCTGATGAATGAAGATTAACCTTTTAAGTGATGAATTTTTACAGTATAATTTTACCAGTTTTATTTTACCCACTCATTTGGAAGCTAGAAATATTTCTTGAACATATTCTACATTATCTTGCTTTACAAAAACAAAGGAAAGTGAATGTAATGTAACCTCTTCTTTAAGACTTGGAGTCATTAAAATATTAATAATTTTATCTTATAATCAGTTTTCTTTCCTGCTCTAGGAGTCAGAAGCCCTAGATTTGAATCCTTTCTAAGCAGTTTATGATCAGTGTGACCTCAGAGAAATTATTTATTTCCTAATGAGCCTCAGTTTCTTCAGTAATGAAATGAAGGATTTAGAATAGACCTCTATATTCACTTCCAACTCTAAACAATATGATCCTAAATGGCCCCCAAACCCAATAATAATTTTATAACCTGCGTTTGTTCTTTAAATTTTCTTTCTTTCCCATATCTTCATGATCTGTCCTATCAAGGTTCCATCCTTTATAGCCTTCTTTGCCTACTCTCACTTTCAAATATTGAGTTACTGATCTGAAATGGACTGGGGAAAGGGATGGCTGAGATAATAAAACAACAATGTCAAAATAAATCCTCTTCTACATAAAATGAATGGATGCTGTCAGAGCTCTTTTGGTAATTCAGAGATTATTCTAGGATCTCAGCTGTATTCTGGAAAAATAAGCCTGCCAGTATATGGAAAACAACTTCTTTTCCTTCCTTTTTTCTTTTTTTCTTTCCTTTTCTTTCCTTCCCTCTCTTCCTTCCTTCCTTTCTTCTTTCCTTCCTTCTTTCTTTCCTTTCTTCCTTCCAGTATGTATTTAGCACCTAGTATGTGGTAGACTGCGGAGATATAAAGGCAAAAGTAAAATAGTCTTTGCCTTCAAGGAGCTTGCAGTCTATTGGGAAAATTTGGGGATGGTGGCTATGAATATTAGTATAACAGTGTAAACAAATACATCTAATATTCATAAATGTCATAAACTGCTTGACCTTTTCTAGCAGCTCTCAAAATTCATGGTACAATATTATTCTTTGCTCTGAAGAATCTTGGCACACCAAATGTAGGTATCACTATGGCAAGTATGCCCAGAGGTTTGGTATGTGTGAGATGTTGCAAGTGTAACTTCCAACCAATTTGAGAACACCTAGTAAAACTTGAAGCTTAAAGAGTGCAGGACCTGGCACATAGTAGGTTCTTAATAAATGTTTATTGATTGATTGATCTGAGAGACTTTGCAGTTCACTGTGTTGAGATGTACTGCTTCTACAAATGCACCTATTTTATAAATTGTAGATTTAGAAGTTTTATTGGGACACTGGGCATAAAATAACTTGACTGGGATCACCCAACCAATATGTGTCAGAGGCTGGACATGAACTTGGCAGGTCTTACTATCTCCAAAGCCAGTTATCTGTATTCTAGACAACTAGATATATTTTATTCCAAAATAAAACAAGCATGTTTGAAATGAGTTAAATTGAATCCCAGGAGGGCTAATAAGGTGGCCAAGATCACACATCCAGCAAGGACTAGAGCTAAGATTAAATTATGATTCTTGGAACTACAACATGGTGCCTGAAATAATGTTAATGCATTTACTTTATTTTGTTGTTACTCTTGTTCCATCATGTCCAACTCTTTATGACTCCATTTGGGGTTTTCTTGGCAAAGATACTGGAGTAATTTGCCATTTCCTTCTCCAACTCATTTTACAGATGAGGAAATTGAGGCAAACAAAGGTAAGTGACTTGCCCAGGATCACACTGCTAGTAAGCATATGAGGCCAAATTTGAACTCAGGAAGATGGGTCTTCCTGACTGTAGGCCCAGCACTCTATCCACTGTGCCATCTAGCTGCCTCATTTATTTCCTACCCTTCAGTATGTACTTTGCATGTATGTATGTATGCAACATCACTTATTTTGTTTCCCCAACAGGTCTATTTAATTTAAGTAAGAATTAGTATTAGTCGATCACAAATCTCAGCCATGTGAATTTTTATTCCAGTGGTACAGATTATAACCCATCCAAACCTTCTTATCCTTTGTGGCTCTTATTCATTACCTTCTATAAATCTTTCATAAAGGGCCCAGTCAACATACTGGAAACCTTCTAATAGGTCTTTATCATGATGGTATCTTTTATATCACTTCTTTTGTGCAATTCATCAATGTGAATTTACTGCTACCTCTATTCCTGCCATGCAGACCATTGTCTTTTGTGTCACTCATAATTCTATTGATCAGAGATTTTGGTGTTCCATGATCCATAGCCATATGGCATCCCTGGGAGAATATTGGTGTTAGAAAGATGGGTTTTTCTTTTATGGAGCAGCTTGGGACCATTAAAATTACTATGCAATTAGGCAAGTGGGATCCTGCCTGCTCCCTTTCTCCTCTTCAGTTCTGGGCCAGCTCATTCCCCATTTGTGATATTTATCCAAAATATACATGCTGGTGAAAAAAACTCCACCAATGCTCTGCCCATTAAAATGCATATCATCCTACTGGATAGAAGCCTATTTGACCATTCCCAAAACAACACTCAACTTATATTAAAAAAATAAATAGGGGAGTATTGTTTTAGAAGAGCACACATTGTAGGTTATTTTAAATGTTTCCTTATTACATTTTATATATGTTTGGTTTACACATAAATTAAATATGTATATGTGGGTGTGTATATGTATGTGTGTGTGCATACATATATACCACATGAAAGCAATATGCCATTAAATTCCTTATACTTTCTGATTGTTCAGTTTACAGTGAATTATTTGGCCTTATGTCTTAAGGAATGAGTAATATGTGTCAAATTGTAAACCTCCATAAGATAGAGGTGTTATATGTATCTCTATCATTATATGACTCAATCTCATGTGCTTTGGATAAACCTGGAGGATATGTAGAGGAATACAAAGAATAGATGGGGAACAGGAGATTAGAATTAGTATTCTAGTTCCAGTTGACATTGTGACTTCAGACAAATAAAGCAATCTCCTGAGTTATTTTCCTCCTCTCTAAAATAAGGAACTCATTTGATATCATTTTCCATCTCTATCATCTTATAATTCTTCAAATCTAAGGCTTTTCTGAAAATATAAATATGGACTTAAATGCTTCTCCAAAGTGTCCTAAGCAATGTGACTATGCCTCTTCTAATTTATTCCATGTTTATCTGCTTCTAGTATAGCTAAGAATGGTAGAATTGGCTATCAAATTTTTTAAATTATTTTTAAAACAGCTTCTATTTAATATGCAGCATGAATGCAAATGAAAATGAAAGCACGTTTAATCTGAAAAAAAGCCAATTTTCTATAAACTATACTTTTTCTGTGATTAAGAGTTTGTCTATGGCTGAATGTCACTGTGTTTACGTAATTGTTGACTTTGGGGTATTCATTTTCATGGTACATAAACAATGTTTCATTGCTTTGTAATGTTGATTCTTAGAATAGTGTTCATGTTTGTAAATAATGACATTTGATTTTAATTTTATGACAGGTTTTGTCAGCATTACATGGAAGAATTATAGAATCTATTTCTACCTGATTCATTTTGTATTCAAGCTCTTGTTGAGTTCAGGATTTGTGATTCAGAACAGATGGCACAATCCTGTTAAGATCAATTCTAATAATTTCCTTCACACTAGTCTATTAAGATGCTGGAAGGGAAGGAAATTTTAGATTGCACATTTTTAGAGGAAAATGAACATGATCCAAATGGCACTCTTGTTACATGCCTGATTATTATTTCATAAAAAGAACCCTGATGCTTAAGGCATACAAAGTTGAGCCTTATATGGGTAAATCAAAAGACCGAGCTTCCTAAAATCAGAATTGGAGAAAAAGGACAGCAATGTGAACTTTCTTTTGAGTATATTTTGTTGTCTTATTTTTTAAATATGAATTTTTACACAATCTTTGTAAAATCAGATTTCCAAAACAACACATATTTAAGGTGACAAATTCAGAACTGGGTTGTATAATCAAAATATTATGAGGAAAATTAATTTAAATTTCATTGTATACTTTTAAGAGTCCTTTTCTGGTCACTGCTATATTTCTCAACAATCACTGGCACTTTTATTTTATTTTTATGTTTTGCTTTTTAGTGAGGCAATTGGGGTTAAGTGACTTGCCCAGGGTCACACAGCTAGTAAGCTCATGTGTCTGAGGATGGATTTGAACTCAGGTCCTCTTGACTCTAAGGCCAGAGCTCTATCTACTGCACCACCTAGCTGCCCCAATCACTGGCACTTTTAAAGGAGATTTTATAATGCTGATCTCTTTTGTCAATAACATGACTGTATACAAAGATTGAAAGGCAATTTTACCTAATCGATAGAGTTTGGC
This sequence comes from Vombatus ursinus, assembly GCF_900497805.2. Lineage (NCBI taxonomy): Eukaryota > Metazoa > Chordata > Mammalia > Diprotodontia > Vombatidae > Vombatus > Vombatus ursinus. Next base: position 8,103,289 of record NW_020949613.1, on the reverse strand, counting down.
TCAAGTTAGGAAGACATGAATTCATTTCTTGCCTTGTCACGTAGAAGCTGCATGACTTGGTGCAAGTTATATTTAACTTGTTCCTCCCACCATCCAGAGAACTTTCTGAGATTAAAAGGAGGAAGAGGGTGTTGAACTACTTTGATACATGGAATTTCCTAACCAACAATTACCTCCCTCCTCCACAAACACACACACACACACACACACACACACACGCTAGCTACTACAACTAAGTAGGCATTCTAATTTTATTATATTTGAAGTTTACTAGTTATTTTTGTTTTGTGAGATCATTTGCATTATTTCAGTATAGAACTAGCGTGCAGCTAGGTGGTACGGTGGATAGAGTTCTGGGCCTAGAGTCAGGAAGACTCATCTTAGCGAGTTCAATCTGGCCTCACACACTTGCTAGCTGTGTGGTCCTGGGCAAGTCTGCTGCTTCAGTTTCTTATCTGTAAAATGAGCTGGACAAGGAAATGGCAAACCTGTTTGTCTAGAAAACCCCAAATGCGGTCACTAAGAGTCTGCCATGACTGAAAGATGACTGAACAAGTAGAGAATTAACAATAGCAAAAGTAGAAGTAACATTATTAAGTGGAAAATTATTGATGTGAAAAAAATCCATATCATTGCTATGTGAAACCATACATTTTCACCTTAATAAATGATTGATAAAATTGATTTGGGTACTTGTTTTGGAAAATATGTGGTCAGTAGTACTCCAAAATGGCATGTCAGCAAAGTTTGAAATATAGTTAGTAATTTCCATATTTTATCTTTCTTTGACTCATTCCTACTGCTTAAATGGTCATTATCTGGTCATTAAAAGGTCATTACCTCAAAAGCTCTCTATGTGATGGAATCCTACAAGAACTCACTCATGTCACACACAGTTCCTCCATGCAGCCTCCTCTGTTGCGTTATTTTTTTCATTCTCTGGGTTGAATTAGTACTTCAATAGTATATTTTGCACTTTTAAAATATTTTACTTATTTCATTTTATCATTATTAATTGTGTTGTTGTATTACCTTGTGGTGGTTATCTCTAATCAGGGTCTGGACTTTTCTTTTTAAATGTGGGTCCTCTATTTTGTCGATTTCCTCTGTAGGTAATCAGGCCCAGGGAAGTAAATGCAAAATAATCAAATAATCAAATACTGATAAGCTTTAGTGCCAAGATATAACTTACCTTGAAACATATGGCTACAAAGTGGATCTTAAGGGCTTCTCAGACTTTGGACTTTACTTGGACTTTGTTAGGGAAATAAGAATTTGTCCTTATTTAAACTCCTTTCAGGTCACCAATCTGTGTTTTAGTTTGTTAGATTGGAAATACTTCCAAGCTTACAGTTTATTCATTGATGTCTAAAGTCCATGAAGACTAGCATTTCTGTTTGTATTTGTCTCTCATAAGTTTTCCAGGTTACAAATTTCCCTTTTAATTTTATGTATTAATTTTTTTGTCTGGTGGGATTTGTTATATATCACAGAATTTACCTTCAAAATATTTTCTAGAGTCTTTTAATCTTTTTTTTTAATGTTCAGCCTTGCTAAGTTTAATTTTAGAGATTGTTGTTTGACTTTGTCTCAAAATTTAAAGATGTGTTATTTTGGGCTGGCATCCTTCTTTGTCTCAAAAAAGTCTTATGTGAATACCTTGTCAAATCACGAGACAGAGATGACACTGGTTTCTAGAGGGATGTGCCTGCATTGTCTAAATTGTGGAAGGTCCTACTTAGCTACATAGGTTTGAAGTAGAGAACAATGACCAATTATATTCCATTTTACTGGGACTAGACCTATGTGCTACTCCCTGTATCTCTCAGAGTGCTGACATCCCTCCCCCAAAAAAGTTCCCTGATTGATTTTAGTTGTTTTTTTTCTTTAATCTTTCAAATTTATTACATATGTATAGCTCTCTATGTAGAGATCGTATTACCATGGAGACTTACTGTATAGCTATATTGCATTGCCATGGATACTGGCAATTGTCATGGAGACAATGCAACATACATCTAGATAGCTATGTCTCTTTACATAGAGTTGTCTATGTAAGGAGATACAGATATTGATATAGATATTTAGATATAACTATAAATACATAGCTATAGATGTAGATATAGATATCTATAGATATACAAAAGCTGATTGCCACCAACAATGATTTTTATGTTTAATGACAGCAGTGATGTGAGATTGGGAATGAAAATTGACTTATCTCCCCTTTAATTCTCTTTTCTTCAAAGGAGGGGAAATGGAAAATAAAGATTTAGACATTTTTAAAGGATACCTATTTGCCCACCAGAGACAAAGAAGGCAAAATGACTTAGTATACTAGTATCACTTGCCCACTCCACAGTCTGTCATTTCTACTGGCACCCAGTCTTTCATACTCCAGGGCTCATACCTCCATTCACACCTCCTTCCCCACACACCTTGACCTTCGGTTCTGTCTATGAACAGGCCATTCACCATTTTTCCTGTTCCCTATCTGGATATTTCAGAATTCAGTATCAGCCCCAACCAGAACACCAGCATGACTATTGTACTGCCTTCCTTTTCTTTCTACATCATGTGTACTCCTTTTCTTTGCAGAAGTTCGCTCAAGTTCAACCTAATAAGAATTTGAGAAAAATGATTGCTCACCTGCCATAGTGACTTTCTATATAGTAAGTCCCATGCAATGCCAGAAGAATAGTGAGCTATAGATGTGGTGATATTTTATTTAAGTGAGATATTCATATGGAAGATAAACAAAATTTAAAGACTGATATATCAGATAAAATTCTGGCTTATGTAATTAATGAAATGCTATCCTTTTTTTACATAGTTAAAAATAACATTTTAATTGAACTCCCTGACTCTTGTCTCTGTTTTCCAGTCTAACCTCCACAAATTTACCAAAAGTGACATTCCTAAAGTACCCTTCAGCTCAATAACCTCCAGTGGTTCCCTATTACCTCTAGTATTAATTATAAACTCAATGAAATTTAAAGTCCTCCAGAACCTAATTGTAACATATCTTTCCAGGCTTTTTTCGCATTGTTTCCCAGATCATTCTCCAACTCCTTCTTACCCATGCTGGCTTTTCCATGAACACTGCATTCCTTTCCCAGCTTTTGTGACTTTGTAATTTCCCTGCATCCAAACCCAAAATGCACTTTTTCTCTCTGCTTCATGTAATCCTTAGTTCCTCACACTATTCAACTCAGGCATGGCAGCTTATGTGAGAATAATAATACAAACATTTCTCCAGTTATTAATGTCTGCTCCCAAGAACTATTTTTTACATAAATGTTAATAAATTTCATTTTTGTGAATATATAAATATATATATATACACACACACACAACACCATGAACCTCCTATATAAATTCCCAAAGAAAAGATACTATTTTATTTTGTTATTTTGTCATTGTATACTCAGTGACTAGCAGAGTTGTATAGGTAGTGGGTACTAATTAAAAATATACTAAATTAACAGATACATGCATATGCCTGTATGTCTGTTTCAAAATGCGATTGTAGTTATTTTAATCAACTTACTGAATAAGATTTGGTATTCACAATTCTTAGCTTCTTCAGTAGTTTAAATCCAGAATAATTTGGATTATATTAATAAAACAAAAACATTCTTGTATTTTGTTTTAATTTGGGGGAATTTTATGACAACTTTAATATGTTAATAGGGATTATACATCTCAATATTGGTCAATTTTTTCATGACTATTCATCTTCTCCTTATCTCCTTGAGCTCACCATGAGAGATCCACCTAACATTTATGGGACTTACTGTATTTTTTTTTAATATTTGTTCATGGTGTAATGGGAAAAGTATAAATATGGTATCAGAGGATCTATATTTGAATCCTGGTTTTGCTTTTTTTTTACTTGTGTAACCTTGAATTCATTTACCCTATATGGAGATCAGTTTCCTCATCTATAAAATGAAAGGGCTGTACTAGGTAATACTGAAGATCCCTTCTGTCTCTAGATATATGTTAATATAACTATTGGGACATTTGGTCTATGCACCAACTATCTCTTGCTCTGACTTTTAGGCCACTTCCTATTTTTAGTCCATACAAATCATTGATAAAATCCTATGAATAGCTTCTTTATAATCCCTCATTTGTTACATGTTCTAAAATTTACTATATTCTTTCTACATTACCCATTAGCTCATCCTCAGCTTCATTATTTTTGGTAGACTACAATGTTCCATGATTTTCAGCTGTTCTTTACTAGAAGAATATTATTATTCAGAAATGAACCTTTTCACAAAAGAAGTTTAAGGTCATAAAAAGATATTTACATTTTCCCAAAGACAATCCAATTTTCCCTTCTCTTCCCTTTCAATTCTGTTCTCAGCTCACTATCCATTTACAACATTTTTCTGTACTATAGTATGTGTACTGATGGATAAGCTATATAGGTTGCCCACCTTCTGGATAAGTCTTTGGATTAAAAAAAAAACTGTTATTTAAAATAAGGCTGGAAGACTAGAGAAGCAGTGTAATATAATGTGCATAGAGCTATTCTCAAACTGAGGAAGACATGACTTTGAGCCTCTCCTCTTTTCATATACTCTATCTATTACACTAGGGATTATTCTGATATTCTGATGATGGATGTGTGTATATATATATATATATATTGCTATTTGTATTCCTAACACCTAATTCAGTGTTTGACACATAGTAGGCACTCAATAAATGCTTATTAATTGATTGATTGGCCAAGTCATTTAACTCATTAAGATTGTAAATTACATATCAGTTGCCAGTTTGTTATGGCAGAGAGAATTTCTTCACAAAAAGTTCCTGGCACCAATAAAATCACAGGTTTAGACCATAAAAATGACCATAAAAATAAAGTTGGAAAAGTAATGAAAACCTTGTCTTATTCTTTTTTTTCCATTTCCTGTACTCTTTTTTTATACAGGCACTCTGTTTTTCCTTTTGTTTTCTTTGAGTGTGGTAAGCAAGAAGATCAGACTATATTTCATTGCAGTTGCATGTTTAGGCATATTTTTAGGGTAGCCAAATAATCTATTATTTTCACATCATTAAAAACAGCCTCAATTTAAGAGTGGTGAGTATGTTTTCTTTTCCAGTTCTCATACATCTTTTTGTTTACCTATATTATTAGTAAATTGGAAAATACAGAATTAATATAGAATAGAAAAATAAGAATGAATCAGAGATGTTTATTGATTATTAATACATGTAGGTAATAGAAAAATATTTTGAAGGCAATTTGAATTTTAATTCAATTTAATTCTTTATAATAACAGGAGCAGGACAGGGGTCTGTGCACAACATTTGTAGATCTGACCAAGGTCTTTGATACTGTCAGTTGTGAGGGCTTATGGAAAATTACGTCAAAGTTTGGTTGCCTGGAGAAGTTCATTAGCATTGTACATCAATTTCATGATGGCATGCTTGCCTGAGTCCTGGATAATGGACAATGCTCTTACGCTGTCCCAATCGCCAATGCAGTAAAACAAGGTTGTGTGCTTTCTCCCATGCTTTTTTTGCATGATGTTTTCAGACATGTTGTCAAATTCTTTCAATGAGGATGAATATAGCATCAAGGTCAGCTACCACACTGATGGTTAATTCTCCAACTTGAAAAGACTACAAGCCAAGATTAAAATGGAGGCAGTATCGGTGCATGATTTTCTGTTTGCTGATGATTGTGCACTCAATGCAGCCTCTGAAGTAGAGGTGCAACAAAGTATAGATCAATTCTCTCCCACTTCTGCTAATTTTGGCCTAACAATTAACACCAAGTAAACACAGGTACTCTATCATTCACCACCCACACCATCCGTACTGGAACCATTGGTTACAGCAAATAGAGAAGTTTTGAATGCTGTGGATAAATTCACTTACCTTGGTAGTGTACTTTCCTGGCATGTACACATTGATAATGAGGTTGATGTGCACATTGCCAGAACTAGTTCAGTGTTTGGGAGGCTCAGAAGGAAAGTATGGGAGAGAAGAGGTATTATACTGACTACCACACTGAAGGTCTACAGAGCCATTGTGCTGACTTCATTGTTGTGAAACCTGGACAGTATACCAGCGCCATGCTAGGAAACTGAATCACTTCCATTTGAATCGTCTTAGGAAGATTCTGAAGATCACCTGGTAGAATAAGATACCAGACACCGAGGTCCCTTCTCAAACTAAACTGCCAAGCATTCAAACTCGGCTTCAGAGAGTGCAACTCCGATGGGCTGGCCACCTTGTTCAAATGCAAAATGTATGCCTGCCAAAAAGACTATTTTATGGAGAACTCATACAGGGCAAGCATGTATGTGGTGGCCAGAAGAAGCAATGCAACGACACTCTCAAAGCCTCTCTTAAGAATTTTGGAATTAAATGTGTGACATGGGAGACCCTGGCACAGGACTGCTCAGGATGGTATGCCCACATCAGAAAAGGTTCTGTGCTCCATAGAGCTCAAAAGCAAAGCAGAATTGAAATAGCTCAAGAGAAATGCAAGATACATAAATTTAGAGAATCCACTCCAAAGGTTCACATGGACTATTTTTGCCCTACCTGTGGTAAAATATTCTGAGGTCATATTGGTCTGATCAGCCACAGTCAGACACACTGAAACTTACTTTAGCATAGTGATGTCATTTTGGTCCTCTTTGAAAACAAAGGACAACAACAACTTACAATAACAAAATATTCACTATTATCAAAACAGAATTCTAAAACATAAAAATATCAGTTCAAATGAGAAAGGCTCATTAGCATATGCTATATTCTTCTCTAGGCTCAGTTAATTTTTTTTAAAGAATATGTTTACAACTTTGCCTTATGCACACAAAGAAGAGTATCCTATGGCAAATATCTAAGGGTTTCAGTGTAATTCACTTTCTGCTTATTTAAAGAAACTGCCTGGGAACTCTTAAGCAAAGAGCTTATCTTCTGGTTTAACAAGAACAGGGTAAAACCTACTTTGGATGTTTCATTTGAAGTAAATGTGGTTTCATAATATATTGAAATTTAATTTCCTTTTTGATGTACTCTGCAAGTACATTCTGCTCTTTTAAATGTTTTCTCAAATACCTCTCCAGCATCGCTGCCTCTATTAGGTAATGGACATATGTACAACCAAAGGGTGATTTTAATGTGTCCGAAGAAAGGAACAAAAAAAAAGAAAGAAAACAAAACAAAAGCCAGTAACTTCTCATCTCTTAGATTTGTCCACCTTTGTGGATTGTTTTATTTTATTTTTGTGATTCACTTTCTGAGTGTGGTATAGATATTTTCAGAATTTATGTTTTTTTTCATAAGGGTGTGTGTGATCACCCATGCACAAAGACTTAATTATGCAAATGGCCACTCAATAAATCCAAAAAATAAAGCCAACATAACCTCTAAAATAATGCACTTTATATTAATATTCAGTAGCTTGTAAGGACTAAGGATCACATTGAAACTTTATTTTTTTAGAGAACTTCAAATTTGTATTTTGAAAAATCACTTCATTATGAAAGGGTATTGATAATGCTGTTATTTTCAGAAACTATGTGTGTCCTCCCCAATTTCCAATTTCTCCAGAATAATGGACCCTTATTTAGTTAATTTTTTGATGACCAAATAATTTACTGATGTTTCTTCTTGTTACCGCTTTTTAAAAAAAGCTCCTTTGGCATCTTTACAATGTGAAGAAAAATCATGGAAGCCCTCATAATATTGATTGGATCTCCCATGGAGAATGTGTGGGCAGGGATGGCAAGAATTTTCAAGGATGGGCAACATATTGTGGTTGTTATTTGAATCACTGGAAGGAAAAAAAAATCATTGAAATCATAAATCAATTTGCATATTTGAATTAGACCGCAGTTGTGTTGAGTGGACCTCCTGTGGTGAATCACTGTAGTACATGGTGGAGGATTGTACAAGATGAGAAAATATGGATGGGTTGCAATCTATACTGTTGGATGAAATAACCACATTGATGAAATCATAGATGCTATTGAGTACTGGTCAGTTAATATTTAGCCGCTACTGACCTTAATGTAATACAATTTAGTTCATTACTGCCAAAATAATATTATCCATAATGATAATTCAGTCATCGATATTATTGATAAAAATTTAAAATTCCATTCAATTGAACACTTAAATGTCTATTATGCACAAATTATTATCCTAAATCCTACAGATGAAAAGATGGTTCATGATTAAGGATATAATCTATTCCTCAAAAATTTATAGCCTAGCAAGAGAATGATATATCAATACAAATCACTAGAATTCAAGTTACAAAATTGCTGCATTCTTAGGAGAGGTCAAACAGAATGTCATGACATTAATGGAAGAATGGCTAAATAATTTTGTTAAACAGATGCATTATAATATTACTGTGCTCTAAGAAACAAGAATTGTGATGGATAAAAAAAATGGGAAAAATACATGAACTAATGCTCAGTAAGGAGAACCAGGGGAAAATATACACAAAAACTATCAAATGCCATGGAAAAGAACAAAAAGAACAAAAACAATCTAAACTGACCAACCATGTCCAATAGACTAAATATAAGAAAAAATCTTTCCTGCTTTTTTCAGAGGTAGGAGTCTATGTGTTTGTAATGCCACATATAATGTCACACTTTATTGATGTGTCAGTTTTGCTGAACTATTTTTTATACTTTTTTAAAGGGATGGTACTCTGGTGGGGGGAAGGGAATGGAGGAGGGGAAATATTGGCATATAAAGATGATATAAAAATGAGGGATATCAATAAAAATTTTTAAAAAAGGAGTGCCCTGAAAGGTTCAGACAAATGACAATGATGTTTATTTGATCAAGTCTAAGAAGTAATCATGAATGAGATGGCGTCTGAGTACAGCCTTGAAAGAGTAGAAGGAATGCATCAGAATTATGTGTGTTGAAGAATTCTTTCTAGATGTGGAGGACAACATGACCAAAAGCAGAGAAGTGAAGTCAAAATCTTATAAAAATGATAGTCGAAAACTATCTTTACTTGTAATTGGGAAAAATAGTATTAAATGGGAAAATTGAAAAAAAATTTAAAAAATTTAATGCATTAATGTTAATTCCTTATATAAAAGATGCATGTCTTCATTTGTAATCACAAGTCATTGACACAAGATTAATTCACCAATTTGTTACTATTTCTTCCTTGGAAGAAATAACAAGGTTAATTTGGGGTGCTTAATTTCACTATCTTAAGCACAAAGTCAATGTCCTAAAATTTTCTAAAAGCTAGAGGAATGATATCTCATCATTTAAGAAAAGTATACATCAAATCTGATCGTATTATAAAATTCCTTCTTTTATACATTGAGAAACAGGAAGTCAAAAAGATGACAATGTCATGATGTATTTAGTGACAGAATTGATCTTAACTCTAAATACAATAAACCTCCACTAAACATACTGTTCTTTACAACAACCAGATATTCCTTGTGTCTAAGTTTGTATCCATGGATGTGATGGGATCATACATTTTCTGTCAGACTTATATTTCTTAAAGTCATTGTTTTATAAGAAAAGATCCCAATGTATTTTCATGGATTCTTCTGTCCAAGCATATTTCATTTAATACCATGCCCTTTTTATTGCTAATCTTTATTTTCCTTTTGCCACTGCATTCCAAAATCTTTCCCAGAGTTAAATGGCAAGAGTTGAATTGCACTTCATCCCAACTTTCTCAGGGAGGCTAATCTTCAGTTAAGACACATTTTTGGGAGCTGCATATCTAGAACAAAGATGATTCAGAACATATCTGAAGAAATACTATCTCAGATTCTATCTGTAGACTTTTTTTTTACTTTTGCAAGGTCATCTTAGCACTGGAGGGAAGCTGAAATTCTGGATCTGTTGGAAAATGATCCCGAGTGGTTTTTAGTCTACATGAACAAACCAAGACATTTCCATATTTCTCCTCAGGTATTAAAACCTACCAAGCAGTCACTTAAAAGCAAACTTCAAACTTGACTTGAGACTAACTTGGTTGCCTGTCCTAGGGATGACTTTAAATAACAATGAATTTCTCTTTTTTTCTTCTTATGATGATCCTCCCCTGACACTACCAATCCCATCCAAAAATTTTTGCACATGACTGTTTTAAAAAGTGCTTTTAAGTACAGAGCTATTGTTCTTGCTTTAAGACTAGCACAATCAACATGAGTTGTAATTGTTATTTTTGAACTTCTGATTGAACATATCTTTCCTTTGTCACCTAACACTGGCATCTAGTCAATTTATACACCAATTAAAGAAGTACTTCTACAAACTAACGAAAGAAAATGTTACTTAGGAGGCAAGCAAATCATACATTGGATACAGTGCTGGGCGTGGAGTAAGGAAGAGAAAATTTAAAACCCTCAGACCTCATTTACTTACTAGCCCTTTGACCCTGGGCAAGTCATTTAACTTCAGTCTCCCTCAATATCCTTAATTGTATAATGGGGATAATAATAGCAGCTACCTCCAAGGGTTGTTGTCAGGATTAAATAAGATAATATACATATATATAAAGCACTTAGCACTGTGTGTGGCACATAGTAATAATAGCACTTAATAAGTACTTGTTTTCTTATACTGTATTATGATATTTTAAATAAAACATAAAATGTTGTGATGAATAATATAATAAAGATTTCATTTAAAATGGAAATTGTCTTGTTACCATACTGCTTTAAAGTTTGCCAGCTTTTTATCTAAAGACTCGTTGTAAAACAGGACATAATATCCTCCTTGAACTCCCAGTTGTTTTAATGTACTTAAAAGTTCAAATGTACTATTATGCCAAGGCTTTTATCGTTTCTATAAAACAGTTTCTATTTCCCATTAGATAGTAGGTTGCTAACCCAAGAGGACTTCTCTGGTAGCAGCACAGACTGAATTCTAAGATTGATATGAACTAGAAACAAAAGTCATTTGCAACTATCTGTTTAAGACAAGCACAATGACAAATAAGTAATCAAAAACTTTCTTCTGTTTTCTCTTAGCAGTTTATTCATTCCTTCAATAATATATCTCATTGTCTATTAGTCCCATTAGCACCATGGTAATGGCACAGGTACTGCCTTTTTTTCTGATAGTGGAAAACCAATCACCAGAGATTTAATATGAAGAAAAAGTGCTTTAATCCCCTTCCTCCCATGCCTAATGGGGGATATTTCAGACTTTTTTCACCACCAAGGACCTAAATGGTTAAACAGAGTAAGTCTTAATTGTGATTGGCGCATGGGAAGCCAAACTATAAAAGAGAAAGAAAGCATAATAGAATACTTGAAAGGAAAAAGAGTTACAGAAATTTATCAGCATCAATAGCAAATGGGTATGCAGAGCTATTGGCTAACATTCTTGAGAAGTCACCTATCATACAGACTAGACATGTGATTTCCCAGATGAAGGAACTTCCTTTATAAAAGCAGAGCAACTGCTCTGAAAATTGCAGTCTTGGAGAGTTTTCTAGCACATTAAGAGGCTGTTACCTACTCACGATGTAATAGTTAATCTGTCTCAGTGGTTGGACTTGAACCCAGGCTTCCTTGGCTACTAATTAAATTCTCCTTCTACTACTTCACTATGTGTCTCAGTCTGCAATTCAAGATTCTCCTCAATCTGACTCATCTCATTTCAAATCTCATTTTATACTACTCCAGCAAAATTGGACAACACTTCTGGATCAAATGCTATGCACAGTTTTATAGCTCTTTGGGCATATTTCCAAATTGCTCTCCAGAATGCTTGGATCAGTTCACAAATACACCAACAAGCATTAGTGTTCCAATTTTTCCACATCTTCTCCGACATTTATCATTCTCCTTTCCTGTCATATTAGCCAATCTGATTGGTGTAAGGTGGTACTTAAGAGTTGTTTTAATTTAAATTTTTCTAATCTTAAGTGATTTGTAGCATTTTTTTCATATGACTATACATAGGTTTGGTTTCTTCATCTGAAAACTGCCTATTCCTATCCCTTGACCATTTACCAACTGGAGAATGACTTCTATTCTTATAAATTTGACTTAATTCTCTATATATTTGATAAATGAGGCCTTTATCAGAAACACTGGCTCTAAAAATTGTTTCCCACCTTTCTGCTTTCCTTCTAATCTTAGTCGCATTGGTTTTGTTTATACAAAACCTTTTCAATTTAATATAATCTAAATTATCCATTTTACATTCCATAATGTTCTCTATTTCTTGTTTGGTCATAAATTCTTCCCTTCTCCACAGATCTGACAGGTAAACTATGCTCTCCCAATTTGCTTGTGGTATCACTTTTCATGTGTAAATCAGAGGTTCCCAAACTTATTTGACCTACCATCCCCTTAAAAAAAATTACTCAGTGCCCTCCTGGAAACCTACTTTTTTTAAAAACCCTTTACTTTTTTTTATTTACTTTACATATATAAATATATATGTATATATATATAATATATATACATATATATTTATTTGTGGGGGGTTTTCCTGCATTGAAATTTTGATGATGCAATATTGCATCATGTAGTCGTATAGTTTAGTATTGTAAACAAGTCATTACATGCAGATATTCCTGCTGATACATGCTGGACTTCCTGACAATGCACAATACTCTCTCCTGCCAGCACTTACTTATTAAGACTGTCAGGTGGCCTTGACCACTATCAGTTATAACTAGCATTTTGTGTTTTTATTTGGAAAATAATGCCATCACTACAACTTTCACTCTGTTACACAACAGATGAAATGCATGAATGGTTTTTCAATTTTTTCCTATCTTCTCTTCTTTCCATATGCTTCCAGTGGCCCCTTATTTTTATTCAACACCCCACAATTGCACCCAAGGCTACTACCGCCCCCCGGATCATTCCAGTGCCCTCCAGGGGGCAGTGTTACCCACTTTTGCAACCTCTGAATCACATAGCCATTTTGAGTTTATCTTGGAAAACCGTATGAGATGTTGGTCTATGCCTAGTTTCTGCCACACTGTTTTCCAGTTTTCCCAGAAGTTTTTGTCAAATAGTGAGTTCTTATCCCAGAAGCTGGAGTCTCTTTGTTTACCAAACAATAGATTTCCATAATCATTGACTACTGTGTCTTGTGTACCTAATCTATTCAACTGATCCACCACTCTATTTTTTAGCCAGTATGAAACAACTTTGATGATTGCTACTTTATAAAATAGTTTCAGATCTGGAAAAATAGGCCACCTTCCTTTTAATTTATTTTTAAATTAATTCCCTTGGCATTCTTGACCCTTTGTTCTTCCAAATGAATTTTGTTATTATTTTTTTCCAGCTTTATAAAACAATTTTGGTAGTTTGATATGGCACTGAATAAGTAAAATAATTTAAGTAAAATTGTCATTTTTAACATATTAGCTTGGCCTAGCCATTAACAATTGATGTTTTTCCAATTGTTTGTATGTGAGTTTATTTGTGGAAAAAATGTTTTGTAATGGTGTTCATATAGTTCTTGGGTTTGCCTTGTCAGGAAGATTCCAAATGTTTCGAATTGTCTATAGTTATTTTAAGTGGAATTTTTCTTTCTATTTCTTGCTTCTGGGTTTTTTGGTAATATATAGAAATGTTGATGATTTATGTGGGTTTATTTTATATCCTGCAACTTTGCTAAAGTTGTTTATTTTTTTCAAGTACTTTAGTTGATTCTCTAGGATTCTCTATGTATATCATCATATTGTCTTCAAAGATTAATAATTTTGTTTCCTCATTGCCTATTCTAATTTGTTCCAATTCTTTCTCTTCTTTTATTCACAAAGCTAATATTTTAGTACAATATTCAATGATAGGGGTGATAATGGGCATCCTTGTTTCACCCCTGATCTTATTGGGAAAGCTTTTAGCTTATCCCCATTACATATAATGCTTGCTGATGGTTTTAGAGAGAGACAACTTTTCATTTTAAGGAAACCTTCATTTATTCCTATGCTCTCTGGTGTTTTTAATAGGAAGGAGTATTGGCAAATTTTGTCAAAAACTTTTTCTGCATCAATTAGAATAATCATAAGATTTCTGTTAGTTTTATATTGATGTGTTCAATTATGATGATACAGACATTGATCTATAATTTTCTTTCTCTGTTTTGGTTCTTGCTGATTTAGTTATCAGAACCATATTTGTGCCATAAAAGGAATATGGTAGGATTATGCCTATTTTTTTTTCTTTTGCAAGTAGCTTATATAAGCATAGGAATTAGTCTTCTATAAATGTTTCATAGAATTCACTTGTGAATCCATCTGGTCCTGGAGATTTTTTTCTTAGGGTGTTTATTGATGGCTTATTCAATTTCTTTTTTTTCTAAAAATGGGGTTAAGTATTTTATTTCCTCTTCTGTTAATCTGGGCAATTTATATTTTGTAAATATTCATCTATGTCATTTACATTGTCAGATTTATTGGCATATAGTTGGGCAAAGTACCTGCTAATTAGTGCTTTAATTTCTTTTCACTAGTGGTGAATTCACCTTTTCATTTTTTGATACTGATAATTTGGTTTTCTTCTTTCTTTTTTTTAATCAAATTAAGCAAAGATTTATCTATTTTATTGCCTTTTTAAAAAAATAAAACCAGCTCTTAGCTTTGTTCATTAGTTCAATAGTTTCCTTACATTCAATTTTATTAATCTCTCCTTTGGTTTTCAGAATTTGTAATTTGGTCTTTAATTGGGGATTTTTAATTTGTTCTTGTTTTACCTTTTTTATTTGCATGCCCAATTCACTGATATACTCTTTCTCTATTTTATTCAAGTAAGCATAGAGAGATATAAAATTTTCCCTAAGAACTGCCCCTAAGAACTGCCCTTTGGCTGCCTGCATCCCATAAATTTTGGTATGTTGTCTCATTATTGTCATTATCTTTGATGAAATTATTTATTGTTTCTGTTTTGTTGTTTGATCTATTCATTCTTTAGAATTAGATTATTTAGTTTCCAATTATTTTTAGTCTATATTCCTATACCCCTTTATTACTCATATTTTTATTGAATCATGATCTGAAAAGGATGAATTTAATCTTTCTGCCTTTCTGCACTTGATTATGAGGTTTATTCCCTAATACATGGTCTGTTTTTGTATAGGTGCATGTACTTCTGAGGTAAAGGTATATTCCTTTTTATCCCCATTCAATTTTCTCCAGAGGTCTGTCATATGTAACTTTTTCTAAAATTCTCTTCACTTCCTTAACTTCTTTCTTGCTTATTTTGTAGGTGGATCTAGTTCTGAGAGGGGGAAGTAGAGGTATCCCACTAGTATAGTTTCTTCCTGTCTATTTCTTCCTGCAATTCACTCAACATCTCCTCTAAGAATTTGGATGCTATATCACTTGGAGCATATATGTTTAATATTGATATTACTTCATTGTCTATGGTACTTTTTAGCAAGATATAGTTTCCTTCTTTATCCCTTTTAATTAGATCTATTTTTATTTTTGCTTTGTCTGAAATCAGGATTGCTATCCCTGTTTTGTTTTGTTTTTCCTTCAGTTAAAGCATATTCTGCTCCAGTCTTTTACCTTTATTTTGTGTGTATCTCTTTAAATCAAATGTGTTTCTTGTAGACAACATGCTGTAGGATTCAAGTTTTTAATCCACTCTGCTATTGGCTTCCATTTTACGGGAGAGTTCATCCCATTAACATTTACAGTTGTGATTACTAACTATGCAGTTCCCTCCATCCTATTTCCCCCACTCCATTTATATTTTTTCTCTCTCCTTTCATCCTGTCACTACTCACCATTGTTTTGCTTCTGATCACCAACTCCCTCAATCTGCCCTCCCTTTTCTTTCCCCTTTCCTCTCCTACTTCTGCCCTCTCTTCTGCCCTCCCTTTTATCACCCCCTCACCCTTTTCTTTTACCTTTCTACTTCTCTATTTGGTAAGATAAATTTCTATGCCTGCCTAAGTATTTATGTCATTCCCTTTTTGAGTCAAATCCAATGAGAGTAATGTTCAAACAAGGCTCACCCTCTCCCTTCTTTCCTTCTGCTGTAATAGGTCTTTTGGACCTCTTCATGTGATGTATTGTATCCTCTTCTGCCTCCCCCTTTCCTCTTCTCCCAGTACAATCATTTTTCACCCTTTTTATATTATTACATCAAAGTCAACTTATACTCACACCTTTTATCTATATATACTTCTAAAATGAGTACAAGATTTAGATACCGAGACTGATACTGTAAGCAAACTAAGAGAGCAAGGAATATTTTACCTTTCAGATCTATGGAGAAAGGAAAAAATTATGAGCAAACAAGAGAACATTATGAAATGTAAGATGAATAATTTTGATTACATTAAGTTGAAAAGATTTTGCACAAACAAAGCCAATGCAACCAAGGTTAGGAGGAAGTAGAAAATTGGGAAAGAATTTTTACAAAGAGTGTCTCTGATAAAGGCTTCATTTCTAAAATATATAGAGAACTGAGTCAAATTTATAAGAATATAAGTCATTCCCCAATTGATAAATGGTCGAGGGATATGAACAGGCAGTTTTCAGAGGAAGAAGTTAAGGCTATCTTTAGCATATGAAAAAATGCACTAAATTACTATTGATTAGAAAAATATAAATCAAAACGACTGTGAGGTCACACCTATCAGATTGTCTAACACAAAAAAAACAAGACAATGAGAAATGGAGAAGATGTTGGAAAATTAGAACACTATTGCTTTGTTAGTGGAGTTGTGAACTGACCCAACCATTCTGGAGAGCAATTGGGAACTATGTGCAAAGGGCTATAAAATTGTCCATATCCTTTGACCCAGCAATAACAATTCTTGGTCTGTATCCCAAAGAGATCATAAAAGTGGGAAAAGAATATACATGTACAAAAATATTTATATCAGCTCTTTTTGTGGTAGCCAAGAATTGGAAATTGAGGGGATGCCCATCAATTGAGGAATGGCTGAACAAGTTGTAGTATATGAATGTAATGGAATGCTATTGTGCTACAAGAAAGGATGAGCAGGTGGACTTCAGAAAAACTTGGAAAGACTTATATGAACTGATGCTGAATGAAGTGAACAGAACCAGGAAAACATATACAGTAACAGCCACATTATGCAATGACTGACTTTGATAGACTTGGCTCTTCTCAGCAATGCAAGGATCTAAGACAACTCTAAATGATTCATGATGGAAAATGATATCCACATACAGAGAAAGAATTATTGAGTCTGAATGCGTAAGGAAACATACTATTTGCTCTTCTTTACTTTTGTTGTTTTGGTTGTTTTTGTTTTTTTTTTTTTTTTTGCTTCATTGTCTTGGTTCCTCTCATTAGTTCTAAGTCTTCTTTACATCATGACTAATGGGAAAATATGCTTAATATGAATGTATAAGTCAAGCCTATATCAGATTGCAGACCATCTCGGGGAAGGAGGAGGAAAGGGAAGGGAAGAAAATTTAAAACTCAAAATCTTATGGAAGTGAATATTGAAAACTAAAAATAAATAAATTATTTAAAATATATATACTCCTTCTAACCACTTTAATAGAGATATAGTTCCCAAGAGTTACAAGTATCATCTTCCCATGTATGGATATAAATAGTTTAACCTTACTGATTACCATGTTTTATTTTTCTTTTCTGTTTACCTTTTTATGCTTCCCTTGAGTCATACATTTGAAGATTGAATTTTCTGTTCAACTCTAGTCTTTTCATCAGGAAAATTTGAAAGTGCTCTTTTCATTGAGTGTCCATCTTTTCCCCTGAAAGATTATGCTCATTTTTGCTGGGTATTTGATTCTTGGTTGTAATCCAAGCTCCTTAACCTTCCAGGATATCACAATCCAAGCCTTCTGATCCTTTAATGTAGAAGCAGCTAAATCCTCTGTAATACTGACTGTGGCTTCTTAACATTTGAACTATTTCTTTCTAGCTGCTTGCAGTATTGTCTCTTTGACCTGATAATTCTGAAACTTGGCTACAATATTCCTTGTAGTTTTCATTTTAGAATCTCTTTTTGAAGGTGATCAGTGGATTCTTTCAAAGACTATTTCACCATATGGTTCCAGAATATTAGGTGCATTTTCCTCAATAATTTCTTGAAAGAAGCTGTCCAGGCTTTTATTTTGGTCATGGCTTTCAGGTGGTCCAATAATTCTTAAATTATCTCTCCTTAATCTATTTTCCAAGTCAGTTGTTTTTCCAGTAAGGTATTTAACAGTTACTTCTGTTTTTTTTTTCATTCTTTTGATTTGTTGGACTTTTTCTTTATGTCTCAGAGAGTCATTAGCTTCCACTTGCCCAATTCTATTTTTAAATAATTATTCTCTTCAGTTAGCTTTTGTACCTCCTTTTCCATTTGGCCAATTCTACTTTTTAAGGAGTTGTTTTCTTCAGTGGATTTTTTTTTCCATTTGACCAATTGTATTCTTTAAGGAATTGTTTACTTCAATCTTTGTCCTTCCTTTTCCAATTTGTTGACTCTCTATTGCATAACTCTCCTTCCTTTTCCTAATTTTTCTCCTCCCTCTGTTATTCAATTTTTAACTCCTTTTTAAAGTCTTCCAAGAAGGTTTTTTGGACTGAGAGCAATTCATATTCCCTTTTGAGGCTTTGAAAGTGGCATTTTGACATTGTTGTCCTCCTCTGAGTTTGTCTTTTGATTTTCCCTGTTGCTAAGGTAGCTTTCTGTGGTCAGGGTTCTTTTCTGTTTTTTTTTTTGTTTTGTTTTGGTTTGGGTTTTTTTTGCTCATTTTTAGCCTATTTCATGACTTTTAAAGTTGAGCTCTGCTCCTGGGGCACAGGGGTCACTGTCCCAAGATTCTTGCACTGGGGGCAGGGGCCTGGCTTTCTGCACTGGGGCCTCAGGTGCTGATGGTTTGTGCCAAGGTTTCAGGGCTGGATGTCTGCCTTATGTGCTAGGACTGGGGGCATCACAACTGGTCTGCTGTGCCACTGGTCTGCTGATTCAGGACTAAGGGGACTCAGTTGCTGATCCATACTGTGGCTAAGAGCCTCCCACTGGCTCGCCCAGCCACCATCTGCTCTCGGCTGTGCTCCTCTTTCCTTTCCTGACATCCTTCTAAGATATTCTAGCCTGGAAAATTCTTTCACTCTGTCTTTTTGTGGGTTCTTTCACTCCAGAATCCATTTAGAGGCTTGATTTAATGTTGTTTTCAAGGGAAACTGGGGAGAGCTCAAACAACTTCCTGTTTTCTCTCTGCCATCTTGACCCCACCCTCTCTGTCTTTTTTTTTTTTTTTTTAAGGCAATTAGGGTTAAATGACTTGCCCAATTTAACATGGCTAGTAAGTTTCTGAGGCTGGATTTTAACTGAGATCCTTCTGACTCTGGGGCCAATGCTCTATCCACTGCACCACCTAACTGCCTCAACGCATTTGTCTTAAAATTTTGTATAGCTCTCTTTTTCCTCCTCATAGTCTTCCCAAGCACCTTAAAAACTTTATGTATGCCATGCTTAGGCAGGTTGTCAAGAGATGATTCATTGTTTGTACATAATTAAATGTGTTGAAGATAGAATATATTTTACCTTTGATGCTTTATAAATAGAAATGACTATATTTTAAGATAGAGGATGCCAATAATTAAAGCTTTCCTGTTTTTTTATAATGAAAATAAACATACCATTTAAGTCAAAATTATATTAAACAGCTTTGCACAGTATTTTTAGTACTACTTGTATTTAGTATGTATTTACACACTCTAGAGATTACTGAAGCAGTTGAAAAGGCATCTATTTATAATACTCTCCTCTTTGACAACCTTTGTTGGGAATCATTAAATAGAGGGATGCTCCTGTTGATTTGACCCAAAGATCTCTCAGTCAGTTTGCCTATTCCCTTCCCTGAGAAATATCTTGCATCTATAAAATTTTTACCATTAAAGAAGGAAATAGAACATCAAGCAATTCCTTCTATAGGAGATAGTGTTTCACAGTATCAAAGCAATTTTTGTCTGGCTTCCTTGCCAGTACAGCCTATATTTGTAAGATGACAGACATAATAACAAATATAACAGTTGTGTGTAGAGATTTGAAAGAGTTTGGAGAAATAAAAAAATGGTCGCTGGCATCCAATGCAAAACCATACTTGTCCCCCTAGAATTGTTGGTGTCATATTTGTGATAGTAGACCAGTATAATATGAATGGTAGTGTCTAGGGCATTTGAGCAGTGTCCCTTTACATGTTGAGATTTCAGAGATAGATAGATAGATAGTCAGGTCCTAGAATGAGGTTCTCAAGCCACTGGAGCTATTGATCTTCCTATCCTGTTCAGCCACTCAGTTTCATGCATGGGAATTACTAAATGCTTCCATAGTACTCTCCCAATTCCATTGTGAACAACCTGTTGTGAATTATCTGTTTTCCATTTCTGCATAGAGAACTAAGAAGTTTGTTATAAAACATACTTCCAGGCTGGCTCTTAGAGTTTAGTAGACTGAAGTTCATGAAAACACTCCAATTTGAAAGGGGTGAGCATGCTTTGGAGAATTGGAACTGAGAAGTATGAAATGTGGTATACACTGTATGATGAGTGTATATTGCTTTTTTGTAATTTTATCAAGTTTTACTCATTTAATTAAACTATTGATTGTCCATTAAAGTATAAGTGGCTGAAACACTGTTTTTGTAAAGATTAGAAAAGATGGTAAGTGGGCATTGAATTAATCATGTCATGTCATGATTGACAGATATTATTTGACTTAAAGGTCTATATACAATAAGCAGCAGAGTGCTGAGTAATAGACAGCCAATTGCCCTACAGGTGTGACTGTTCACAGGATGACTGCCAAATGAGAAAATAAAATTGCTTCATCTGAGTATATTGAATGAATATTTGTCATTCCCTAAATGCCTTCTTGCCTTTATTTACATATACTATTCCTTAAACGCAGAGTATTCCTCCTCCTCATAACTTTGATTATTGAAATCCTATTCCTCCTATGGGGTAGCTAGGTGATGCAATGGTTAGAGTAATGGCCCTGGAGTCTGGAGGATATGAGTTCCAAATCTGGTTTCAGACACTTTGTATGTGTGACCCTGGGCAAGTCACTTAAACCTGTTTGCCTCAGTTTCCTCATCACTAAAATGATCTGGAAAAGGAAATGGCAAACCACACCAGTATGTTTGCAAAGAAAACCCCAAATGGGGTCATGAAGAGTTGGACATTACTGAAATGACCCAACAACAACAAAATTCCTCCTAAGATGTTATGGGAAAAGTAATTGATGTGGAATTAAAGGATCTACATTCAAATTTAGGTTGCCTTTCTTACTACATCTGTAACTTTGGGCAAGTAAATTGCCCAGTTATATTTGTATTGCAAAGAAAATAGATATAGGGTATTTGGTAGGGAGAAAGTGTTAGAAGCTTAACAAGCACAAGGAGTCCATAATCACTCCTTCACACACACACACACACACACACACACACACACACACACACACACGTGCCGGTCCAAACCGCGCACACTCTTTCAACCAATTCAGCCAACCAGGGTCATACTCACCGTATCATCGGAGGCCACCCAGGAAACGAGCCGATGGGGGGGGGAGTGGGGGTGCAAAAACCTGAACTTTATTCATTTATCATCACAGCAAGGCCAGGCAGGAAGGCACACGCGCCAGCAGGAACAAAAGCCGACTCTGCCCCCCCCCCCCCCCCCCCCCCCCCCCCCCCCCCCCCCCC
>NW_020949613.1:8072341-8081528 GCF_900497805.2 Vombatus ursinus | reverse complement strand
CCCCCCCCCCCCCCCCCCCCCCCCGCAGCTCCTTTTAGTACCTTCTTAGTCCCTCCTCCTCAGTCCGCCCATAGTGACTCGTGGAGGATCAAATATCAAAAAAGGGATGTCCAGCTAGTGTCCAGACAAAGGGAGCATACGTGGCACAGGAAGTGGGTCCCAGAGATTTGGAAGGAGGCGTGAGGGATTAGTGCTAGACAAAGGAGAGTACACGTGACGCAGGAAGTCGGGTCCAGATACCGGGGGGAGGTGTCTGGGGTCGGAGTAGTACCTAAAGAAGGAGGCTAGACAGAGAGAGTTTGCTCTCTGCTGTCCCCCTCCAAGCGGCACAGTCCTTGCCTAGGGAACGCGCGCTCCGGCCACTTCCCTGTACCCCACTTCCTCCCCAGCCTGTCACAGCTCCATCCAGCACCGCTCCAGTCTCGGGAGCGTGAGCTCCAGTTACCTCTCTGAACCCAGATCCCATCCCAGTGCGCCACAACTCCGCCCAGCACCGCCTCTGCCTCGGGAGCAAGAGCTCCAGTTACTTTCTGGTACCCAGTTTCCGTCCCATGTTGGCACAACCCCCATCTGGCAGTAGCTGGCATCAAACAGTCCCTCACACACACACCACGTACACACATACGTACACACACTGTGGGCAAGTTAGTCACCTTGGGCCTCACTTCCCTAATCTGTTAATCAAAGGAGTTGAACTGGGTCTCTTTGAGCTCTCATCCACCTCTGGATCTCTGAATCAAGGATCCTTGAAATTCACAAGTAAATAGTATTCACTATAACACCTGGCTCAGTACTCTTTTCCCTGGTGTCATGTTCCTTCTGTCCATGAACCAGACATTTGAGAGATATTGCTTACTATTCTCCTCCTTTATCCTAGGAAAAGTGCCTTCATTTTGAGTCTTCGTCACAGATACTGTAGTTGTGTACTATATTGATCTGTCGGTTGCTATTGCTTCCCAGTAAGCAGTAGCTATATCACACTGTCTGACTTTCTTCCAGTAAACTTTATGGGTTGTTTCCCTTATTTCTCCTCTCATTTCCTCTTTCATCTGCCCATCCTGCTTATCATCATTTCACATTCATGCACTACACAAGAAATGTTCAGGTGTTCTTTCCCACCTCTTCAGAATATTCAGTTCATTAAAACTCACTCTCCACAATTGAATCCCCAGATCTTAGTTTTCTTTTAGTGTTCAGTGCCTTGTCTCTTGGTTTTTGCCAACTGGAATACAGATGTGTTTACTTTCCCCTTATTGGTTACTAGTGGTAACTTGACCTTTCATTGTCACAGGTCTATGAGGCAATTCTAGTAGTTTACTGGGATAAAGATGATTCTACTGAGCTTCTTTCATCCATTTTATTGTCTGCCTTCACCTTCAAATCGGTTCCTCGGTTTCTCTGTCCTTCTCCCTTTTCCCAGTCTTATTTCAGTCACAAGATGCATTTGTCAGACTTCACTAACTTTTCTTTTCCTCAGGAGTAGGTCTGGAAATGAAAAACTGAAAGTATGTATTCCACACATCAAGACATTCTGGAAAGTGATTTATAGAATAATTTCATCTTCCACCTTTGTGTCTATTTTGTATTTACCTTTTACTTTCACATATTTATATGTACACATGCATTTTCTTTCCCTATTATGTAAGAAGCTTGAGGACAGGAGCTCCGTCATTTATGTCTTTGTATTCTCAATGCCCAGAGTAGTGCATGGCAGAGAGTAGGAGATTAATTAATGCTTACTGATTGACTTTTTTGCCAAATAATTTAAATTTTACTTATTGTTTTTATTTGTATACTCAAAACATTGATGAACAATGTCAATCCATTCAACAATAGGAACCTTTCTTGAGAAAAATGACCTACTCTCCCATGTTAAAGTATCTCTGCTCATGAAATTTCAAAAAAAATTCTCAGTAATCTAAAATTTTATTTATTGAATAAACATGATGATAGAAAAAAAGTTATGTGCCTGAACCAAAGGAATTAAATTAGTTCTTCTCAAAAGTTAGATATACTAGCATTGACACATACAAAAGTGATTTTTTTTAAATTACTGTGGCTTTGTTCTTCATCATTTAAAATCTCTGCTTTATTTAAGATATTATATTGGCCTCTTCTCAAAACACTCACATTTAAATTCTATATTAGTTTTAAATGATCCCCACAAAAAAACAACAAAACAGATATCAACATTGTTTAACTTATCCATATGACCATCTACACCTACTAGAATGAGTCCTTTGACATCATGAACTCTGTCCTATACATGCTTGTATCTTCTACATTTGCTATCATATTAAATGCATTCACTACAATTGATTGTGGAATAGCAGTGGATGACTTAACAAACAAGGGCAGATCTATGACACCTATGTATAGGCAAGAAGGACTGGACTTGTAACTTCATTTTTATATGAAACTCCCAGGTAGGAAAAAGCTCTTTACAAATGAAGCTCAGCACCTTCTCTGCAACTTTGATTCTTAGTTTCCTAGAACATTGAAAGTTAAGTGAGTAGCCCTAAAACCTACAGACACTTGGCAGACACTGTCAAAAGACTTTATTTTTAAATACTACTTTCAGATGTTGCATTTCTGACCCTTATGTGGGCAAGTTCCCAAAGGATCTATGTTTGCTGTTTGCTGTCTTCCTTTGAAGTCCCATTTGTTTCCATGGTTTTAACTTTCACTGTTATGTAGATAACTCCCAGATCTTTATCTCTAGCTCCTATTTATTTCCCTTACTTCAATATCATGTTTATAAACAGCACCTGTATGTCCTACAGACATTTCAATTAGATTTTATTTTGCTGTCATATTCTGGGCAAATTTGAGAAAAGTCTCAAGGAAATCTTACATCCTGAGTTACAAAAAGTAAAATTTCATTCTTTAGAATTAGTAAGCAACATACATTAAGGGCTGGATTAGGATTGCCATATGGTTCTTTTCTCGTGAACCCACAAGGTGTATTTTGAAGGAGTGGGGTTGGTTTGGAATTCATCTTTACTAGTGAAATGTGATTTTGAATTATATGGAATAAGATGTATTTCTTTAATTAGAGGTTTATTCTTGTTTAGCACAAACAAAAATTTCTTACTTGGATACTTCATTGTCTCATGGAGGTTGCTATGTCAATAAGGGATAAGGTATAGCAGATCTTATCAAGATGTAAATGTTCAAAGTCCTAGACTGGTGAAAGAAAGCTTAACTGATGACAAATAGAGAAATAGAGAGAAATAGATAACAGATCAATGAAAGAAAACAGAAGATAGATAGATAGATAAAATATTTATTAAGCATTTAATCTGTGCTAGACACTGTGCTAAGTGATGAAGATTCAAAAACAAGAAAACAAGACAGACTTTCCTCTCAAGGAGGTTGTATTCTAATAAGAGAAGGTAAAACATAAAATGGAGTATCATGGTCAGATTTGGGATTAAGGAAAACCATTTAGTCAACAGTGTGTATGATGAATTGGAATGGGAAAAGATTAAGGTGAAACACCTTTAAGGTGTCCATTGCAATAATCTACAGAAGGGGTAGATAATGAGGCTATTAACTAAGGTCATATCTGTGTAAATAGAGAGAAGGGGATGGATATGAAATATGTTGGGAAGTAGAAATGGAAAGATTTAGCAACTGGTTGAATATATATGGTGAAGGAAAATGAGGAGTCCAGGATAATCCTAAAATGATGAACCTGTCATGGTGCCTACCTAAGACAGAGACAGTGAAGTCTGGAAGAAGGATACGTTTGGGTGGAAAGAGAATGCATTTGTTTTGGATTTGATGTGCTTGAGATGTCTCTAGATATCCACTTTGAAATGTCCAGTAAGCTATTAGTGATACAGGATTGAAACACTGGGGAGAGACTAGGATTGGATAGGTAGGTAGGTAGGTAGGTAGGTAGATAAACAAACGGACAGATAGATAGGAATCATCAGAGAGATGAAAGTGTAAAGAAAGAAAAGCAAGGGCTTTAGGATTGAATTTTGAGTAACACTCTTCTCCCTTGTATCTAATTAGTTGCCAAGTCTTAAATATTTTAACTTTACAGTATACTTAACACCCCACCCCCTTCTCTCTACTCACACAGCTCCATCACACCCTCATGACTTCTCACCTGAGCTAAAGCAAGAAGCTCTTAATTGGTCTACCAACTTTCAGTTTCTCCCTAATGAATAGCTAGCATTTCCATAGTGCCAATTATTTATCAGGTGCAGTTCTAAAGGCTTTATAAATATTATGTTATTAGAGCATTACAACAATTTTGGGAGATAAAAGCTGCTATTTTACAATTGAGGAGTCTGAGGCGGAGATTAAATGACTTGGCCAAGGTAAGTGTCTAAGGTCACATTAGAACTCAGGTCTTTCTGACTCAAGTCCAGCATTCTATCCACTGTGCCACCTACATGCCTCAGTAATAAATGAGCTAATAATGATGAAGAATAAACTAAGAAGTACTAAAGGTCAACCTAGAGATGGTACAGAAATTATCACAAGAATTAGAGCTAAAACAGATTTCAGACACTATCTCATTTTGGTGATGAGGAAACAGAGGTCCAGTGAAGAGAGAGGTGACTTGCCCAAAGTTAAAATAATTTGCAAACATGCAAGGTAGGAGTTGAGCCCAGGTTCTCTGATTCCAGAGGCAGTGAAACTTGTACTATTCCAGTATGCTGATAGTTCCATTAAAATTATTTTACTATCCATAGCTTAAGCATTAGTATTATCAACAACAATTATACCACTAAAGGAGGGAAGTAAGAAGTACCTTATCAAACAGGAATTTAAACAACAACAATAATACACACTGATCTATAACAGAGGCAGGCCTTCCCTGGGAAGTACCTAAAAACAGAGAGGTTTTAGACTTGTCCTTTCTGATGTTTTTAGGTAACAGATCAAAGAAAGGAAAGTTCTGCCCCTTATCCTATAGCCGGATTTCAGTGTTGAGAAGATAAAGAAAAGGTGATTTAGCTAGAAACTAGAAGGAGATGCCAGTGACCTATACCCTGGAACATAAAGAATAAAAAAGAAAAGAAAGAGGCCATGCAGGTTGTGGACTCATAGCTTCTCATGGGCTATCACAAAGTTGGCAGAAAGTATTTGTTTTGTAGTTTCTGCCTCATGGATTTTATTCACCTCTTCAAAAATTACTCCTTAACTTCTGGATCCAGCAGGAGGTCTTTCAAGTTCCAAACTCTGTGCCTTCTCAAAGATAAAAGATGACGGGACTTTTCTTAAGCTCACTTAGATTTATAACTATGAATTTCCATTCTTTTTCACATGAAGTGAACTGTTTACTAAAAGAATTGATCTTAAGCAATTTTATGCAACATCGTCCTTTAAAGATGACCATTCAGTACTCTTTAAAAAATACAATTACACATGCAAATTTTTCTTCCTGCTTTACTTCTAAATAATTTTCATTCTGAGCCCTTTCCTCTCTTAACTCTGACTTCAACCTCCCAGAAAGAAGCTCAGTTATTTTCTTCCACCTGTTCAACTCTAGTGTAGACTTCCTCTTCCCCACTCCCACCTAATAGTCCCTCAGCTCTAGATACACAGGTCTGCAGCCAATGGATCATTCTGCTCCTCTGCTCCTTGATGTTTCTTCCACAAAGGCAAAGTATAAATAGCATGATGCAGACAATGTTTCTAAGCTTTTTGAAGGAAGCATTCAACCTCTCAATCTGTAGGCATTATCCAGAGTAAGTTTTACATGTGTGGTTTTAAAATTACTAATTGAAAAGATGTTCCTGATTCCCTCCACACAAATTCCATTTAGTGTTTGATTTAATCACATATACTCTGATATTGATTGTTGTCAATAATAGCAATGATTAACCAAGAGATAACATGCATATGGTGGTATACAATATACATCAACCTTGTACAATTGACCTTGAAATCAGAGGACACAGGCTCAAATTCTACCTCTGAGACATAGAATTTGATACCTACTATGTAACTTTGGACTAGTAATTTATCCTCCCTGGATCTCAGTTTCCTCCTCAACTAAATAAGATGGTCTCTGAGGTCTCTTCCACCTCTAATTCTTCTAATCATTTATATGCCAGTCCTAGGTTTATCATTAGCCCCACTTAGCTTATTACATTTGAGCAAATGACTTCAAATGGAAAAGAAAAGGCATCTGAAAGTCATGTTGGGCAATTTCTCAGCTTGGGTTCTTTGAGAACCCAGGTAGAATTTCACCCACCTGCAAGTCTGAATAACAGGAGATCAAATAAGTAACCAAAATATACCTAAAATAAATTGATTAGTGTGCTAAGAAAAGTTTCTCAGGACTGATGAGAGTATATAACCCATTCAGCAGTATTCTACAACATTTGAGTTGACCAAAGTGTTATATTTTGTCCCTACTGGAAAGTGCCTAGCTGTGTTGGCAGAAAATACTTAGGGTCAAAAAACAATCAGAGGGTTGCTGCAGTGTTGTTTTGTGCATTTAGCCTAAGCAGATAGTTTTGTCTGCTTTTGTTATTCATTCTTCATTAGAATTGGGAGGTTAGAGGCAAGATCAATTTAGTCAAATTGCACATTCAGATGGCAGGTTGAGTTTTTCCTCAAAAATCACAGTGTCCAAATTTAACCAGAAAATTAATTGATTTAAAGGGTTTGGCCTATTATTTTCTCTCTCTCTCTCTCTCTCTCTCTCCCTCAAAATGTATTTTTATCAACATTTTTTTTTAAATTTTGGGTTCTAAATTCCCTCTTTTCCATT
Organism: Vombatus ursinus; assembly: GCF_900497805.2. Taxonomy (NCBI): domain Eukaryota; kingdom Metazoa; phylum Chordata; class Mammalia; order Diprotodontia; family Vombatidae; genus Vombatus; species Vombatus ursinus. Next base: position 8,074,786 of record NW_020949613.1, on the reverse strand, counting down.
CCTCCTCCACCCACTGAGAAGGCAAGCAAAATGATATCAATTAAGTATATATGTGAAGTCATGCAAAGAATATTTCTATATTAGCCATATTGCAAAAAAGGCAAAAAAAAGAACATTAAAATTATACTTTAATTTGCACTCAGAGTTCATCAGTTCTCTCTCTGGAAGTGGATAGCAGTTTTTCGGTGTAAGTCATTTGAAATTGTCTTGGATCATTGTATTGATCAGTGTAGTCAATCCTTTTATAGTTGATCATCAGTATTAAAACATTGCTGCTACTGTGCACAATCAACTCCCGATTCTTCTTACTTTATTTTGTATTTGTTCTTATAGATCTTCCCGGATTTTTCTGAAACCATCCTGCTTTTCATTTCTTATAGCACGATAATACTCTGTCACAATCATATTCCACAACTACTTGTTCAGCTATTCCTCAACTGAGGACCATCCCCTCTATTTCCAGTTCTTTAACACCAAAACAAAAAGAGATGAGATACAGACACACACACACACACACACACACACACACCCCTACAAACACACACAAACATACATATATTACATATACATATATATATTACATATACATACACACATATTACACATGGGTCTTTTCTCTTTCTGTGTGCTTAGTGTATTGGGACTTTTCTAGACCTAATGAGTGAGTGGATATGATGGAAGAAATGTTTGCTATTTCAGTGGCTAATATCTTCTAGTGGGTAACACTATCTAAATAGCACTGCCATTTGTCTAAACTAGCTTTTCCCATTCAGGTTAGCTTTTTTTCCCCCTAGTAACATTAAAAATTTCCTTGAATCTTGATTGGCTCAAGATACTGGATAAGGATGTTAAAATGACTTCCTATATGAACAGAAAAAAAAGAAGAACTCCAATTCCCTCTAAATGTCTCATTTTTCTCCATATTTGAAACTATGGGGAGATTGATCTGAGCCAGGACTAGCCCATAACAATAACTCTTCCTTCTCAGTATATTCATTGCCCAACATTCTTTATGTAGATTCATACACACAGTCCCATCCACAGATCATCATAGGGTCTAAGATGCCAAAGTTCACATGTCATCAGACTTAGCCTAATCGTGAGACTATGGGCAATGAAGAAATGACCAGCTGACATTCTGAAGGGTTCAGACTCATTAACTTTTCTATATTTTAAAAGACCTTCACAGTAAGAGCAAGTAAAAACATGAAAAAAGTTTCCTAGGGAACTTGTAGCATTTTAACTTTAAAAGCAGTCTAGATAATCATATCCCCAGACTGATTTAGATATTGACCCACTTGGTAGCAAGGGACTGGAGCTAATGATCTCTTGAGATACCTCAAAGAGCAAAAATAAACTGGTTATGAAGGCCTTATGTAAATAATCTCCAAGGGGCCATAAAAATGATTCCATGTACAAAGAGCTACTGCTGTAATCCTTCCCTGGCACCCCACACCATACTAATTAACTTCTACTTTCCCCTGGAGTCTTTTCTGTTGCTAACTATAGAACCAATACTTGTGTTGTTTTGGCCCATGGGATATAATAACCTTAAAATATTTGGTGGGAAGGACTCTCCTGTTTGTAAGTCCTTCAATATCTGGATCCAACATTTACTCCCATCATCCCAAAATTTGCCAAATACACTTCTCACATACCCGAAACACACACGCACGCACACACACACACACACACACCTGATTACCTTCTCAAACCATTTGTTACTTGAAAGCATTTCTTGATAGAGACGATGCCATAAATGATGTGTAGGTTCTATTAAAGTTCTTCTTATCACAAGATAAATACCTTTTGGAGGCTATTCTAAAAATTCTTTGTAAAATTATACATGTGGGGAAGTGTGTTCAAAATCCCAAATAATTTATTTACAATCCTATAGAATATAATCCATGCATAAGAAGGAAAACCTCTCTATATAAGTCTCAACTTTTGCTCAAAATGGATGCTATAGATTTTTCAATAACCTCTGCACAACTTGTGCAACTTCATTTTTCCCATTCCAATTCATCATTCATATAGCTACTAAACTAAACTTTTTACATGTAGATCTGGTCATGCTACTCTTCTATTCAAAAGTTTTCAGTGGCTTCTAATTGCCTACTAAGTAAAGCACAAAATACTAAGCCTACCATTCAAGATCATATTTGGCACCATCCTTACTTTCTAGCTAATCTCGTATTGCTTCCCTACATATACTCTATACTCCAGTCAAACTGAAGACTTTTGCTCCTATTACACACATTGTATTATTTCATTCATCTCCTTGCTTTTTTTGGCTCTTCTTATCATCCTGTTCACCTGTTAAATCTCTATTCATCCTTTAAAGTCCAATGGGAATGCTTCCTTCAGCAAATCTTCCCTGATTTGATTCCCAATTTGTTTTCTTTCTTTCTTTCTTTCTTTCTTTCTTTCTTTCTTTCTTTCTTT
>NW_020949613.1:8014609-8072331 GCF_900497805.2 Vombatus ursinus | reverse complement strand
TTTCTTTCTTTCTTTCTTTCTTTCTTTCTTTCTTTCTTTCTTTCTTTCTTTTTTTAGGCAATTGGGGTTAAGTGACTTACCCAGGGTCACACAGCTTGTAAGTGTCAAGTGTTTGGTCTGAGGCCAGATTTGAACTCAGGTCCTCCTGACTTCATGGCTGGTGCTCTATCCACTGCCCCACCTAGCTGCCCCAATTTGATTCCCAATTTGAAAAAGAAATTTACCAACCATTTTTATAAGTCTCTAATATACTTATCATGGATTATTTTGCCCCATCACAATCTTTCATGGTATTTTATCTTTGTTGTAGGTTGTAAGCATCTTGGAGGCAGGGACCATATCATATCTAAACTTTGGATCTCTCCCAGCATTTAACACAATCATCTGTATCTATAGACACCTGGTATTTACTTGCTGTGTTAATATTTGTACAAAAAAGTGATAATAAATTGATACTGCCTACCCCCCCAATAGAAAGAAATTTTCTAACTCTGACAAGTTATCTTGTCTTGGGTTAACAGAGGAGTAACTCAGTTCTCCAGTGTTAGCATATCCAAGAGTAAATGATTTATTTTCTTGAATTCATCTTAACAATATATACAGAGTGCTTACTGTGTAAAAGTCACCTTCTAGAACTAGGAATACAGGAAAAATAAGAGACAAGGTCCCCACTTTCAAGGGATTTAAAGTCTAATTGGGGAGATAATAAATGTTTGCTGAACTGAATTAGGTTGAATTAAAATGAGAGGGTGAAGGACTTATCAGGATGAAGATTGAAATACCTTGACAAATCTGTTATCTCAGTGATGCAGGTCTATCCTCCAATAGAAGAAATTTGAAGCCATCTACATCTTCTCATCTTCTTTTCCATCATCTGACATATGGAGGAGTGGGGGAGAATCTTCTAGATCTCTTGACATTATATGAATCTCAGCAATCCACATTAGCTGTCTTTCAGTTATCCCCCTACATGACTAGCTCATCTCTTTGTCTTGTTGTACATCTTTTCAATTATGTCGCATGCCACAATTTTTCATTGGTAATACGCTGTCCCCAGTATATTCCTGCCATGCATTTCTCTATTGTCCTTTGGATAACTTACAACTTTAATTCACTGGAGACTGTGATATTCCATTATTTGAAGCCATATAACATCAATGGAAAATTACTGGAGAGCTCTGTACACACACACACACACACACACACACACACACACACACACACACTATAAGTGCTTATACAGGGTGTCCCAAAATTCTTAGCATGATTTTAATAGCTAAAATATCTTCAATTGCTTAAAACTTCACTAAGACTTTTAGGATATATTTTATATGCATGTGTATTGATAAAATGTAGACAGATGGATACAGAGATAGATAGATAAATAGATAGATAGATAGACAGATAGATAGATAGATTGATTGATTCTGTGCATCCCACTACATATAATAGTCTAGACAATAGATATTTTATCATCTTTTTTGTCTTTCCAATGTGGATAGTTAAGCCAAAATAAATTAAATATCTCAGGGCTTGATACAATCAATACAATGGAATATGCAAACAGGAACATTAGGAAGACCTTGTAGCATAATACAAAGAGTACTGGAAATGTAGTTAGAGGACCTGTGTTCAATTCCAGCACTGCTGCTTATAAATGGTGTAACCTTGGGCATATCAATTAACATTTTTAGGCCTCAATTATCTCATCTTTGAAATGAGGGATTTGGACTACATGACTTCCAGAGTCTCTTCCAGCTATAAATCTCTAAGCTGTATGAAGTCATAATCTATAAGTAATCTCTTACATAATACACTTATGTAAGCTGTTATACTGGGTTAATATGTATAGAAAGCAGTTTATGTGGATGATTTTGCATGACTAACTTGTGGCTGAAAAGATTTTCCCTTATGCCTTTTAAACAGAATTCAGACAAATTCTATTCAGGCCCAAGTATAAATAATAAATGTGTGTTTATTTGAATTTCTTGATGCTGAAAGCTATGCAGACAATAGACATTTATTTCTGAAGAAGATTTATGTTAAAATGAGGGCTCCCTGGGGCATTAAGAAGAAAAAAGCACACAAAAAGCACTTTACTAAATTATAACTCTGAGCATAAAATATGACAATTATAATTGCTAAAATATAGCCAATGTATGAAAGTTGAATATATTTCTTGTCATGATTTTGTAACTTTTTCATCATTGATTTAACCTGTTCATATCTGAGAAAGCTCCTTTTCAAGTGAAAATCGCTTACTTCAATCTCACTCATTTTTTTCCCTTGAAATGAATCATTTAATAGAGTGATCTGCTGTGGTGCAGTACATGGTCACGTAGACGTGAGTCCAAGACTGGAATCTCACAAATACACATTGGGTGACCATATGCAAATAATTTAATGTCTATAGTCTCCAGGTAAATCTCCAAAATGATATGTTATAAAACAGCAACATATCTGTCTTGGTAAAGAGAGTTGATTTCCAGGGAGATATGTACTCCAAAGAAATTATAGATGAAGTACGGGTGGGAAAGGAAATGATTAATTAAATTGTCTCTATGAAAAAGACTGAGGAATTTATAGTACCTGCACATTTAATAAACTATGGTAATGGTTATTTTTTAATGGAAGAAAACAAACCTGATAATTTAACCTTAGAATCATTCTTGACTTTTCCCTCAATGTCCCAGCTCAGGTATGATCTCCTCTATGAAATCATCCATTGTATGCCAAACTGGGTTATTTCCCTAATCTTATATATTATTATAACTCTTTGTATGACTCTCTTTTGACTTGATCACATTCTACCTTACATAATAATTTGTATATTGATTATTATCCTCTATTGGAATTTAAACTCTCAGAAGATAGGGACTCTTTCCATGTCTTTCTTTCCCAGTCTAAACATGGGAAAACACTTAATAGGCTTTTTAATGGGCATTGGAATAAATAAGCCACAGCTTCATATATCACAAATGAAATAGAAAAGAATGTGATTATTCATGGAGACTAAAGTTTTTTGAGCAATTAAGAGAAAAGTCAGTGTGGTGTGAAGTAAAGAGCACTGAATTTGGTGTCAAAGAGGACTGTGGTTCTAAACCTGGCCCAGACTCTTACCTACAATGTGAGCTTGAAAAAGTCACCCAAACTCTCAAGAGCTTCCATTTCCTTACCTACACTGGATGAGATGGAAGATCCCTTTGACTAGCAGTGGGCAATATATGCTTAACAATCATAAATCTATAAAAAAAAAAAGAAAGAAAAGAAAAGAAGAAAAAAATAAAAAAGGAAAAAGGAAAATAAAAGAAAGATATTACCCAGTACACACTTTTAAGATTAATCCTCATTAACAACATTTCCTCCATTAATTTCCTAAGTCTAGCAATCAACAAAACAATAAATTAACACCCATTTGTAGTGTTTGTCTATTTCTGAAGTATAAATACTCACACTGAAATGTAGCAACCGACTCTCTAGCATTCCAACTGGTTCAAGAATGTCATTCCCTATAACCTGCCGGTATAGTAGGGTAGTAACTATAATTTTGATGCCAGAGCATCTAGCTGGTATAAGATGCATCAGGTTGTTGTGGATAGGACATGACTTGTGGTCAGGAAGACTGGGTTTCTTTTCCACAAGTACTGGCTATATCATCTCATTAATTTTCTGTCTTTTGTCAAAAATCCAAAAGTGTTTGGAGACGATAGTCTCTAAAGAGCTAGCAGTCAGAAGAGAATATTTCTTTCATTCCCTTTATTTTTTTAGAATTTGGGAATTTTTAGGATTTGGGAAGGCTGCATGGTACTGTGGAAAGTGTATACACATTTGAGTCAGAGGAAGAGGATCTGAATTCAAATCTTGCCTCTATTACTTACTACTTATGTGACTATGGGCCAGGGGGTGACATCATCACCATCATTATCATCATTACAGACCTATGATAGAGATTATTGTTGAGCCTGTGGTAGCAAATGAGATCACTGAGAAAAAGAGTATACAGAGAAAAAAGAATCATAATGATTCATGTATGTTATGGTTTGTGGTTTACAAAGTACTTTTCATACTTAATCTTACTTGATTTCTTCAACAACCATGTGGCAAAAGCAGCTCACTTATTATTCCCACTTTGTGTTAAGGAAACTCAGGTTAAGTGACTTGACAAAAGTCATAATGCCAGTAAATGACACAGTGTACCCTGAGTCTCCTTACCAACTTAGTTTCATTATCTCTTTTAATCCTTGGAAAAGTCACTTAATCTTGTTATAGCTTATTTTCCACTTTATGCCAAAAGGAATCATCATGGATTTAGAGTTGGATAGGACTTTACAAACCAATCCTCTCATTTTATAGAGGAGGAAAGTGAAACCCAAAAAGATAAATACTCTTCATAGCAGCCAAAATTATTTTCTTAAGGTATAATATGAATGTGTAAAATATATAGTAGTGTCCTTAATCTGCTAACTGAAGAAGCATATGGGAAGCTTAAACTCTTGAGTCAGAGTGAGACTAGAAATAATTGGGCCCAAAGCTGGCTGGGGAGTTTGAATATCAACTAGAGTCCAATTCCCCTAAAGTCTTCTGCCCTCCCACTAACATAAATCAGCATTAGTGACCCCATCCTTACTCCCCCTCCCTTTAATGTCTGGTGCTGGTAGACCAAGATAAGAACTCTAAAAACATTCCACTAGATTTTAGTCATCATGGGAGAGAGTTGCCTCATTCCTTTCATGGTCCCTGAGGGTTACCCAATTCTTCCCACAAGCCCAGCTGATAGATTTCCATGATTTTCCCTGAATACCCTTTGCTTTGTATCTACCTTCAATAAAGCTATTTTGCTTCACTGTTTCATTGTAGGCACTATGTTTCCTTATACTGAATAATTGGTATCTCCCAAACCCTCCTGAGACTAGATTCAGATGCTATGTCAGCCCTTGGCCCATGGTCACATAAGCAGTTAAGTAACGGAGGCATGATTTGAGTTCAGGTTCTCTTTTGCTGACTCAAATGTGTGTACACTTTCCACAGTATAAAAAAAGGCAGGGGTAGCAATTATGATCTCAGAAAAAGAAAAGTAGACCTAATTAAAAAACATAATCAGGTAAACTACATTTTGCTAAAAGGTATCATAGAAAGTAAAGTAATATCAAAGTATTTTACATAAAGCTTCTCTGATAAATGTCTCATTTTTCAAATATATAGGGAACTAAGCCAAATTTATAAAAAAATTAGAGTAATTCCCCAACTGACAAATGGTCAAAAGATATGAATAGGCAATTTTCAGAGGAGGAAATCAAAGCTATCTATAGTTTTATGAAAAAATCTTCTAAATCATTATTGATGAGAAGAATGCAATTCAAAAAGACTCTGAGGTACCACCTCATAACTATCTGAAATGACAAATGCTGGAGGGCTTGTGGGAAAATAATTTCACCAATGAATGTTTGCTATAGTTATGAACTGATCTAAGCATTCTGGAGAACAATTTGGAACTATAAAACTGTGCGTACCCTTTGACCCAGCAAGACCATTATTACATCTATATCCCAAAGAGATCAAAGATAAAGAAGAAAGACCTATATAAAAAAATATTTAAAGCAGTTCTTTTTATAGTGGCAAAGAATTTGATGTCCATCAATTGGGGAATGGCTGAACAAGTTTTGGTATATGATTGTGATGGGATATTATTGTTTTATAAAAATGATGAGCAGAATGGTTTCAGAAAAAAAAAAAAAAACATAAGACCTATATAAACTGAAGCAAAGTGAAGTAATCTGAGCCAGGAGATTATTGTACATAGGAATAGCATTATTGTAATGATGATCAATGGTGAAAGACTTAGCTACTCTGTTCTATACAATGATCCAAGATAATTCCTAAAGACTAATGATGAAAAATGCTATCCACCTCCAGAAAGAAAACTAGGAATTCTGAATGCAAACTGAAGTATATTTTTCCTCACTTTGCTTTTATTCTTTTCATGCAATGTAGCTAATATGGAAATAGTTTTGCATGATTTCACACGTATAATTGATATATTGCTGGCTTTCTCAGTGGGTGTGGAAAGGGCTTAAAGTCAGGAGAGAATTTGGAACTCCATTTTTTACAAAGAATATTAAAAATAAAATAAAAAAATTCTTCAAAAAAAAAAGAAAAAAATGACCCAACTGTATTGATTTAAATTTCCTCTCCTTTTGTCCTTGTGTTTGCTGTGCATTTCTCTGTCTGCTAAACCCCTGGCCTGGGTGTCATCCATAGTCTGGTCCTCTGTTCCTCGAGTGCAAAGACACAGACTTAATGAAGGAATTTATTTGGTTATCATGTGTCTTACAGATAAAGAAACTGACCTTTTGCAATTGAGCTAAATAATTTGTTACTTTGAAACATTGTCCAGTGGTGGGCATCTAAGTAGTAGTAACCCTATGGTTAAAGGTTTCTTTCCACATTTTATAAGGTGGACTCCTTTAGCAGTCTGGTAAAACCTATGAACTCCTTAAGAAAATAATGTTTTAAATTCATCAAATAAAATGCATATAGGTATACAAAGGAAACCAATGATTTGTCTTCTGAGAGGCCTATTGTATTCTAAAAGGGGAAGGGAATGGTCTCTATCATTCCTACTGCCAGCTTTCATGTACAACCTAAGACAGTTACACTGGACTTCTTACTGTCACTCTCACATGCTATGTCATCTTTTGAGTGTATGCTTTTGCAGTGATTGTCCCACATGCCTTGAATGCCCTCTATCCTCACACCTGCCTCTGGGCTTCTGTATCTTCTTTCAAGACTCTACTCAGATCCCACCTTCTGCCAGAGATCTTTCCCACCCAGCCCACTCATTCTCATACCTTTCCTCTGAGATTATTTCTAATTTACACTATAATTGTAGTATAGATAGATATAGATAGATAGTTGTTTTCATGTTGTTTCCTCTATTAGGATATGAGCACCTTGTGGACAGGAACTGTTTTTGCCTTTCTTTGTATCCCCAGCAATTAGCACAGTGCTTTGCTCATAATAAGCACTTAATAAATGCTTATTGACTAGCAAATATCATGAATTATAATGGTATTGAAATATAATAAAATTATACATATATATTTATACATGTATATATTAAAGTTCATAAATCATAGTTTAAGAACACTGGATCTAGAGTAGACCAATCCCTTCATTTTAGAGAGGAGACTGGGACCCCTGGAGTTCAAGTTACATGCCCAAGATCACAGTTTGTTGGTGCAGAGCTGAGAATGAACCCAGTCTCCTGATTTCCTCACTCAATACATTTGTTCCTACTAGACTAAGTTGCTTCCTAAGAACTGTTTTACAGGCAGTAGACCTGGATTTTAGTCTGGCTTTTTTCCATTGTTATGCTTTGTGACTTTGAGCCAGTAAGTTATATTGTCTGTGAAAAAGTTTCCCATCTGTAAAATGAGAATACCTACTTTGTCCACTCAAGAGTTTTGAGAACCACAAAATAAGTTATTATGAAAGGTCTTTGAAAATAGCATGTAAATGCAAGGCAGTGGTATTACTTGTCCCAGTAGACAACAATTATTCCAAGACATGCTGGTAACATCTATTGAGTTTTATATAGCTGAAAAATTCTTTGATCCTACTTTTTAATATTTTTTTTTACTGTTCGTGATTGCATAACATAGTACTGCTCTGATTTGTGTTTCATTGTGACCAGTGCACAGAACAGAATAAAACTATCTCCTTATTTCAGTGAAGCACCTGTTGACTTAACCAATCAAAATATATGAACTCTATAACTCATTTCAAAAATTTCTTTCCCTCAAGTCAAATGATGTGAATAAACACAATCCATGAAATACAGGGCTTATGTTCACATTCCATAATTTTGCAATTATTTGAGCTAATCTACTCTGCAGTAGTATACTTAGACTAGAGAGAGAGACAGAGGGAGAGAGAGAGAGAGGGAGAGATACTGAGAAAATTGTCTTGAGTGGGTTTGTTATCATTGTGTAGCCTGGTGAAAAATGATCTTTACATCACAAAAGTCTTTAAGAGTTGGCTGCAAATAGAGACTTTCCCTATTTTCCCTTTTGAAAGATAGAATATTAATACAGAGAAGGCTAACTTCAGAGACAGGAAAAGATAGATTCAAGTCCCACCTCTAAATAAACTGGTTCTGTGACTTTGGGTGGATTACAAAACCTCTCAACCCCCCAGACAGGTTTCTACAATTAAGTTATGTCTGTAGTTTCCCATACCCATGAAACTTCAACATTGACCACCCAAAATATTTTTATCCTTTTTAAGGAATTGCTGGATTTGGAGTCAGAAAGACCTAGGTTTGCATTTTCTTTTTGTTTTTGCAAGCTGTGTATTCACAGCCAAGTCACTAAACATTCTCATCCTTCCCTATTCCCTCTATAATATGAGAATAATACTTATAGAACCAAATTGACTTGGTTGGTGGAACAAATGTGACAAAAGCCTTTACAAATTTTAAAACGATATCAAAATTCCAATGATTGTTTTTGTTGCTAGTAATTTTTTTCTAATCAAGACCATTTAAAAGTAATACAAGGCTTTATGTTTTGTATATGCATTTACATACTAAGTACATTATTATGACATCTATGTGTGCCTATTTTTATATGATGGACACATGTGATATACATTTTAAGTGCCACATAAGATCATAATCTATGTTATATATAGCTATATATGTAGATTATATATGTTTATAGACATACACACAGAATGATAACAAAGTATCTAAAGGCCATAATTAAGAAATTATTTTGGGTCTAATTCTCCCTTCGTTATCCATGAGTAGCAACTGGAAAATTCAAGTTTCACTACCAAAGACAAAATTCAATCCAAATTTTTAAGATTCAAATGGTATTATAAAATAGCTTTTTGTTGTATGTAAATGTATTCCTGCTCAAAAGACTACATCCATGTATAAGCTGGTAAATATTTAACAACTAGCTCAAGAAAAAAGAGGTACATGGAACACATTTTAAATTTAATCTGCTTTAGTATTTTCTTCATCACTTAATTAAGTGTAAACAATCAACAAAATAATAAATCAGATCCTTTATTAATTTCTGAGGTATAAAGTCTCACACTAAAAATCTAATAATTGCTCAGTACACTCTGATTTCTTCTTCACTTTATCCTCTGAATGTTTATCTAAGCTACTTTATCATGAATGGTTCTTTTAATTCAATTTCAAAATATAACAATAGCTTATTAATCCCAGTACATATACTGGTACAGGTAATAAGAGAAAGAATATCTCCACTAACTGTTATGAAGTCCATGGATTAAAGCCGCAGATATTGTCCCATAGGCATTTGTTGAGTAAAGGTTAAAATATGGTTAAATCTATTAGACTGAAAGCACAGAAATTTATGATATTTTTTCTTTTCTTTCTTTTTTTATTAATTTATTTTGATTTATCAATAATCACGTCCACATGCTTTTGAGTTTAAAATTTTTCTCCCACTTCCTCCCCACCACCCACCCCAAGACGGTGCACAATCTGGTAGTGGCTATACATTTACATTCATATTAAATATATTTTCACATTAGTGATGTTGTAAGTAGAAATTAAAGCCAATAGGAGGAACCATCAGAAAGAGGAAACAAAACTCAACAGAAGAGAAAAAAAATAACAATTCGCCTTCCAGAGTTCTTTCTTTGGGTGTGGATAGCATTTTCTATCACAAGGCCTCTGGAGATGTCTTAGATCCTTGTATTGCCAGGAAGGGTTAAGTTTATCAATATTAGTCATCACACAACATGGTTGTTATTGTGTACAATGTTCTCTTGGTTCTGCTCACTTCACTCAGCATCAGACCATACAAGTCTTTCCCGGTTTTTCTGAAGTCAGCCTGTTCATCATTTCTTATAGCACAATAGTATTCCATCACATTCATATACCACAACTTGCTCAGCCATTCCCCAATTGATGGGCATCATCTCAATTTCCAATTCTTTGCCACCACAAAAAGAGCTGCTATGAATATTTTTGTATATGTAGGTCCTTTTCCCATTTGTGTGATCTCTTTGGGAGATAGCCCTAGAAGTGCTATTGCTGGGTCAAAGAGTATGCACATTTTTATAGCCCTTTGGGCATAGTTCCAAATTTCTCTCCAAAATGGTTGGATCATTTCACAACTCCACCAACAATGCATTAGTGTTCCAATTTTCCCACATCTTCTCCAACATTTATCATTTTCCTGTTTTGTCATGTTGTCCATTCTGATAGTTGTGATGTGGTACCTCAGAGTTGTTTCGATTTCCATTTCTCTAATCAATAGTGATTTAGATCTTTTTTTCATATGACTATAGATGGCTTTAATTTCTTCATCTGAGAACTGTCTGTTCATATCCTTTGACCATTTATCAATTGGGGAATGGCTTGTATTCTTATAGATTTGACTTAATTCTCTATATATTTTAGAAATGAGGCCCTTATCAGAGAGACTGGTTGTAAAAATTCTTTCCCACTTTTCTACCATCCTTCTAATCTTAGTTGCATTGGCTTTGTTTGTGCAAAAACTTTTCAATTTAATGTAATCAAAATTGTCTATTTTGCTTTTCATAATGTTCTCTATCTCCTGTTTGGTCATGAATTTTTCTGTTCTCCATAGATCTGACAGGTAAACTATTCCTTGCTCTCTCAGTTTGCTTATAGTATCAGCCTTTATATCTAAATCATATACACATTTTGACTTTATTTTGGTATATGGTGTGAGATTTTGGTCTATGTCTAGTTTCTGCCATACTCTTTTCCAGTTTTCCCAGCAGTTTTTTTTTTTCAAAGAGTGGGTTCTCATCCCAGAAGCTGGGGTCTTTGGGTTTATCAAGTAATAGAGTACTATAGTCATTGACTACTGTGTCTTGCATACTTAACCTATTCCAGTGATCCACCACTCTATTTCTTAGCCAGTACCAAACAGTTTCAATGATTGCTGCTTTATAATACAATTTAAGATCTGGAATGGCTAGGCCACATTTCCCTGCATTTCTTTTCATTAGTTCTCTTGATCTTCTGGACCTTTTGTTCTTCCAAATGAATCTTGTTATTATTTTTTCTAACTCTATAAAATAATTTTTGGAAGTTTGATTGGTATGGCACTGAATAAGTCAATTAGCTTAGGTAGAATTGTCATTTTTATTGTATTAGCTCGGCCTACCCATGAGCAACTGATGTTTTTCCGATTATTTAGATCTGATTTTATTTGCATGAAGTGTTTTGTAATTGTGTTCATAGAGTTCCTGGGTTTGTTTTGGGAAACAGACTCCTAAATATTTTATAATGTTTGCAGTAAGTTTAAATGGAATTTCTGTTTCTATCTCTTGCTTTTGGGCTTTGTTGGTAATATATAGAAATGCCAATGATTTATGTGGGTTTATTTTATAGCTTGCAACTTTGCCAAAGTTGTTTATTATTTCAAGTAGTTTTTTACTTGATTCTCTGGGATTCTCTAAGTATAACATCATGTCATCTGCAAAGAGTGATAGCTTTGTTTCTTCTCTGCCTATTCTAATGCCTTCAATGTCTTTTTCTACTCATATTACTAAAGCTAACATTTCCAATATGATGTTGAATAACAGTGGTGGTAATGGACATCCTTGTTTCACCCCTGATCTTATTGGAAATGGTTCTAGCTTGTCCCCATTACATATTATGCTTGATGAAGGTTTTAGATAGATGCTATTTATTATTTTAAGGAAGACTCCATTTATACCCATGCTCTCTAGTGTTTTTAATAGGAATGGGTGTTGTATTTTGTCAAAAGCTTTTTCTGCATCTATTGAGATGATCATGTGGTTTCTGTTAGTTTTGGTGTTGATGTGATCAATTATGCTGATAGTTTTCCTTCTATTGAACCAGCCCTTCATTCTTGGTATAAATCCTAACTGGTCATAGTGTATTATTCATGTGATAAGTTACTGTAATCTATTTGCTAATATTTTGTTTAAAATTTTTGCATCTATAATCATTAGAGAAATTGGTCTATAATTTTCTTTCTCTGTTTTGACTCTTCCTGTTTTAGGTATCAGCACCATATTTGTATCATAAAAAGAATTTGGTAAGATTCCTTCTTCACCTATTTTACCAAATAGTCTATATAGTATTGGAATTAATTGTCCTTTAAATGTTTGATAGAATTCACGACTAAATCCATCTGGCCCTGGAGATTTTTTCCTAGGTAGTTCATCAATGACTTGTTCAATTTCTTTTTCTGAGATGGGGTTATTTAAATATTTTCCTTCCTCTTCTGTTAACCTGGGCAATTTATATTTTTGTAAATATATATCCATTTCACTAAGATTGTCAAATTTGTTGGCATGTAGTTGGGCAAAATAATTGCTAATTGTTGTTTTAATTTCCTCTTCTTTGGTGGTAGTTTCACCCTTTTCATTCTTGCTACATGTAATTTGGTTTTCTTCTTTCTTTTTTTAATTAGATTAACCAAAGGTTTATCTATTTTATTGTTTTTTTTTCATAAAGCCAGGTCTTAGATTTATTTATTTGTTCAATAGTTTTCTTAATTTCAATTTTATTAATTTTTCCTTTGGTTTTCAATATTTCTACTTTGGTGTTTAATTGAGGATTTTTAATATGTTTTTTCTAGTTTTTTTTTAGTTGTATGTCCAATTCATTGATCTCCTCATTTTCTATTTTATTTATGTAAGCATTTAGAGATATAAAACTTCCCCTAAGAACTGCTTTTGCTGCATCCCATAAGTTTTGGTATGTTGTCTCATTATTGTCATTCTCTTGAATGAAATTATTGATTGTTTCTATGATTTGTTGTTTGACCCAATCATTTTTTAAGATTAGATTATTTAGTTTCCAATTATTTTTTAGTCGATCTTTCCATGGCCCTTTATTACATATAATTTTTATTGCATCATGATCTGAAAAGGATGCATTTAACATTTCTGCCTTTCTGCATTGGATTGTGAGGTTTTTATGCCCTAGTAGATGGCCAATTTTTGTGTATGTGCCATGTACCACCCAGAAAAAAGTATATTCCTTTCTGTCCCCATTCAGTTTTCTCCACAGGTCTATCATACCTAACTTTTCTAATGTTCTGTTCACCTCCTTAACTTTTTTCTTGTTTATTTTGTGGTTAGGTTTATCTAGTTCAGAGAGGGGGAGGTTGAGGTCCCCCACTAGTATAGTTTTGCTGTCTATTTCTTCCTGTAACTCCCTGAACTTCTCCTCTAAGAATCTGGATGCTATACCATTTGGTGCATATATGTTTAGTAATGATATCACTTCATTGTCTATGGTGCCTTTTAGCAGGATGTAGTTTCCTTCCTTATCTCTTTTGATAAGATCTATTTTTGCTTTTGCTTTGTCTGAGATCAGGATTTCCAGTCCTGCTTTTTTTTGCTTCAGCTGAAGCACCTTGTATGTGTCACTCTTTTTCAAATGTGTTTCATGTAAACAACATATTGTAGGATTATGGCTTTTAATCCACTCTGCTATGTGCTTCCATTTTATGAGAGAGTTCATCCCATTCACATTTACAGTTATGATTACTATCTGTGTCTTTTTCTCCATCCTTTCCCCCCCCATTTATCCTTTTCTTTCTCCTTTCTCCTTTCCCCCCCTCTCTAGAGTTTTGTTTTTGACCAGCGCCTCCTTAGGTCCTATCTCCCTTCTATTATCCCTTTTACTTTTCTTCCCCTTTAACCTTACTGCTTCTTCCCTCCCTTCTATCCCCCCTGCCTTTTCTTTCCCCTTTCCCCTCCTATTACCTATAGTGCAAGTTAGATTTCTATACCTAACTGATTATGTTATTCCCTTCTTGAGCCAAATCTGATGAGAGTAAGGTTCAAACAATGCTCATCCCCCTTCCTTCTTTACCTCTGCTCTAGTAGGTTTTTGTGTCTTTTCCTGTAAGGTAATTTACCCTTACCTGCCTCCTCCTTTCTCAGTACATTTTCTTAGCTCAGACTAATCCACTTACTTGGATCCATTTAACCCACTTGATTAAAATTTGTTTTTAATCATTACATCAAAGTCAACTTATATCCACCTCCTTTATGCATACTCCTTTAACATGGTATAATAACAATACAGTTCTCAAGAGTTGCAAGTGTCATCTTCCCTTGTAGGGATGTAAACATTTTGCCCTTATTAACAACATATTATATCTTTCTGTTCCATTTACCTTTTTATGTCTCTCTTGAATCTTGTACTTGAAGATCAAATTTTTTGTGGAGCTTTGGTCCTTTTATCAGGAACATTTGGAAGTCCCCTATTTCATTGAATATCCATCTCCTTCCCTGAAAAATCATGCTCATTTTCACTGGGTAGTTAATCCTTGGCTGCTTTCTGAGCTCCTTTGCCTTATGGAATATCATGTTCCATGCCCTACAGTCTTTTAATGTAGAGGCTGCAAGGTCCTGTGTAATCCTGACTGTGGTTCCATGATATTTAAATTGTTCCTTTCTGGCTGCTTGCAGTAATTTCTCTTTAATCTGGTAATTTTGGAATTTAGCTATTATATCCCTTGGCGTTTTCAATTTGGGATCTCTCTCAGGTGGGGAGAGGTGGATTCTTTCTATAGCTATTTTACCTTCAGGTTTTAGGACTTCAGGGCACTTTTCCTTTATCATTTCCTGAAGGATATTGTCCAGGCTTTTTTTTTCATCATGACTTTCAGGTAGGCCTATAATTTTTAAATTGTCTCTCCTGGATTGATTTTCCAGGTCAGCTGTTTTACCCATGAGGTATTTTACGTTTTCATCTATTCTTTCATTTTTTTTGTTTCTGTTTGACTGATTCTTGCTCTCTCATAGAGTCATTAGTTTCCATTTGTTCAATTCTAATTTTTAACATATTGTTTTCTTCTGTTAGATTTTTTACTTTCTTCTCCAATTGGTCAATTTTATTTTTAAGGGATTTATTTTCTTTAGTGTACTTTTTTCCAGTTGGCCAATTGTGTGTTTTAGGGACTTGTTTTCTTCAGTGTACCTTTTTTCCAATTGGCCAATTGTACTTTTAAAGCCTCCTCTACCTCTCTCATTTGACTTTTAAAATCCTTCTTGAGTTCTTCTAAGAAGGCTTTTTGGGCTTCAGACCAGTTCATATTCCCTTTTGATGTTGCAGATATGGGTTTGATGACAGTGTTGTCCTCTTCAGAATTTCTGTCTTGATCTTCACTCTTCTCATAATATGAATCTATCGTGCATTCCTTTTTACTTATGGTGTTTCTTTATTCCCTGACCTTTCAAGAGATTAAGCTCTCCTGCTGGGGAGCAGAGGGCACTGACCCAAGCTTCTTGTGTTGGAAGCCTAGGTCTTGGTCACTGGCTTTGTGTGCTGGGGCCTCTTATGTTGGCAATTGGAGGCTGTAGGGTTGTGGCAGCTTATCTGGTGTTGGGCTGGAATCAACAAAGGCTGGGACTTTCAGGCAAATCTAGGGTGCCTGCTTTTACTTTCCTTTAGCTTTGTTTAGCTCCTTTTAGATAAGTGCTGCCAGGTGTTTGTCTGCGTGGGGCCCCTTGCAGTGCCTCTTATTTCTGTTGAGGCACTGGGAGACTTCTTTGCTGTAGAATGCTGAGGCACCTGGTGGTTTTCTGAACTGGTTTCCACCAGTTACCCCACCCTCACTGAGGCACTCAGAAGTACAGCTGTTGGCATTTGCCTGCTCGACCACCTGGGCTTCAGGATCTCCTCCTGGTTGGCAGTTGGAGGCTGTAGGGTTCTGACAGCTTACCTGGTGTTGGGCTGGAATCAACAAGGCTGGAACTTTCAAGCATCTCTAGGATGCTTTCTTCAGCTCCTTTCAGACAAATGCTGTCGGGTGCTTATCTGCCTGGGGTCCTTTGTAGTGCTGCTTCCATTATTTTTGCTGAGGCACTGAGAGACCCATTTGCTGTAGAATGCCGAGGCACTAGAATCTCCTCCTGGTGTGCTAAAATGGGTGTTTCCACTAGCTGGCTGGGCAACTCCTGTTTTGTACTGCTCTTCCCCCAGGGTAAGAGGGGCTTTTCCCGTTAATCCCTCTAGCTACCTGGGCTACTGCATTGCTGCACCCCATCTTTCTTCTGGTTCAACTGTTCCAGGGTTTTTTTCTGGGATGATATTTTCTGAGTTTTCAGAGGTTGATAGGGGAGGGTGAGAGCGACTACCTTTTTACCCCACCATCTTGGCTCCCAGAAGCGGAAGTCTACGATACTTTTTTCAAAAAAATTATTTCTATCCATCATATCTAAAAATAAACAAAAACAGTTTTTGAATAGGATATTAGATTTAGTTCTGTAAATATTTATTAAGCATCCCACTGTGAAGCCTCAATATGTTAAGCCCTAAAGATATCAAAAGAAAAGATTCTTTTATCCTAATAGAGATTTAAACTGTCCTCTGCTTAAAATGTTGCAGAGCTATTGAATCAAAGTGTCTTTGTTGTTGTTGTTGAGTCATTTAGTTATGTCTGCCTCTTCAAGATCCCTTGGACCATAGCAAGCCAAGCCCTTTAATTCTTCACTTTTTTGAAATTTCCTTTTTCATAGCTGAAGGTATCATTGAAATTAAAAGGGAAAAAACCTACTTTTCAAATTACTCCGGCATCAGTTACTTCTTGAACATGGAATCCAATACAAAAGTGATGATTCCTATGTAAACTTTCTCCTAAAGTATCTTTTATAGTAAACTAAATTAATATAATTGAAATTCTAATTAATCCATGCTGATCTGTACATTTAAATTTGGTGATAACTTTGTCATCCCTATATAATTAGATCTAAGCATTTCTTTTCTTTTGCCCCCCACAACTTAAGTATGTTTTACTCTTTTACATATCCCAAGAATGAATACCTCAATATCCTCAAAATTGGTTTGCCTATAGTTTATACTTTCTTTTTGTGTACTTAGTTCAGTCAACATGTTTTTGCCCCCATTTTTGTTTTCTTCAATGCCATTTCCATTTCCTATAAAATGACACTTGGGACTGCTTTTGAAGTCCAAATAAATTGGCTACACTATTTTTAATAGTGAAAGGAGAGTTTTTTTGGTAATTAAAAACACTTTGTTGACCTTTTCCAATTGTTATCTTTTTAGTGATTTTATTTTCATTCTTTATTATCCCCAGGGTGGTATTTTTTAATTGGATCTCTTTCCAAACTTTCTATAAATGAGTTTTATGTACTTTTTCTTCTTACTTTTTTGAAACCTTTTGAAAATCTTCCAACATCCTCCTCTATAAGATTTTAGAGATGAGTCTATATTTTAAATCAATGTTGTCCTTGACAGTCATTACTCTCCATTTACCTGGAAAATTAAATGTTTGCAGACTAAGGTGACTTTTAGGATCTTATAATCTTCTTGTTATGGCAATTGGTTTACAGTAATAAAAATTATGTATGAAATGATATAGTCAATGTCCTTTCTTGTAACCATTTTCTATCTTTAATAATCAAAAACGTGTTTAAATAGTTCAAGTTAGAGTTCTTTTTAACAGCATATATTTATCCTTCTCTTTTTTTCACCCTGTCTCTTTCTCAAAAGTCTGTTTTGCTTCTGACCATTGCCTCCCTTAATTTATCCTCCCTCTTATTATACCCCCCTTTTCTCAATCCCTTCTCCTTCTACTTCCCTGTTGAGTAAAATGAATTTCTACACCTAAATGTGTGTATATATTTTCTTCCCTCCTTGAACCAGTTCAGATGAGAATGAAGTTCAAGCACTGCCTCCTCCACTATCCCTACTTTTCCCTCCATTGTAAAAACTCTTCCTTCCTCACTTATTCTGTATGAGATAATTTTTCCCCAATTCTTCCTCTCCCTCCACCCTCCTCCCTGTGCATACATCTTCCTTACCCTTGCATTCTTCTCTTGATGTCATCCCAACATAATAGACTTACTGTTTTATGCCTATGTGGATTCCTTCTACGGGCCCTAATGATGATAAAAGTATTAGAGGTGGCATATATCATCTTTGCATATAGGAATATAGTTAACTTAATCTTTTTAAGTCCTTTTCAGTTTCTCACTTATGTTTACCTTTTTATGCTTTTCTTGAATCTTGTGTTTGAATGTCAAATTTTCTATTCAGTTCTGCTCTTTTTTCAGGAATATTTGAATGTCCTCTATTCTGCTAAATATCTTCTGTTTCCCTGTAGGATTATACTCAGTCATTCTGGGTAGGCTATTCTATGATCCTAACTTCTCAGGAATATCATATTTCAAGCCTTTCACTCCTTTATTGTGGTAAAAAGTGGTTAAATCATGTATTATCCTGACTATGTCTTCATGGTCTTTGAATTATTTCTTTCTGGGCCTTTGCACTATTTTCTCCTTCACTTGGGAATTCTATATTTTGATGATAATATCCCTGGGAATTTTCATTTGAGATTTCTTTCAAGAGATGATCAGTGGATTTTTTTTTCAATTTCTATTTTGCTTTCTGATTCTATGATATTGGGGCAGTTTTCCTTTATAATTTCTTGAAAAATGACATCTAAACTATTTTTTAAATCATGGCTTTCAGATAGTACAATAATTCTTAAATTATCTCTCTTTGATCTATTTTCCAGGTCATTTTTTTCAATTAAATATTTCACATTTTCTTTTCATTTTTCAGTCTTTTAATTTTGTTTATTGATTCTTTATGTCTTATGGAGTCAATCACCTCCAATTGACTAATTCTAATTTTTAAGGAGTTATTTTCTTCAATAAATTTTGTACCTCTTTTACCAAGCTGTCAATTGTTCTATTATAATTTTCTTGCAATGCCTTCATTTCTTTTCCCATTTTTTCACGTCTCCTTCTTTAACTCATCTAGGAATTCTCTTTCTACTTGTGTCTAATCTGCATTTTTCTCAGAGCCTTTGATTGTAGACATTTTCAAGCCACTGTCTTCTGAGTTTGTGTCTTGAGCTTCCCTATCACCATAGTAGATGTTTATGGTCAGGTTCTTGTTTGTTTGTTTGTTTGTTTGTTTGTTTTGCTCATTTTTTCCAGACTATTTCTTGACTTTGAATTTTATGTTAGAATTGGCTTCTGCTCACCTCTGGGAGTGAGGTTGAGGATGTTGGGCCTGAGGTTCTGTCTTTTATGAACCTATACTACTTTTACAACTCAGTGGGTGTCATTAAGTTTTTGATGCTTCCAAAGTCATGTGATCCAGGGAGTGGTATGGTTACTGTCCTCCTGGTCTTCTGTCTCCTTACACAGGTAAGACCCTGCTATCTTATGACTGTAATCATTCCTTTCAATCCTGGAACTCTGACCTGAACTGGGTAATGAACTCCAGAGCTTCTGAATGGCAATTGATCCTAGTTCCAGTACAGGGGTCTTCTGGGGCCTCTTTCCAACCAAATATTAAGTTCCCTCACTGTCCCTGGGCATTTGCTGCTTCCACTGCTGCCAGCCTAGAGCCCATAGATGGCACTACCACTTCTCATATACCACTGCTGGACAATCCCCATTCCAGTATCCACAGACCTCTCTGTTTTTCTAAGCTATTTTGGGGCTAGAAAAAATGACCTACTGTGCCTTTTTCTTGCTTTCTTTTTTCTGTGCAGAATTTGGTTTTCTATATTTCTTAAAGTTGTTATAAAGAGCGATATTGGGAGAGTTCAGAAAAAATATTTATTTCATTCTGTCATCTCAGCTTTCCCTCCCCCCCAAACTTCCTAGGGGATCTAATTGTATATAGACAAAGTATTACAGGTTTCTATGTGTCTTCTTCTCTGGGTTTTCATGCACACATGTGTGTGTTTTCTTCATGCTAAGTACCTTCTAATCATGTCCTGGAATAAAATATTCATGGTAACCAGACATGAAACATCTATGTCATTGTTTTTTTCCTTCCTTACTCCTGTACAGTATTTTCATATCAATCCTCACCCATAACCACCTTTGAATAAAAGTCATCAAGCATGAAATGACGTACGTAAACCATTTTGTGATCCTAAAAGTACTTTGTAAATATAACCTCTTATGTCAATACAATTTGAAAATCATATGATGTTTCTTTTATTTTGTTTTGCTTTTTTCTAGAAGAAACTTTAGCAACAATTATGTGTGCATACATTACAATTATCTTCATGAGTCTTTTTTTAAAATAATGATCATCCTTACTGCAGTATCAGATGGCCAAATGTTCAATGAAATGTTTCTCATTGTTAGATGCAAGACACTTCCTCATACTTCTTTATTAATTTCTCCAAGGTGAACCTGTGAGTCATGCTTCCATCTTGCTGCAGTTTCCTTCTCATTTTATTTATAACAGGAATGTCAGGTTTGATATGATTTTGCTCTTTTAATAGTATATACATGGATTTATAATTATTCAAGGATCTTACATATACAGTTATAATGGCAAAGTTAAAGTTTATAGATTAAAAAATAGATATTAGTACCCTTCTCCCTACTTTTCCACCACTCTACCACTATCATTCAAGAAACAGAAGGGGAGAAGAGAAGAGGTCTTAGGATCTACTCTTTGGGTAAACTTGAGAAAAGTTGGCATGAGCTGGAGGAAGATCCAATAAAAGAAATTGAGAAAATATGGTCAGACAGGTAGGAGGTTGATGAGGATGCAGCATTATCATTAAAACCTGGAGAGGAAAGAGAATCTAAGAGAAGATAATTCTAGATAGGATCAAATGTTTGTTAAAAGTCAAGAAGGATTAGGACTGAGAAAAGGCTATTAGATTTGGCAATTAATAGATCATCGGTAACTTGGGAGACAATCGTTTCAGTTAAATTATGAAGTAGAAAGCAAGGCAAGAGATGGTTTTGAAGAAAATGAGAGGAAAGGAAATGGAGCCTCCTAGGATAAATTATTCTCAAAGAGTTTAGAGGAATGTTCTAGGATGATATCTAGTGAGTATAGTCAAACTGAATGAGGACATTTTTTAGGAATGGGGGAAGACATGGATGTTTTGATAGGTAGCATAAAAGTAATGAGATGATAGTGAGAGATCACAGTTTAGTGAGAAAGTAGGGATGGCATGGGGGCAATATATTGGAAAATACTGAATAGAATTTGATCAATAATGCATATAGAAGTAATTCCCCTTGGCAAGAAAAGGGACTATTTAATAACAACAATAACAATAATAACAAGCTGCTGGTGGTAGAGTAGATAGAGCACTGAGCCTGAAAACAAAAAAGATCAAGTTTAATTTAGACTTCAGATACTAGCTGTGTGAGCTTAGACAACTCACTTAATAACTATTTGCCTCAGTTTCCTACATAGTAAAATGGGGAAAATAATATTTCCTAGGTTTTTTTGTGAGCAGCAAATGAGATATTTATACAAATACTTAGCACAGTACCTAGAACATAGTAGGTACTATATAAATGCACACAAAAATAATAGCCAGTAACATTTAAGTAGCACTTTAAAGTTTGCAAAATACTTTACATATGTTATTTCATTAGGTGCTATTATTACCTATATTTTAAAGATGAGGAAACTGAAGCTGAGATATACTGCCTTTTCAAGGATCACATAGTGCCTAATTGTCTGAGGGATGATTTAAACCAGATCTTCCTGTCTGCAAGTCTGACATTTTGCCAAACTATCCTGTTTGGTCTAATGAGCCTCAATGGTAGCAGCAAGTTCAATTATTCCTTCTGAAAGGCCAAAAGGAACAGATCATAATTATTCTACTTTTGAAAATACAGTTGTAAATGAATGGTTTTTTGGGAGGGTACCTGAGAGAAGTAAGTCAGACCATTGATTATTCTTTCAGAGGAAGATGGGAAGTACAGTTCAGGCACTGAAGATATGTTGGCAACTGAGGAAGTAAAAGCAGTGTCAATTAGGCATGTGGCTGGATCCAGGAAATCCAGCTATTGGGCAGGGGAGGGGTTTGAGAGAAGGCAACAAAATGGGTAAGACATAGAAAATTGGGTGTGGATAACCCCTGCCTGAATAAAAAAAAAAATATTGTGGGTTTGAAAAGAAGGAGTTGAGCTGCTCAGGTGACAAACACCATGTTCTTTTTTTTTCTATGATAATCCATCCTGCCCCACTTTTGTAAATGTAGAGGTGTGCTTTTAACATGGTTACACATACAAACTTCTTTGTAGCTCTTTCCAAGGACATAAGATTCTTCTTTACACAGTAATAAAAAGGTTTATAATCACTTAATGGACAAAGTCTTGTTGCCAAGACTTTTTTAGATTATTTTATGCCTATATACTTTGAGGTAGGAGGCTCTCAAAATTCACAGATAAGCATACAGACATACTGACACACATACTGCCACTTTTTAGTAAGGACATCTATTTAGTCTTAATAGAAACTGCATAATAAAGAGATAATGATATTTCTGTAACCATTTTTGAGATGTTTAGCATTTACACAATGCTGATTAAAATCTGTTGTAGATGATAATTATGCCAGATTTATCACTCAAACACTCAAAAATGATTTTAAAAATTCTTTAAGAGGCTTATACCAGATTTAATTTCTCAAAGGGCTCCCATTTATGGAACATCTGACTAGATTATGCCCTTTCATCATATTCTCTGTCAATGAGGAATCACTGAAAAAAACAAGTAGATTTTTCATTCTAAAAATAACTTATCTCACAGGAAGAAGAACTAAGGAAGAGTGGGGAAGCCAAATATGCACACTTGAGTGATGAACTTCATGTGTTAATCGAAGTCTTTGCTCCACCTGGGGAAGCTTATTCACGTATGAGTCATGCATTGGAAGAGATTAAAAAGTTCCTTGTTCCAGTAAGTACTTGATATGATTTTATATGCATGTTATTGTTCTTTTCCCACAATTGAATGTTATTTTGTTCTTACTCATCATTTACAAAGCAATTGCCATTGATCATCATTAGAGTCAGTATGTTTGAATGGAAAAAAACAAACAAACAAACTAGAATTGAAGTGAGAGTACTTGGCTTCAAATCCTCTCCCAGGCATTATTATGTGTGGCCTTGGGCAAACAATATAATTTTTGTAGGCTTCAGTTTCTTAATCTGCACAATTGAGGGATTTGAATTTGACTCTAAAGTATCTTTCGGTTCTAAGTCATTTATCCTTTGGTTTATGTTTATTTCTCATCTTCATATTCCTAAAAGGTTCAGGCATTTAGTAAATTATTTAAACAGATGCTTGTTGAATAAAATTAAATTGAATTCCTAGGATCATAGGTTTTGAACTAAAAAGGAAATTTAGAGATAATTGAGTCCAACCTCCTTATTTTACAGATGAGGAAATTGAGGCTTATAGGGAGTAAATGTTTTGCCCAGGATTACAGCTAGTAAGTGTCTGAGGCTGGGTTTCAACCTTTCTCCCTGATTCCACAGTAGGCTGTGTCAGATTAATTGACTTTATTTGATTACGTCAAGTATGAAAACATGTATATGTAGCAAAATGGAAGAGAGAGTAAGAGAGAATATTATCAAGTTTTGATATCCATTCTTTCGGTAATGGACTCAGCTGAACTATTTTTGGCCTTTGAAGACACATCAAAGAACATTTGCCTGAAGCAAATTTGATTGATGATATAATCCATGGAGGTCTATTGGGTGCCACGTTGGGATTCTTGTTTTTTCCACTGAATGTTGTCAAAACTCGAATGCAGTCTCGCATTGGTGGGGAATTTCAGTTTTTCCACCAAGGTTTTTGGAAAAATCTGACTAGAGCATAATGGGAAATTGACACATCTTTTCAGAGGTGTCCATCTGAATTACCATCAACCCCTCATATTCTGGGGCATAATCAATGCAACTTATGAGTTCTTGTAATAACTTTTATGAAAGATGTCATCAATAAATCCCCATAATAAGCTCAAAAAAGAAAACAAATGTATATGATGACAACGTTTTTATTAAATAGGTATATTAATAAACCAATAAGGATTTTTCAAGTTACTTATGTTCATCAGAACTGTATTGGATGTTTCAAGGGATATAATAATAATTTTTGCTCTCTAGGCCTAAGTTGTCTTATGTGAAAAATGAGACTTGATGTGTTAACACATTTGATTATCTTCATTAGCTCCATCTTTTATGTCTTTAACATCTATTACCTGGATCTAGGTAATGAACAGAAAATTGACACAATCCTTTAGATAATTGAAACACAAAGACCACAAAGTCCTTAGTTATCTCCTGTATTTAATAATGCAAATCACTATAGTGAGTAACTTAGGTTAATATGAGCAATAAACTGCATTTTTATTCATAATGATATACAATCACCTCAATTTCTTGTCACAATGTTATTGAAGAACTAGTCATTTAGAATGCTATTCTATCAGAAAAAAAAATAACATCCTGTTATTTGGATAACAAATAGGCTTATATTTCATAGATCTCATCTTATAATATTTCAACTATTTCAAATAGATCAACTATGATGTGTCATGTGCCAACCCATACACACAAGAGAAGAAGTGTTAACTTTACCATAAGTGAATATGAGAATGTTACAGAAGCCATTCATCCATTCTCTTAACTATCAAGCAGCTCAAAAGCAGCTGCTGTGCTTGTTTTGTCATAATTAATTAAGGAAACATTTGTATGCCTGGAGAGAAAAGGAGAAACTAGATCTAGAAGAAAGGGAAAAGATAGTAATTAAAAGATAATTAAATTCATGATTATTTATGGCAAGGTATTATGAAGGTTATATCAAGCAATAATTGTTCTGTACTTCTAGAGTTTATGACTGCAAATGGATACCATTGGTATACAGAAAAAAACTAAATAGGCAAACTTTGAAAAAATATTACATTATATATAAGCAACCAATTAAATAGATTTAATTGGGTAGTAAGCAAATTTGGATTTATATGTTACAACAACTTATCAGCCAATTTCTAATAGAAGAGCCACATTTCAAAAAAAAATGACAAAGGATAATAATTTGGGACTTTAAGAAGTGACTGTGCCAACTGAGGGCATGGATTGGCACAAATTTTCCAGATGGGGATAAGTCATGTCTATGAGATCAAGGACAGTTACATTATATAGGGTACCTGGATAGAAAACTTGAATGTAGGTAGATTGGTTCTGTTCCATGTGATGAAAAATCACTTTAGGATTGTAAAGAAAAGAACAAAATTCTAAGAAAAGAATAGAAATGGTGACTCTAATACTGGAGCAAAAGCATGGGAAATTGATTGCAGGAGGGACAATAAATGGATAACTTAGAGAGGAGATAGTCAAAGAGAGGTCCATTTGGACAAATTCTGTATGATATTTCCATTTTCATGGTATTCCCTTAAATAATTCTTTCCTTATCATTCCTATAAATCACTGTGAAAGGAAAAGCATTACACTAAATTTTCATAATGGGATCAAATCTTGCTTCTTTTCACACTTCCTCCCAGAATAATTATATCCAACTCTATTCCATTCAGTTATTGAAACATAATAATAATGATGATGCTTTACATTATATATTACTTATAATATATAGTATTTTATAGTTTACCAAATACTTTATGCCCATTGTCTCATTTGAGCCTCACAGAAATCATTCATCTTTCCAATCAAATTTCCTAACCAAAGCACTTATTATGGTTGAACATAGAGTAAGTGTTCAGTTATTGTCAGCAGAAAGGCTCAATGAAAGATTGAATTTTATTGTAGGGAAAGTAAATTGTATGAAGGCAGTGCCTGTTGATGCTCTCCCCTGTAAAGGGACTGGTGGGATACAGATTTCCCATTGTGTTCAACTCTTTATGTTTCTATGTCAGTGTGAAAAGAAGAGAAGAAAGAATTCCTATTGCTCTTGAATACATCATTCTTGGAGGATTTTTTTATGGTTCTTTTGACTATTTGGAGGTCCTGTATTCCTATGCATATTCTTCCAGAAGTCAGTTATAATAATGATAAAAAGTATTTGAGTTACAAAGAGCACCCACTTGAAAAGTAAAATTCAATGAAATTAATTGAATCAACTTGGGCAAGTCATTTAACCTAAGTTTGATTGGGTGACTTAGAGCTCTAGCATTCTATGAAACCATTATTCTAACTTGACCATAAAACTGCTTTCTTTTTTCCTAATGAAGGTAATACAAATATAAACATTCCTCATTTGTATTAACTAATAAATAGAAACATGCCACCCTCTAGTATAAAAAGCAGAATAAAATTCAAAAATTTGTGTTACCATTTGCATTTTATCTTATAGCAACCTGTAAGCAGGATTTTTTTCTGTTCCATTTAAAAGTCTCCCATTATATGGTGCTTATGTGCTGGACGGTAATATGTTATAAGTAATATATTCCATGTTCTTCTATTTTTTTGTAATATTTCTCTTTATATCTAGGTTATGTATCCATTTTGACCTTATCTTAGTAAATAGTGTAAGATATTGGCCTATGTCCAGGTTCTGCCATACTGTTTTCCAATTTTTCTAATAATTTTTACCAGATAATGTATTTTTATTCCAAAATCTCAAGTCTTTACATTTGTCATATACAAGGTTATTATGTTTGCTGCTATAAATTGTATGTAAACTCTATTCCATTGATCTATCTTTCTATTTCTTAGCTAGTACTGTATGGTTTTGCTAATTACTGCCTGGTAATGTAGTTTAAGACCTGGTACTGCTTAACCTCCATTCTTTCAAATGCATTTTGTTATTTTTTTCTAATTCAGAAAAATGATGTTTGATAATTTATTTGGGATGGTGTTGAATATATAAATTAGTTTGGGTATAATTTTCATTTTTATTATATTGACTCTACCTATTTGTGAATAATTAATATTCCACCAATTATTTAAATTTAATTTTATTTGTATAAAAAGTTTTTGAAAGCATGTGTTGATAAAAAATGTGTTAATTTTAAATATTGGAAAATATTTTTGTGATTAGTAAAAATGCTTTTTAAATCAAGGAGGAGACATTAAATGAGAAGTGGATAGATAGGCAGATAGTTAGATAGATAGATAGATAGATAGATAGATAGATAGATAGATAGATAGATAGGGTAGACATATATAGGAAGATGATAGAGAGATTTATGGAAATATAGATCTCTATCTATTTGTCTATAATGAAAGCATCAGTCTCAGAACAGTATTTCAATGTACTAACATGTTTAAAACCCAGTCAATTGGCTTTCTTTTCTAGTTCGACTGCACTTAATTTCCTTGAGGGCAATAATTGTATCATCCACTTCCTTTTCCTGATAAAAGCTTGCACAATGATTTACACAATAGGTATTCAATAATTGTTTGTTGAATTGAATTGAATAATACATAAATCCAATATTGTAGGTTCATTCTATGTTAGAAAATGTGATTTTTATAATAATATATAAGAAAATGTTAAAAACCACAAATTTGGATGAATAAACATAATTTTAATAGAAGTTTGATAGCTCCTATTTTAAAACTAACTACATGAATACATTTACCCTGAAATATCACATAAAATGTGTCACTGGACAATGATATGTTGTTGAAAATATGGAATGATAAGTTAGCAGTGACTTATGACACTACCAACTTTTAAAAATTAGTGAATTATTCTAGTAATTTGCTAGATGTTAGCAGAACCATAACAATTGATTTGACACTTCTTTTTGATCCAACAATGTATTCAGTGTTACAAAATACGTTACTGTGTGATCAAACAGCACAATGATAGTTAATTTGACTGTTTTGCTTAGTAATCTTTTGTTGTTGTTGATAATGATGATGCATGGCTATCATCATAGAAGGCTTTGGTACATTGATGGAATCATGATTACAAAAGTATGAAAGTTCTTTCTGATAATGCGGACATCTTCCTCTGCCCGCAGATTGTTGTCCATGTCTCTCCATAACTCTCTGAAGAGGACCTACATAATGTACTACAAAACTGCTTTTCTCTTAATATCTCAGATTTGCCTCTGACTCTAATCCTAACCCTAACCCTAAACCTCTGACTATCTATCATATATTATCTTTCCCTATGATTGGTCTGTGTCCCCATCATACTGTTTTGAAGCAGAATGTTGTACTGAAGAAAACATCACATTTTTAGTTGGAAGACCTGAGCTGTAATCCTGGCTGTGCCATTTGCTCCTGATATAACCATGAGCCAGCCACTTCACCTGTCTATCACTCATTTTCCTCATCTGTTAAATGAGGAATTTGTAATAGATGATCTCAGAGGACCTTTATGGCTCTTAGTACTAAAATCCTATATCTTTAATATCATTTCTTGAATACATGACATTGTTGATAATGTACTGCTACCTGCAGGTGTGCCCCATGTGTCTTTCTTCTGCCCTTTAGGTTACTTGTAATTTTGATGCTTCTGTGATCATAGCATTTTATGATTCAGAGCTACACAACCTCATTGTTGCTATTGATATTAAAAGAGATGGGTTTTTATGACAGCAAGCAGATTGGGATAATTGAAAGCACTAGAGTTTTCCAAATGTGATCCAGTCACATATCTTCATATTCAATTTTGGGACCAGTTTGTGGTCATCATCTGGAATATGTTATTTGTGTGAGTATACACACACACACACACACACACACATGTATACATGTATGTAGGTATATGTATATATACACATGTATGTTTGTATATGTGTGTCTATGTGTATCTATAATATGTATATGCATCCATATACATGCATACACACATATCACACATACATATACATGTGTGTATGTATATGTGTATTGTGTATGTGTGTGTATGTGTATGCTTATGTGTGTATATGTATATGTATAAACATACACCTATGAGGTGTTTCAAAAAGTTTTAGTGCAGCTTTAAGTTTTCATAGCATATATATGCTATTATATGCATATTCATACACACATACCAACATAAGAGAGACTGGATGGATCTGTGATTTCACTAGGGAACATCTGTATTTCTTGAATTGAATTTGTTCCTAAACCTATTTTCCTGATTAATAATAATATATGTTTGAATTCTGGTGGATATAAAATGTTTAAATGAGGCAACTACTCTTTGCAGTTTACAATCTAATAATAAATTCAGAAATAGTTATAATCCAAAATAAAGATTGAGACTAGACCAGTGATTTCCCTGATAATCTCAGGTGAGGCAATTCCATTTACTAGTTTAAGACATCTCCTCTTTAGCAACTTATAGTCTTAGACAGTTATCTAGAGCACTAAAAGAGTAAATGACTTATTTAGGTTACATAAGCACTATATATCAGAAGTTTTCCTGCCTTTTACTGGTTCTCTATCCACTATATCATGCTGCCTCTCGTACATACATGTACAAATTTTTGTATATATACAAATGCATTCTCATGTATGTTTCATATTTGCACACATGTATTTATACATGGCAGTATATATACTTTAATATTTCAAGTATTGGTAATTTGATTAGTAAGATAACTCCTTCCTCTGATGCAGATTTCTACCCCTCTGAATTCTATTAGATACTCATAGAAATTTGACTGTGGCTGAAACAATATGCAGCATCTTGAGATCAACCTGCTAATGAATTTCTGCATTGGTGTTTGAACAAAACATACTTTGTCAATCAGGGGATTCTATTTGAAACTTTTGTTTAATCCATGCTACAATGAGGTTTCAGAATAAAAAGGAACACATGACTGTGTGTTTATGTGTGTATGCATGCTTCTTAGTGGATATACTCAACAGGTTTCCTATAAGTCACATATTACAAGTTGGGACAATATTCACTTTTCCCTGACTTTGCTCTTCTCATGTGAGCGGTTAGACCAGGTTCTTTTACGTTAGAATATTACCTGCAAATGGGAGCTAATAAAGAATAATATCATCAGTAAGGAATTCTTGTTTGAACTCTTCATGGGATATCTTCTATGATACTAGTAATCACTTAGATTACCCCTTATTATAGGAGCAATATCTACCAATGTCTACCACGTAAGGTAGGCTAATTCTTTTCCTAAAAATCCAGGAACTCACCCTCAAGCCTTAGCTATCTAGGACATCAAATCTTGGGGACAACTTTTTTTGATTTTTAGGAAAAGAACTTCCCCAACCTTATTGCATACTTTTTCAACTTTCAAATCCATAGACCTCCTTCTCCACCCCCCACATTTAGTGTCAATTGGAAATAGTCAAATCTAAATTCACACTTCAATAGAACTGTCATCTCATCAATGTAATTATCCTCTCCAGTGTCATAGAGCAGAGCCTACTTGTACTTTCCCTTCCTGTATGTCTTTTTTATTTTAATGTTTAATTTATGGAATAAAACAAACATTTCCATAACATAGTACAATTAAAAAAATATGATTATACATGAAACTGCAAGTCTACTACACACACCTTGCTATTCCTTTCAAACATGCAACAATTATTTTTTTCTTTTTCATTTTTTCATCCTAGAGATGGCTACCATTAGACAAAAATATGTGCATATGTGTGTAGGCATACACACATACATATAAAATTATTCTATGCATACTTCTAT
This sequence comes from Vombatus ursinus, assembly GCF_900497805.2. Taxonomy (NCBI): domain Eukaryota; kingdom Metazoa; phylum Chordata; class Mammalia; order Diprotodontia; family Vombatidae; genus Vombatus; species Vombatus ursinus. The sequence continues at coordinate 8,041,944 of NW_020949613.1, read as the reverse complement.
ATCATTTCTTCATCTTGATGCAGATAGCAACTTTCTTCATATGTCCTTTATAGTTAATTTGGGTATTTAAAAATAGACAAAAAAAACTTTATTCATTCAAAGTGATTCTTAAAACAATGTTTCTGTTACTGTATAAAATGTTCTTTTGGTTATGCTCATTTCATTCTTCATTATTTCATGCAAGTCTTTCCATTTTTTTCTAAAATCATTGAGCTCATCATTTCTTATAGTGCAGTAGTATTACATCACAATCATATACCACAATTTATTCAGTAATTCCCCAATTGATGGGAATCCCTGCAATTTCCAGTTCTTCACCACCATAAAGAGAGCTTCTATAAACATTTTATAACACATAGGTTCTTTTTTTCTTTTTCCATAATCATCTTTGGAAATAGATCAAGTAGTGGTATTGCTGGGTCAAATGGTGTAGGTAGTTTAATATTTGGTAATAATTTGGGCATAATCTATGGGCATAATTCCAGATGGCTCTCCAAAATGGTTGGATCAGTTCACAGTTCCACCAACAATGAATTAGTGTAACAATTTTTCCATGTCCCCTAGAACATTTGTCACTTTTCACTTGTATAAATCTTGTCTATATCCTCTCATCAGTCTTCTACAGAAGAATCCCAACATTCTTGGGATTTTTCTGTAGATCCCTTACCATTGTGTATAAACCAATGGAGTGTACAAAATGTTCACAGATTATCCTACAGCATCTCTAGATTTCCCTTTACACCAAATCTTTGGTGGTTTGGTGAGTGGAGGAAGTGGGAGTGATATATACTGAAATTAGAATCTGGAAGACCTAATTTCAAATCCTGGCTTAGAAACATACTATCTTTGTGACCTTAGGTAAGTCATCATATTTGTATGCCTCATTTTCTTCATCTGCAAAAAGAGAGTTTTGGACTAGAAAACTTCTAAAGTCCCTTCAATCTCTAAAAACTATGGTTGTATGATCTTTTCAGAAACAAAGAGGATATAAAAACAAAAGGAATCAATAATATTTAGGAAAGGAAGAATGACTTGCACCAGTAATTTAAATATTTCAATAACTGTCATGATGCCACATTGATGCTATTGACAAAATATTACCTACAACATCGGTCTTGCATCCTCTCAGCCTTGCAGAGACAGTTCATATGTATTTAGAATACTGTTATTCTTGATTAGAAAATATAGGTTTTTCTTTTTCTTCTTCTTGTCCTTTTCCTTTACTTGTCCATTCTATAGCTAATGCCAACCAAGTCCTTCTGTAGCCCTGCATGCTAAACTGCTGCTGTTAGCCCACTGACATATAGCTGTCAGTGCCCACCTTAGGGGCAAATACTATTTGCCATCACTCATCTGCTGCTGCATATTTCACTATTTATTATTGCCTTTCTCTCAGCTGCATGTACAAAAATGAGAAACAGCATAAAGAACTATGACCAGAATATTTTCCCCACCTGGGGGGAAGTTCAGTGAGAAATTTTCATTTTATCCTTTTTATCTAGCCTTCTCTGTGGATGAGTAAGGATGATAGAATTCACAGAATGCTTAGACCTTCTTCCAGCTGGGGGAAAAAACATAAAAGCCTTACCATGGGCAAAAAGACATTCACCTCCTTTTTTCTTTCATTTGCTTACTTTTTATATGATTTCCAGTCCCGATTCTCTCTTTTCATAGCTATAGAAAATAGCGTCATACCCGCTGAAAGTTGGAAGATAGGAAAGGAGTACATCTGCTGCTGTCATAGGGTGAAGGATACTCTTTCATTGATAGACATTCAGTAGGCTTTCCTCCATTGATTTCCAACATCTCAAATGTAATACACTGAGGCTTGGCAAAGAGAGCTGATCTGATTACAGTTAACATAATATACTTAAGTGTATTATAGTTAGTTTAAAAGTCCCTCAAATCAGAGGATAGCATGCATCTAAATCAAAGATTATATATAGATCCATCCACCCTAGCGCTCTTTGTTATGGCTGAAATCTATACACCCTGGAGCTCTCTGGTATGGCTGAAAAGCAATAGAGTGTGCCGTGAATGCTTTTTAAGAATATATCTGGAGGAATAGAAACAGAACATGAAGGTATGGGTGAAAGGGCAATCAGCTATAAGTCAAGAGAGCAAGGTTCAAGTATCAGCTCTGCCACATACATATTGTGTCATAGAATCCTTTTTGTAGTTACTTTAATTTCTCAAAAGTACCATCTGTTATCATTCCTTCTTGCAAGAGGATTTTTTAGAGGAGATTGACAAATTGTGTGATCAGATTGGACTCATTCTTTCCCTAAAAGGGAAGGAAGCTATCTCTAAGGATTGATTGCCCCAGAGGATTAAGACTTGAGGATGGGTTTTTTGACTTTGGGGAAAAGAATTAGCCTAGTCTACATGACAGGGAACCTTGGTAAATATTGCTAGTACCACAAGAGGTCATCCAAATGATGACAAAAGTCCCTGAGTATAATGTCAGAGGATGGAGAGAAAAGGAATACCCTAAGTGTGAGCTATGTAGTTGAAAAAGTCTGAATAATGACTTGGATAGATCTGATAAAAGGGCAAAACAAAGATGGGAAAGAGATTTCATGGGCTTCAAGATGGTTCAGAATTGAGAGAGAATACTGGAATAAACAAGGTACATGCTTATCCATCTTCCTACCCCTGCAAGTCACTAAGAGGAGGAAAAATATGCCCATACAAAAAAGCAGACTGCAAGAAATATGGTGTCTTCAAGGGAAGTGAGTGTACTCTGAAAGTGAGATGGAAAGAATGTTCACAGGATGTAAGGGAGTTTGGTAAATATACAGCAGGTGTTCCAAATGGAGCAGTGGACAGTGATAGCAAATTATATAGGTGGAAGTGGGGAGGAGCAGAGCTAATTAGAAGTGAGCTTATGACTCAGAAGGAAGTAGCATGGGACATCCTGTTGGTATCTAAGAGAGTGATACTGATTGAATAAGACTGAACTGCTAGTAAAAAGGAAGCAAGATGTATATGATGTGTTCCACAGCTGGAAGATGTACAGAATTAATCCATCCTAGAATTCCAAATAAAATGAGAAATGAGTAGCAGTGTGTGAGTGTATGCCTCCATTGAGGTTTCTTTCTCAGCTGTGCCTGGATACTTGATAGAGGGAATTGAGCTTCTGGGCAGGGGGTCAGGAAGTAGGGAACTGTTGCCTAACTGGTTTTAGTTCTCCTATTTTCTCTGAATATCTGTAATACGGGCAGAAATTGCTTTTGCCTTTAATTTAAGCATTCCAGCCAGCTTCGGTTGCTCTTTGGAGAAAGCTCTAGGACATGAGATTCCCAGAGTGCCCTGCACCTGGACATGGGTTTGCATCAGGCAGGCATGAACAGAAAAGAGGAAGCAGCTGTGTGGAGGAAAGCCAAGAGGATGTGAACAGGGGAGAAGACACCAGCCATGTGGAGGAAGAGCAGCAGTCACAAACTGAGAAGAATAGATGGCAGCTGCCTGGAGAGAGATAACAGTCACTGGAGACAGAGCAGGCAGGCACAGATCTGGAAGAAGAAGATAGCAGCCACATGGAGCAGTGATTGTAGGAGATAATGAAAGCTGATCAGCAGGAGAACTTGTGGGTGCAAGCAACTACACTGCAATACCCACTGGGAAAACAGAAGGAGACCGTGCAGCCTGGCAGTACTGTAATGTTTCAGAGTCACAGGAAGAGACTTCAATGAGTGTCAGCTGGCATAAGATATTAGTACTCTCTAGTCCAGAAGTGTCAAACATGTGGCTCATACAACCTGAATCAGATGAAAATATAATTGGGAAACATTTGCCAAAGATAAAATAGAACATAGATAATGTTAATATGTGTTTCTTATGTCCATATGTGTGCTGCAGGGCTCCTTACATACAGTTTAGTGGACCTCATTTCTATTTGAGTTTGACACCACTCTTCTAAACTACCTTCCTGAGAATAGAGAAAGAAATTCAAAGAGGGAGATGCTCCCCTAAGCTTCTTCACTGCGGACATGCGTCTGAACTACCTATATCTTAGTATGGTGAGGGGAGCAGAATGATAAAAAGGAAATTGAATATATCTGAAGCATGGCAATCTTTTGGTGTACGAATACAACAAGACTATTCTGGGATTCATGTTCCTATTATTCATCTCCCTGTTCTACTTCAGTAAATGATGTTTGCATTTAAAATTCAACTGTTGTTGATATGGGCTGGCTTAAAGATATACTAGTAAGGACTTAAGCCATTTTCTAAAATAATTAATGATGCAAAATTTTATACAGAATCTGGAAAGTCACAAAGTTTCTCAAATTGTAGGGTCATAGATTTAATGCTGGAAAAGCTAGAATGGATGCTAGAAGCTATCTAGTCCAATCCTCATTCTACACAAGAAGAAATCATGGCACAGAAAGGTTGATAGAATTATGTTGAAAAGAGAAGTTCGAACCCAGGTAATCTGACTTCAAATACACTGTTCTATTTCCATTCTGATTTAGAATCATGTGAAAACTTGAGGAGGTCCAGTGCTATATATTTTAGACTAAGCATCAAAGTCCTCCACACTCTTCATCCTGCCCACTTTTGTACTTATATCCCACAAATAATACTGATACTATAGTCCAATTTCTCCTCACTCCTAAAACATATCTTATACATTTCTCTATCTGCACCTTTTTTTTTCAGCCAAAAACAAGGTTTACTAAAGATCTACCATATTAGCCAGAGTCTTAAGGAATCTGAGCATCTGTGAACTATTGGCTAGATTGTAAAAATTTGAGCAGTGGCTAGATTTTAGGAATCTGAGCACCTTAATAGTGACAAGATGGACCTTATATACAAAAAGACTGTGGGAGGGATCTAGGAGTGGCCAAGTAGTTTGAGTTGACTGGAGGAGGGGTCTAAAGAAGATCTGTATGGGAGTGGCCAGTAAACTGGAGCAAACAGAACTTCTGTGACCTGGTACATGGCCAAGGGAGAATGGAGCCTAGCTAGGATTAAGGGTGGGAAATGACCAGGGACCATAGGGAGGTAAAACAATGGAGGGGAGATTGGGTGGAGCCACAATGAAAGGCCAGTTGATGGGATTATGGCCTCAAGTTAATGCCAGAGATTTGGCCATGTGGGAAAGTCTAGGGTTTTTCCTTTCTGGGGTCCAAATACCAACCTCCTCATTCCCCCCTCAAACAAATGGGACACAAATTCTTTTGGAGTAAGGGGCGAAGGTCTCGGCTTCTGAAACTGCTTCCTGCTGGCAAGGGGTGTAGAGCTGTCCCTGCCTGGAGGGGGTCCCAAAGAGGAGGTTGACTGGAACCAAGTACAAGCTACTTCCAGGCAACGATGTGGGGACATTGGCTGGTACTGGCTGTTTGCTATCAACTGTAGGTGAATGGCCTGTAGTCTGGAAGACACAAATCTGACAGAAAAGACTGCAGGGCCCAGCTGTAAAGCAGGGACTAGATTTAGGGCCCAACTTTGAGAGGATAAAACATCCTTAGCTCTGTTTGGATTCAGATACTTCAGTTTTCCAACCATGTAGTATCAAATCCACCTCATAGCCAGACTCAGAAATAGCCAGGTGGGTAACATTTACTTTCAAAGGAACATAATGGGGAAACTGAGCCAGGAGGATCCCATCTTAGACTGAGGCTAAAATTGTCCTCTCAGCTTTTCCTGATGCTCACTTCCCACCAGTATCACCTTCTCTGAGTAGCTTGTGCATTTCTCTCAGATAGTGGATTATTGATTATCGATGGATTTTGACCCATCAGACAACTCAAAATAAAATCCCATTAGCTTTTACCTCAAACAGCAAGTTTTACTAATCACAGCTTAGGAAAAACTTTTCCAGGATTTACATCTCAAATTTAAATTTGTCCTGGTATAAAAAGCCAATCATTAGAGATCTCTATACACTTGTAAATTCTCAGCAATAGAAAACCCAAACAAGTTTTTGGCAAGTTTACACATTAAAACAATAACTTACAATAGCCAAATTTTCTTAGTGGTAACGAAATTATGAAAAGTTGCTTGACATAACTGGTACAGAAAGTTCACCAATTTGAAACTTGAAACAAACCCATTACCAATCAGGTGACTTCAATTTTGTTAAATGCACTTCCAAATTACTTTACACAGAGAATCAACCTCTCATCATTAACAGTTAAAACTACAAATTTAAAAGTGCATGTTTACCCAAGTTTTGGAGGCTAGCTTCATTACCTTGAGCAGAATGTGCTGAACCTGGTTGATGCTTCCAGGCAAAGGTTGCCCTAGGGCCCAAGGCCATTGTCAGGAGGGCCCTTGCTGTAGCTACTGCACCTCCCCCCTCCTTCCTTTCCCAGGTGGGAGAGGGCAAAATCAAAGATGAGGGGTAAAGGGTGAAACTCTCTTCTTCTATGAGAGGGGTTAACAGTTACCCTCTTGACTCAAGGCAAGTTTAGGTGTTTCAGAACTCCTTAATGATCAATTTCAAAACCTCCAGAATCTGCCAAGATATTTTTAACTGTTCTAATTTTCCCTGTAACCTCCATCAAGGAGGATTCAGAAGTGCAGAGGGAAGGGAATAAGTAAGCCTCAGGGAACCAAAAAGCAACTGCAGTTTTCCCCAATTCCCTTGCACCAAGGGAATTAACAGAATTCAGCATACACTTCATGATAGAGTATTGTCCTCGTCCTCTATGCTGTGTAAGGTGTATCCAGATCCGTGACCTCCAACTGACCCAGTAGACCAAGTGCCTGAGAGGGTCAGGCTGAATGTGAGACAGCCTTGTAACTATCTGCCCAAAAAGCACCCGGAGAGCAACCCTAATTGCAGAGCAAGAAAGGAGGGAGGGAAGGCTTACATGCGTTCCAGTCTCGGCTGGAGAAGAATTTGGGGTTAGGCAATTTCCCCGTCTGGGCCACCAAAATGTTGAGATTTAGAGGTTCAGAGGTGCTGGGACCCCAAAATCACAACGCGTGGGTCCTGCCCAAAAGAAATTGACCCAAGCCTTCTTCCAGCCAAAGACAAGGTTTATTAGAACATATTGGACAGACTCTTAAGGAGTCTGAACATTAGTAAGCTATTGGCTTATTGACTAGATCATAAGAATCTAAGCAGTGGCTAGATTTTAGTAATCTGAGCCTATCTGCACCTTTAATTGTGTCATTCAGTCTTCCTGGAATGTCCTCTAGGGAATATTTGCCTAATTAAGTCATTTTAATCCTTTAAGACACAGCTTAAATTCCATCTTCCCCTGAAGACTTCACTTAAACATCTCTGCAACTGGTATACCACCTGTGTAATACCACATGGTCTAGAGTGGTACTTTGAGCATGACAGGGAATCCAGAAATATTTATGAATAAATTAAATTGAATGAAAATCAATAATAGCAGTGTTGTACATTTTTTTCTAGGCTACCTATTTCCTTTTGTCGTAATAATTTGCAAGTTCATGCTATCAAACATCTCAGGATGTTAAGGTCTTATTGATACAGGATGTTGTAAATGACAAATGTTCTCAATTAATTCATTGTTAACAATCTTAACACCTATTTAAAACGTTCATTGGGTTTCTATTTATTTAAGATTCCTTAAAGCTTAAATGTGGTTTTTTTTTGTTTTCATATAGTTTTCACATTCCTCTAGAATGAGAGATCAGAAAGAAATGGAGGCATGGTTTTGGGTTTTAAGCATCATTATTTTATAGGATGACTGACAGCTGAAAGGAAAATCAGTGAAAGTCATACAGTACTAGAAACAAAGACTGCGTTAGTGTTTATTTGTCAGCAGAGTTATTTCTTCTACTTTTTTAGGTTCATCCTCTCAAAGGAGGAGAGAGCAGAGCAGGAGAGGAGAGGAAAGCAAGAAAATCCAAACATTACCTACTGTCCACATTATACATGATCAAGAAAGACTGTTTTCTCTATTTTCCGTCAAATCAAACTATTAAGGAAAACACATCCAAGTGTAACACTAAGTGTCACTATGCAGTGCTTAGTAGGCTGGCTGACATTTCTACTCACAACTAGAAAAATTCACGGTTGAAGTTTCCATTGACCCAGCCTACTGGACCTCTCAGAGGGGAGACTCTACTTTGGTCCTTTTTCCTCCTCCTTTCATTCCTTCATTTTTCTCCAGAACTAGGGACAGAGGCAAGGAAAGGATTTAGCCCAAGGGCCCTGCTGCTCCTTGTGAACTTCCTTATAATGAATCACCAATGAAAGTGAAACTGCTTTAGTTTTAGGAAATGAAAGTTTCCAAATTCTTTGCAAAGTTCTAATTTTTAAAGCTTAATAAGATTGTAGGAAAAAATTATAAATGATTGATAAAGTATGATCTCATTTATAGAGTGTTATTCTCTAACATCAGCTGGGAATTGAAGCAAAGGTCCTGAATTTAAAGTTATTTGTTTGTTTGTTTTCTAGTCAATTACTTGAACTATCAGAACTGGCCAGTCATGCACATATTCCATGAAAACAAAGACATATCTTTGGGTCAACCACTATTGTTTATGAGAAGCAAAACTAGGTCAGTTTAAACATACAACCCACACACAGCAGAGTTAAGGAATTTGTTTAAAAATTGGTGCTGGCTGCATCTTGATGAAAGGGAATGGGGTGAGGGGGTAAGTTAGGAAAAAGAGTAAGGATGGTTCAATAACCCTATTGACATTTGTTCCAAACTTCAGTCAAATGGGAATGCTCTTAAGATGGATCAGAGTATGCTATACATTTCTAGTAACTCTTATTGTCTTCCCTTCTACTCCCTACGGGTCTAGGAAAGTAAACTTCATTTCCGCTGCTGCCTTTCATGCAGACATTATTAAACCGCTTCCAGTCTCTTCCCTTCCATCTTTGTTGCTTCCAACACCTGGGAAGACAGAGTGGGCCAACTCTCTCAGCTGCCATTATCTAAGAGATGAGAGTGTTCAACTGGAGCTGTATGGGAGATGAGAGCAGCATGTTCCCCCTAATTCTTTCCATTTTTGCCCTTATTTGCAGGATTATTCCAATTCTCATTCTCTGTTTACATCACATGATAATTCTTTCATATTTTTCCATGCTAAATATGGGATAAGGGAGAGAGAGAATACCATTCCCAAAATGACCAGATGTAATTTAAAATATTTATTTTAGGGTAGTCCTTAGCCTGGATGTTACAATAGGATCATTAATTTAGAGAGGACCAACAGAAGATGCAACCCAGAATCCTCCTTTTACAGATGTGGAAAGTAAGATCCAGTGAAATTAAGCAACTTACCCAAAATCACACTTAAATGTGGAATTTGAATCCAGGGTCTCTGGCTCCAAAATCAATACACTTTTCACACTGCCTTTAGTTAGGAATACAGGCCTTACTCCCAATACTGTATCTGAAAGCTCTTTACCCTCCTTCTGGCATCAGTGTTTCTTGCAGTCTGATAGCTAGAGTTCTTGTAGAGCTTTCAGAATCACAGATCAAACAGATGTTCCCAGAGGGCTGATCAGTTTCCCTGTTAGTGCTAAGCTCTAATTGTGGCTCGTGCTATCTCAGGTCCCTTTGCTTCTTCTAACAGTTTACCTTGGGTTGCTTCTCTCTGTTCAGCTCCCAATAAACTGCTTTTGCTGGATGTTTCTAATCTGCAAGCAAAGAGTAGATGCTACTCTCTCTGCTATCACCTATATATGTTAAGTAATACCCCTGTGGTGTAACTATGTAGTTCTGCATCCCTGAAAGGGATTGTCCCTCAAAATCTTTTTTTTCCCCTGATTCCTTTGGAAATTACCTAGGAAGATAAATCTCTATGACACTACCTGCTGTTCTTATTCTAAGTTCCCTTTAAATTTCTTCTACTCACTACTGAGACAGAGTTCATTAGTCTCTGACATTGGGTTCCCTAAGTGGACTCTCACATCTTAGAATCAGTCCATCACTCTCAAGGTATCATCCAGACTTGGTTATTTGAAGGCTCGACCATCTTCAAAAATTCCCGTTCTTATATACAACCCTACGTCCCCAATATACCACTGAAGCACACGTACAAATTTAGTCCTAGGAATAGTAGTGGGTATGACATAATTCCTTAAAGTAGAAAATATTAACAAGAACCCTGAATTATATAAATATTGCCAAATATATTAGTAATGCTTACATGAAGCAATGAAGCTTTCCAAAATAGAGTCAAATCTCATTAATATGGGTTCCATAATATAAATTTGTAGTAGTTTGTAAATGGCTGGGCTGAAACTTACCTTTGTTCTAATTATAAAAAGTTTACAAAGCAAATTATTGAGATTAATATGATTGGGGTGGAAGATTTAGCAAGATTATAAATTGGATTTTAGCAAAACTAAGTCCTTGAAAATAAATCACTTACAAGAAATAAGTTAGTTAAAAACACAAATTAAACTATTAGATTATTCCTCAAGGACTCCTGCTAGGCAAATCCTTTGTTGAACAAATTCTATTAATATTATGAACTTAAAAATCATGGAAGGACTTTTAAAATAAGATAATACAAACTTTTCATTAAATCAAGGAGGAACTTTGCCATCCAGTAGTACAGGCTACTTCCTGTTTATTTTAAAGTCTATTTGTCATAGACATAGAATTTTGGAGCTAGAGTGAGATTGGCTCCATAGTCATCCAACATTGATCGTGTATTTCTTAATGAGATCAACTAAACCACCTTATCTCCATTCCAAAGGCTTAATAATGTCAATGAATAAAACCTCAGTATAGTAAATTGATACTAGTTTGGGTTTAGACTCAAGTTCTTATTTAGATTGGCTATAATTCTGTCATTGACCATTCAACTATGAATGACTTATTATTGTTACTGTTGTTGCTTTTCCTTTAAGCTAACAGGAAAATTGAAGATGGAATGCTGCTTTTTTTGCATATATAGCAAAATGCTTTTGACGTTTGTTAGTACCCTCCTTCCTTCATTGAAGAGGTGGGAGCCTATGGGCATGGAATATTGCATATGATAATTAAAAAGATGACAACTACGATGATGACGATGATGATAATGTGATGATGATGATGATAGCTAGCATTTATATAGCTACCCTTATTTGCCAGGCACTATCCTAAACATTTTACAATTATTATCTCACTTAATCTTCACAACAACCCTGGGAAGCTGGTGATATTTGTATCCCCATTTTACAGTTGAGGAAATTGAGATAAATAAAGATAAATGACTTGTATTATTAAACAGTGAATTATTTGGTTGGTTATGTCAACTGCTTTTTCCTCTTTCTTTTTAAATCTTTGTTACAAGTCATAGCACACCGAGTACAGGAAGGGAAATGGTATAATTAAAATGATCTTAATTAAAAGCAAAATACATCAATAAAGATAATATTTAGCTTAAATGTTTGGCTGGCTTATTTGTGTGCTGTCTTGTAACCACTTAAAGGCAGTGGTTTGTTTGTTTGTTTTCTCTAATCTTGAAAATAATTACTTACAATGTTGTTGTGGTTAAACTTTCCACCATGTCCTTTATTTTAATAGACCTATGATTTCTTTGGTTTGGGTTCTCTCTCTGCTGATGCAGAGTGCAACCTCTATACCTTCTTACGTTATCAGATTCTTAACCATGTTTTTTTTCTTCTTCCATAAATCCTCTATAAAAGATGTTAAATTTCTGGAATAGTTTTGTGAATAACTCAGGAGTACCATTCAATCTATTAATAGATTGCTATGTTGTTATTTTTTTGGCTATCTGTCAATAACCTCCTTTTTCCTGTCATCCATGTCCTAAAAATGTTCTTTTTGACATTTCATGCATCACTAGTAACATGGTGCGTCCTGCTGATGCCAAAATGCAACTTTGCATTCAATTTTGGGTTATTTGTAATTCTAATTCCTCTGAAATTTTGGTATTTGATGATTCTTAGTCATGCAACATATAATCAAGGGAGAAGCTAGGTGGTGGAGTGGATAGGACACTGGGCTTGGAATCAGGAAGATTCATCTTCATGAGTTCAAATCTGGCCTAGCTGTGTAACCCTGGGCAAGTTGCTTAACTTCATATGCCTCAGTTTCTCATCTGTAAAATGAGCTAGAGGAGAAAATGGCAAACCACTCTAGTATCTTTGCTTGGAACCCTCCCAAAAAATGGGGTCTTAAAACACACTAAAAGACACAACTGAGCAACAATATAACTAGGAAAGTAGTGATATTAATGAGGTAAGCTTTTGTCGCTGTGGGTAATTTGAGACTCTTGAAAATATTGAACAATTTCCCAAAAGTCATCAAGATTGCTCTACTACCATTCAATTCCAGGTCTAGTTTATCATCCATATGCAATGCCTATCCAAAGATAACATGGCTTGATGGCCTGATTTTAGGTATTGGAGCCATTATCAAATATCATTATGTTTGTTTGTTGTTTTTAACATGGATATATTGATCAATCTCTTTCATAAACCAAGAAAGTTCTATATGGTTATAAATGAAAAATATTGAAAAACTGTGTCATAAAAACTCTTCATTTTGTTTTAAAAGGCGTCATTCTTAACCCTGTTTCTCAACTCACTTGATGTCAATACTCACTCCATCATTTAGCAGGGTTCTGTTTATACTCACATTTGTCATAAACATATATGATTTTAATGTATATGAAGGAATGATCTTATTTAAATGGGACTTTTAAGGTTCAATTTTGCTCTATCAAGTTGTGTTTTTTTTAAATCAATGAATAGTAAACACAGTAGAACTATATGTTCTCTATATTTGTCATTCAAATGGGTGATGACAATGGTGTATATTATAGAAAATTGATTAAAAAAATCTGGTTCCCTTTTCATATTTTCATAAAGTGAGTCTGAATGAAGATTTTAAAATTCCCAATTTTTATGGGAATAAAAGAGTAGGTATACTGGTCAGCTTTTAACTTTCTACTGACTTAAAGCAAAGTTAAAACCACTATCTGCATGTATGATAATTTTAATTCCTTAGAAATATTTCCTTTTTTGGAAGACTTTGGAATTATTCAGCAAGTGGTTTTACCATTGAACAATTTTCCGCAAAGATTTTTGTACATATTTTGGCAACCATCCCTGATTTCAACTTATTAAGTATTATTAATACTTTGCTATGTATCATAGCAAATATAGCCTTGATCTATCCCTTCTTTTTTTCCTTTCAAGAAGAGATCATTATTAAGACTGCAATAAGAATGTTTAACATCTCACCTATGTGTCACCTTTCTTCTATCTTGTACTATAAATATTTTGGATATGATTTCATTTGGTGGCATCTCACACTAACATCTCTGAAGTCTCTTTTCTCCTTTTTTTAGTATTTTAGGAGACTATATTGCTAATAATTTTCTTTCATGTTCCATAATGTTTTAAAAATGAGCTCATAGTCAAAATAAGTTGCCAATGGCTGTGTTGCATCTCTGAGTGTCATGCAGATTAAATATTTATGATTTCAGTTGGTTTCTGGGTTTTGTTACGCCTATTCATTTTGACAACTTTTTTTACATTGAAGTAAATTTCTCTTAAATTGTTATCACCTTATGCAACTCTCTCAGACTGTAAGTTGTAGACAAAGAACAGATATGTATTGGGAGAAAAAGTCCTCAGGAGGAATCCTATACCAATGAAATTGTAGGCCTGATAAACAAACAAATGAAAATCTCTTTAGGAAATGGTAATACCCTGAATTGATGATACTGCTTTTGTCTATTTCCCAGTTTCTGGAGTTAACAGTCTCCAATTTTTTGGAGTGGTACCTCAGAGGTTTAGTTTGTATTTCACTTATTATTATTGATTTAAGAATGTTTTCATGTGGTTTTTTATATCTTTGATTTCTTCCTCTGAAAACTATCTGTTCACATCCTTTGACCATTTATCATTTGGGGAATTATTCTTGTTCTTATAAATTTGACTTAGTGATATATATATATTTAAAAGTCAGACTTTCTCAGAGAAAATCATTAGATTTTCCCCAGTTTCCACTTTTCTTATAAACAGTAGGTCAATTAGTTTATGCAGTTATTTCAACATGATATAATCTAAATTATACACATTTGACCTTGTGTGAACCTCTCTATTTCTTATTTCATTTTGAATTCAACCCCTATCCATAGAAATGACAAGAAATTTCTTATATGCTCCACTATTTTGCTTTTTTCACAGTAATTTTTGTCAAATAGTAAGTTCTTGCCACAATAGTTGGGGCCTTTGGGTTTAACAAACGTTAGTTTATTATGTTCATTTGATTTTATATAATGTGTGGCTAGCCTGTTCCATTGATCAACTACTCTATTCCTTATCTAGTATCAAATTGTTTTGATGATTATTGCTTTATAATATAATTTAATATTCATTACTGCTAGGCCCCTTTCCCTCATTCTTTCCCTTATTTTCTTTGATTCCCTAAATTTTGGAACTGGAAAAGGAATACAGTCTTGGAATTCTTTTTTTTTTCTAGCTGCTTGTAGTATTTACTCCTTGACCTGAGAGTTCTGGATTTTGACTATAATATTCCTGGAAATTATTTGGACATATTTTTAGGAAATGACTGGTGGATTGTTTCAATTTCTATTCTGCCCTCTGGTTCTAAGATATTTGGGCAGTTTTTCTTTGTTATTTCTTGAAATATGATATCTAGGCTCTTTTTGTTGTTGTTCATGGCTTTCAGACAGTACAGTGATTTTTAAATTAACTCTCTTTTATCTACTATCTATGTCACTTGTTTTTCTAATGAGATATTTCATATTTTCTTCTATGTAAAATTTATAGTCTTTTGATTTAGCTTATTGTGTCTTCATGTTTTATAGTTTCATTAGCTTCCATTTCTCCAACTCTAATTTTTAAGTATTATTTTCTTCAGTGAGGTTTTGTAGCTCTTTTACCATTTGGCCAATTCTAAATTTTAAAGAGATATTTTCTTCAATATTGTTTTGTACTTCTTTTTATCAAGCTATTAATTCTCTTAACATAAATTTCTTTCATAGTTCTCATTTATTTTCCCAATTTTTCTCTACTGATCTTATTTTTTTAATCTTTTTTCCCTCTTTTTAAAAAATTTCTTGCATTTCACACTTCTGGGAATTCTTGTTGAGCTTCTTTCCAATCTGCATTTTTCTTTGAGGCTTTCCTTATAAATAATTTCAAGTCATTGTCTTTTTCTATGTTTGTGTTTTGATCTTCCCTGTCACCATAATATCTTTTTATGGTCAAAGTCTTTCTTTGTTTATTTTTCCAATCTATTCTTAACTTTGGCGACAGGGAGGAGAAGTGTCCTGACTTTGTGTCCCCCTCTGAGTACTGCTATTTCCAGAAAGATTGTTGCCACCTTTGATCTCTTCTAAGGTCTATGCTATGTGTTTTTTTTTAAATCATCTGAAGGCTTTCTTATGGGAGCTCTGTGCTCATGTCCCCTCCAGATACAGACTCTTGAAAGCTAAAGGTGTCACTAGCCAATTACTGATGATGGCTCTTCTGGTTGACCTCCTTTCCTGTTGTCCATGGCATTCTTGCTATTTTCATGTGTTTTGGATCTGAATAAAATCAAGTATTGTCATTTTTCATTGGATCTTCTTTTGTTCTATTTTTAAGGCTTTTTTGTTTGTGTTTTTGTTGTTGTTGTTGTTGTTGTTTTTTAACTAGACTAGGTATGTGGCAGCCTTCCTCCATTCAAACTTGACTCCATTTTTTTTTCTTCCTGGTGGCTAACGTCCTGTTAATTGAGTTCTCTGAATATAACTGCACTGAATATAGATCTAAGAATCCACTGATAATTGGAAAATAATTTAGAGGTGATATATCCCAAACATTTCATTTAAAATATTCTAAATACCAGAGATATTAAATGACTGGCTTAGCATGTGGTGAAATAAGAGAACTAGGATTCATACTCAGCTTCCTTGCCTCCAAATCTACTCCAAACACACTGCTCTACCTCCTCTCCCTTGCCTTTTAGAATCCCTCATTTCCTTCAAGACACAGCTGAGATATTACCTTCCCAGTAGGATTTTCACAGTTCTAACTTAGCTTTATTACTTTCTCCTATGAAATTGGCTTCCATTTTGTCTGTATTTATGTACATGTTGTCTCCACCTTTAGAATATAAACTCCTTGAAGGCAAAGATTGCTCTGGCTTTTTCCTTGTATTTCCAGCATTTAACTCAGTGGTTGATACATTATAAGCACTTGATAAATTATTACTGATTAATTGACAGACTTTTTCACCCCAACAGCTGCCGGTGAGCATCTGCCACAAAGTCTATACATGTATAAAGCTGTTCCATTTTGTCCTAATAGAACCTGTGTTTTACTATCATAGTCTTTGAGAATCCATGGTCACATTTGTCCCATAATCAAGATATCTGAATAGGTCTTTAGTGAAGTACCATGCACTGTGTCAGCACTTTAAAAGAAGTTTCAGTTTTGTGTTTTGGTTGTTGAGAGCAAAGAAAAAAATCTCAATGGAGCTTTTATTGCTCCCTCTTCCTCTCCAGTTCAGGAATAACAACAACAAACAAACTACTGCCTTAGTCTCCAGTCAATCTGCCCTTGGGATATGTACTCAAAAGTGGCCTTCAGATCACTCATATAAGTCTGGCATAATCCACCTTTTTATTATGTGGAGAGCTGTTATTATTTTTTAATGACTTGTCTACCTCCCTTTAATACCTATCTTTTTATTCTCAATTTATCTTTATGGATGAATTCCAGAAGACTCTTGGCCCCGAAAAGGATTGCTAGCAGTTTTGAAATGCTTGAACTTCCATATCTAGATAATAGATCATGATGATTTAGCATCCCTATTTTGCTATTTTGTTGGATAGTTGAACTTTTCCACAGATTTAATTCCATAATATTTACAACCATGTCAAAATATGAGTGTAAAGTCTAAAGTCTAGCTATATGAGTCTAGCATGTTTTTATGCTATTTTACAATTTAAAAGTTCTTTCCTCTCAACAATTTTGTGAAGTAGGTGGTACAAGCATCACTATTCCTATTTAACATATGGGAAAACTGAGGCTGAAAAATTAACTAATTTAGCTAAATTCCCAGAGCTAGTAAATGGAAATGGTCACATTCAAACTCATTTCTTCTGCCTCCAACTCCAGTGTTCTCAGGTGCTAGTCCCTTCTTGGCCACCTAAAGATCTGTCTTCATTTATATCCTGACTATATTTTGGTACTTAATTATCTTTAGTTTAGCACTTCATCATATTTTATTTTGCATAATTCAGTAATTCTTTTGCTTTTGTTAAGTTTTTGTTTTTGCTTTTGATCCCCCTCCCCCATACTCAGGATTCAAATACAGAAGAAAAGCATAATAAAGATATGAGTTGAAAGGCATACATGAAATCTTTATGATTGATAATTCAAAGTAAAGGAGGTAGCATAATATAGTAGAAAAGACCTTGACTAAGGAATCAGAGATTATACATTAAATTATTACCTCTGATGTTTACCACTTGAGTGGCGGTGAACAAGTCAGTAAACATTTGATAAAATAAAGGGGTTGGACTATATGGTCACTGAGGTTTGCTCCAAATCTCAACAAATTATTCTATGGTCTTACAGCCCAATGTGGGTTATAATTCCATCCTTAATATAGAAGAACAAGATCTTGGGCATGATTTGTAATTGGTTTCTTCCTGTGCAAACTGAAACCTATTTATTTTTCTCTTTTTTGGTTGACAATAATGGAAAAAAAAACATTTTCCTTATAGCATCTTGAAAGTCAATGATAATTTAAATATTCAACAATGTTATGAAAAATCCATTCTTTTCTGATGAGACTAATTTTAAATGGGAAACTACAAGTTGGAACTGTGCTAATGGAACAAATCTATGATTTTATGGAAGGTATTATTCACAAGTCATATAGTCAATAGTCAACAAACATTTGTTAAGCACCTACTGTGTGCCAGTCACTGTGCTAATCATTGGAGATACTGAGAAAACAAAAGATAACCCCAGCCTTCAGGGAGCTCACAGTGCAATGGAGAAGTTAATACTCTCTTCCTATCCCGAGAGTAAAGCAGCTAGTTGGTGCAGTGGATAGAGTGCTAGGCCTGTAGTCAGGAAGACTAGAGTTAAACAGATTCAGACATTTACTAGCTATGTAACACTAGGCAAGTCACTTAATCCTGTTTGCCTCAGTTTCTTCATCTGTAAAATGAGCTGGAGAAGGAGATGGCAAACCACTCCAGTATCTTTGCCAAGAAAACTGCAAATGGAGTCACAAAGAGTCAGACATGACTGAAGAATGATTGAAAGCAGAAGCATCCCAAAATTGTTTATTTAAACTATAGCAACTAGAGGAACAGCAAGGTGCTCATCAACAATCATTGTGGTCTGGCCCTCCCCCATTACTTTGATGTACTCTTGTCTTTACATTTTGATTAGAAGGGAATTTCCTCTCTCATTACCCCAAATTAGCCTCCTGGAGGAAATCTAAATGCTTTGATAAGTCCTATCAATTCACTAGAATATGTGGGGTTGCCTGTCTAGCAATGTGGTTTGCTTCTCTTCCCAGTGGAGGTTTTCTAAATCTAGAGAACTATTTAGGTTTGGGGGTTGGAAGATGGGACTCACCAGGAGGGAAGGAATTTCATTGATGATTTGTTTTTGGTCTGGACTTACCTATGACTTCTTTATAAGGGACTCTAGGTGAGGAAACTCACTTTACCAGTGTAGATCTGCAAATCCTATGCAATTTATTGTCTATGGAAGCCTGAATAGGTGTGATGATTGAGTCTGAAAGAAAGTGGAGTGACTGGGAGTAAAGATTTACTAGTGAGGACTGAGAACAAATTAAGTAAGAATGAGGGAGCAAAAGGTAAAAAAAAAAAAAACATGCACATTGAAAGGATTGGGAATGTCTGGCATATTGCAGACAACCTTGTAAAAAATAGGGTTGGGTTTTATTGACCTAATTCTCTATCCTGATTTTTGTTTGTTTCTATTGTTCTTAGGCAGATTGCCCATCATTTCAATAGTGTGATGGCAGGAGGTACTATAGCCTTTCTTTCCCTGCTGTTGGCCCTTTAGAACTCTTTCTAAAACAAATTGTAATGTCATTCATGGTGTGCTTTTTACATGCAAGTTATTGCACCATATGCTCCTTGCATATTGGCATTCGTTTCCTCATTTTGTTTCTGTGACTCGAGATCAAGTGTGGCATTCAAATGAATGACAGGCCCCTCATTCCTTCTGTAAAAATGAGACAAGAATGAAGAAGAAAAATGAAATAAATTCAAAGTTCATTTCTTTAATATCTCTGTCTCTCTATTTCTCTGTCTCTGTCTCTCTGTCTCTGCCTCTCTGTGTCTCTCTGTCACTCTGCCTCTGTCTTTCTCTGACTGACTCTGCCTCTCTCTGTCTCTGTGTCTGTCTGTCTCTCTCTCTCTCTTTCTCTCTCTCTCTCTCTCTCTCTCTCTCTCTCTCTCTCTCACTAAAGGCAGCGAACTCTGGCACTTTCAAGCTTAGTACTCATCTATTCCACCTGCCTATTGTCTGATGTTAGAGATGTTAGAGATGAAGAGACTGAAACTCAGGAAGATTAAGGAACATCCCCAGGTTATTTTGTTGCAGTCAGAAACTAGCCTAAGAAGTGGTCCTCTGCTACAGTGGTGTCAAATTTAAATAGAAATGGCATGCCCTAAACCACACATAAGGTGTCCTATGAGCAGCATATTGACTTAGAAAACCATGCATTTATATATTTCTTTTTTTGTTAATTTACTTATTTTGTTAAATATTTCCTAATTACATTTTAATCTGGTTCAGGCTGCACTTTGAAGTGTTGTCTGCTGGCTCTGTGTTTGATCTCTCTATTCTACTCTACTTATTTGTTTCCTCTTGTTCTACTTGTTTTACAAGTGGGTAAGCTGTAACACTTTTTTTTTTTTTAGAATATGGACATTGATTAATTTGCATCAGTAACATAATCACAAAACACACTAATTTGATATTATAAGTTTTGCAGTGTATTTCCTTTATAACAATCTTATGAGACAGGCAGTGTATTTTTATGCATACTTTAGAGATGAGGGAACTGAGGCGCTGAGAGGAAAAATGATTACCCATGATCATGTGCCACTTTACTAAGTGGATAAAATGCAACTTGAGCCCACCTCCTATATCTAGGTTCATCCCTATATCCTTTATATAATACTATATTTTCATACTTTATAGTGGTAACATTTCAAACAATCCAGGAATGAAATAGTATAGGCAGAAATGGGCATTTAAATAATCTATTCATTGTGTTCACACACACACACACACACACACACACACACACACACAAAAGCTAAGGAGTAACTATGATTAACTTTTTATACTGACATCATCATTTGCTTTCAGTTTTGACCCATCATGAAGCTAGATGCTGAGAGCATGATTTAATTCTGGCTGATAAAATTTAGCATGAGAGGCAGCAGTGATGGACTGGGTTTCATAAAGACCAGGGTTCAAATCCCATATCTGACAATTACTGAATGTGTGACCTAGGCAAGTTACTGTGATTTCAGTAACTCCCCAGTTCCTACCTTAAGTCAACCAGTTGTTTACTAAGCAACTGCTCTTTGCCAGACGACTTCCCTTTCCTCAAGCTTACAAATTCAATCAAAGATAATGATATATAAACATCGCTTTTTGGCTATTAAAACCTGTCATAATCTGACTCCAATCTACCTTTCTACACTTATTACACTTTATATTTGAATTTGACCTTCCAGTTCAAGTAACCTGTTTGCTCGTCACTCAACGTGGCATTCTATCTAGCATCTCTTCCTTTGCTTTTATTAGTGTTATTTCTTTGTTGTTGTTGTTGATGTTGTTTTTTCTTGTTGCAAGCACTCAAGCACAATGAATAAAGCCTGGCCTTCCTCTGTTACTTTAAGTTACTCTAGTCATTCTGTTTTGATTAGAAGGGAGTTTCCTCTATCTTTCCTCCATTGCATGTGTGTATAATACATGTACACATATGTATATGTGTATACATATAAATGTGTTCATGTGTATATATAATCCCTACAGATATACCTGGAACTAGGAAGGAAGCAACAAAACTTCTAGTTGGACTCTGTGCCTTCAACTTGCATGAGGTTGTGGTAACTACGTATGGATTTGAGAACTCACCTTACCCCAGTACACAGCCTCCATTCTCTTTCAGTCTGTTTGTACTGAAGTGCTCAATTAAGTACACTGCTGTCAGATGCCACTCCCAGTATCCACAGTGTTCTTTTTTTATCTTCCAATGGGCTAGAAAAAATTACTTGTCATTTTTTTTCTTGTATTTTCCTATCAGAATTCAGTCTGGTGTATTTTGTAGATCTCTTCAAAGAACTATTCTTTCCTTTATTTCATCTTCCTTCCTTCTTCTCTTTTTCTTTCATTCTTTCTTCTTTACTTCCTGCTTTCCTTCATTTCTTTTCTTCCTTCTATTTTGTCACTTTCTTTCTCTTTTTCTCTTCTGACTTACTCATATTGTTGTTAGTACTTCCTCTCTCCTAAAAACAGCTGTTGATATTTGAATTTACTTTTCTATTTAGAATTTTTGCCAATATATGTAAAGTTCTTGAGAGTAGAGACTTTTTTTTCTTTCTTTTCTTTCTTTTTTATATCATAATCCCTAGCACAGCACCTGACACTTTGAAAGCTTTTAATAAATACATATTGAATTAAATTGAAATTATATAAGTATTTTAAAATCTTTTAGTGGAGGGAATTTTTACAACAAAAATTCACCACAAAACCAGAGGCACAGGTCCTCTTAAGTCCCTTCAAGGAGCTAGTGTAACTTCTGAAATCAAAGAATTTCACTGTGGTTCAATTTATTAACAGACCATCTCTGGGTCCCATTAATTTTTTTAAGCAGTGCCATTATTGTGAATCATCACAAGGGGTCCCAGCCTATAAAATTTAGTCCTTACAGATTTTATATTCAAAGACTCTAAAGACCTGTGTCTCATGGTGGCTAGGACACAGCTCTGGACATTAGGACAGTTATCTCAGATTCAAGTATCCCCAGATAAAATATTTATTGTAATAGAGGCCATTCCATGTAGCATGTGTGAGGATAGACCTATTCTCTGGTGAATTATAATCAAAAATCAGGTGAATTATAATCAAAATCATGACAATGATGCTGATGTAGAAGTGTTGCAGCAAAGTTGTAGAATGTTGCTGATTGATATTGGTAAAGAGATTTTCCTCACAGAGGAGCTCCCTACAGGAATGAAACCAAAGATCCAGAACAAAAGATATAGAGGTTATCTTTAGAATGTGCTACCTCTTTCAACATTAACATAATTTAAATGTCTATGTTTATGTAATAGAGATAGATAAATAGATGTCTCTGTAATAGACATATTGTGTTTATTGTAATTAAAGAAAAAAGTTATTGTCCACCATGTTGAACAATAATTACAGAATCCATTGATAAAGGCCTTTTTTAACATTGTTATTAGAAAGGCTAATCATCAATTTCCCTAATAGATTAACTGATGATTAAAGTTGTTAGCTCTCCAAAGTGTCGACCAAGACAGAATCCAGATGTGAAATTCTCAAATATAGGTCTGGGAAATTCAATCACATTTTCATTTATTTTAGACATTAATGACTTTGCTATTGACAAACCATCTTAAATTAAATGATTAGTCTTTTCGGTAGATTTATCAACAAAATCCTAAATTAAAAACTTTGTATTTGTGTTCTCCTACAGCAGATTTTAGATAGTATTCTAGCATTCTACCATTGTACTGAGGCTTAGGCAGCAACAAGATACAGGAACCTAAGAAATACAAGGATTGGGAGTCTGATTGGTCAGATGACTAGACCAAAGAGATAGCAAGGTCCTTTGATGGCCAAAGATCATGACCAAGAGCTCAGATAATAGAGAAAGGACACATCGACACCAAAAGTTGAGGGAAGCAAATAGATCCAAGATATCCAGGGGATAGCATAGGCAAGGAAGAACAGATAGGTTCAGGAAGGTAGACATAGTCAATGTCAGTTCAAATAGGGATCAGGAATCTTGGCTAGTAGTCTGAAGATGTAGAAACAGAGAAAGTCTGAGTAGCACAAACAGGAGACTGATAACAAAAATGATCTTGACGTTTTGCTAGTGTCTCTTAAGGTCACTTATCCTTTGAGAATGTGTGAGTTTAAGCTCATAGGTGTGAGCAAATATGTACACCTGAGCGCAGGAACAGAGTGTAAGGCTGAGGTCCTGTCATAAAATACTAATTTTAAATATTTTGCTTCAGGGCTAAAAGGGAATTTTATTACCCCCAAAAATGAAAAAACCCTTGGATACATTTTACAGGTTTATATGTAAAGTGCATAATATTACTGCTTCAGAATTTAAAGATTTTAAAATACTGTACTTATTAGTATGCTTCTTACTATGGCTACAATTGAATATAGAAGCACTGTATCTTGTGATACATCTCCTGTCTTGCTTTATTTTTCCCTCACTGTAACTATAAAAACACACTGTATTTTTTCTTGCACTAAAAATGAAAGCTTGAAAAAAGCCCAACTAGTTTTCTATTACTTTTTATATTGTCTTCTTTGTCTGATTTTATGATTAAGAATAGTAGACATACCTAGGAACCTCATGGCAGAAACTCATGAAACCCTTAATGGACTTTCCTATTAACTTTTCCAATTTCACTACAGAAATTGTTTCTATCAATATTTTAATTTCATGTGAGCTGAATGGAAGGAAGTAAAGAGATTTCAGCAGATGGCTGCCACAAACTACAGACTGCATTTCAGAATTAGTCTACAAAACTCGGAAGCTTGGCACAGTGTGGCGGAACATTTTACTGCCTGTTAATGCCAAAAGAAATCTGGCTTAAATGTGTGTGTTTTCCCAGTTTAATTTATTTCCAGTATTTATTAAGGACCACCAGACTTGATTTACTTATGTTTGGTTTTTCCATAAATTCATATTTATGAAGTTTATGGATCACTAAGTCATTGTTTCCATTCAACATTAAATGACATTTCGTAACATATAATATAAAATATGTAAGGAAATGATCAAAAGTTTTAAAATATACAGTGTTTATTTTAAAGTATTTTTCAGTAGATGTTCCATGAATGTAGGTGATGACAAATAGTAAAGTACAAACAAATTGTGATAACATGCCACATTATATGCCATGTCTTTATTGTTTTAATTGAAACAGCATGTTATCTTCTGAAGCTATATTGGGTACCCTACCTGCATAGCTTTCAATAACTGAGAGGTGCTGGGGTTCCTCTAAGTAATCCATCTTTCACAGCTTTGAAATAAGTAAAAAAGAGACTCCATATATTACTTATCATTGCTACTTACTCAAATTAACATCAAGCACTGATATAGTAGTAATCTACTACTATCACTAATGAGAATAGAATGCTGTAGAAATCTTGGCAGATCTGATCCATTTTATATCTATTTGTCATCTTTCAGTTTAATCAATAAATGTTAGGGGTATATTCTAAGAGGTATTGATTTATCCTTTACTGGAGGGTCTTTAAGCAGAAGTTTAATGACTACTTATCTGATGGTAAGGAAGATTATTGGAGAGGGAATTCTGTGTGGTGCAGAGGAAAAGGTAGAGTCATGGACTTGGATTTCTGGCTAGGCTACTTACAATCTGTATCATTTCAAATGAGTCACTTAGTCTCTCTAAGCCTCAGTTTCTTCAACTATAAAATGAGGAGTTAGGACTAGATCATCTCTAAGAAAGCTTCCACTCTAGATCTATTATCTTATGTATAGGTTGAACAAAATGATCTGAGACAATGAGATTCCATGATTCTGCCCAGAAACTTAGGCATTTTAAGGATGAGGTCCCCTAAACATAACTGTAAGTATGTGCTCATTAATTGTTATGGTCAAAGTGTAAATGATGCTAATAACTAAATTGATGTACCAGTGCTGTTCACCTTTCTATTGTGAAGGATAATCAGATTAGCTTTCATAAGTATCTGTTCTCTAACAACATAACTATAAATAAAAAAGTAAAATTTAAAATAGAAAATATTGACAAATTCAAATATCCTCACATGGAAATTCAAGTATGTTATAATTTATCTGCTTTAATATCACTAATGGAGAAAACATTTTATTAAAATTAATTAGTCTCTCTACAACTCAATGCATTATTTTGGGAAGGGGAAAAATTCAGAAGTAGTAAAAAAAATCCTTATTCTCAGGGCACTTACAATCTACAGGAGGAGAAGTATATACTCAATTTTTTGAATAATAATGACAGCCTGATTGAAAATCAATATGATTGACATAGACAACTAGTATCATGAGGAAAATAGCAATGTGCCTTCTGTTCATGGAAGATATGAATTTTGAGCTGAACATTTAAAAATGGGAAGAAATTTGGTAAGTGGGAAGAATGGCAGAATTATTCAAGGCAAAATAGACTAACTTGGATGTATCATAACATTTGCTTAGGTATATTGTTGGAAATGGTTTTATTAGGGTAGGTTAAGAGTTTAGACTATTTAGTGAAGGACCTAAAATCTTAGCCTGAAAAAAAGTTTAGATTTTATACTGTAGATAATGACGGGACTTAGAGTTTGGAACTAACAAAGCAACATTTTTTTTTAATTTTTCAATTTTGTTTCCTCGCTGCAGAAAATGTTGGTAATTAAGTCTATGGGGTTGATGAATTTGCTTATGTCCTTATGAATATAAAATTAATGAAATTAGAGAGAAAGGGGCCAATATTAAGGAGGAAATTCAAAGTAATGAAAATAGAATGATTAACTTGTTTGCATGCTTCTTTCCCCTCTTAGGGCATCATTTTATTTTTTTCTGTAGGAATAGTCAACATTGAAATGTTTGCAAGTGATTGGATATTCTTTTACTCTTATCCATTTACTATATGTAGACATAACCATCAAAATGCCTACCACACACACAACACCATTTTAATTCCAGATGTGAAATTACTATTGATATTAATAAAGGTCATAATAGAGCTCAATAGAACACAAAAGTACATAGAAATGAGACAAGCTATTGCACCTCAATCTTCTATACTTTATAATATACATCAACTAGCTTGCTATATCTGTGTCTGATATTTTCATGGGGAAGATATGATGATGGAGCAATCAGTACTTAACCAAATGGGGGGAAGAATATTATATAATGTAATAGAGGATTGGCCTTGGACTCAGGGAGACTGGCATTCACATCCTTTCTATGATATAAACTAACTATGAGCAAAAGTATAAGATTATAAATTAAGACAAGTTGCTTTTCTGGAAGGGTGTTGCTTGATTATTCAGTCATTCAGCAAACATTTATTAAATTCCTTCTATGTGCCATCTCCTAGGACAGCTAGGTGGCACAATGAATACAGTGTCAGATCTGGAGTCAGGAAGACCTGAGCTCAAATCTGGCCTCAAACACCTACTAGCTGTGTGACCCTGGGCAAGTCACTTAACCCTGCTTGCCTCAGTTTTCTCATCTCTAACTATAATATATATTTGGAATACAAAGACAAAAATGAAATATGCCTCACATTCATTGAGCTTAGTTTTTATTGGGGTAGGTGGGTAACAAATGCCACATCTAGATGAAACCATAGGTTCAGGCTATCCTGACCCCAACCCCACAAAAGTACACTTCTACTTATTTTTATGTTTTAATTTTTCATGCATTTGAAATGTTCTATGTACTGTTTTATTTATCTATTTATGGGTTATACCCCAGTGCAGCACAATGTATCAAGAGCTGGCCTCAACGATAGATAGACTTGGTTTGAAGTCCTACCTCTGACTCGTAATGGCTACATAACCCTGAGCAAGCCCTGTAAACACTCAGGACCCAAGGCAATTCTCTTAAGATTATAAATTGCAAATCATATTAGTATTTGCATTAATAGAAACAGTTTCTCACTGGAAGTTTTCTATACTAATGGAAAAATTGGTCCCATATCTACCCATGCATCCCCCCCCAAAATTAAAAAAAAATAATAAAATCTACTATTCATGCCATAAACCCAGATTCTAATCTTGATTTATATCTTTCCTACTTCCTTGCTTAGTTCTGTGCTTAGTGTAAGTAGTTAATAAATATCTATGGAATGGAGTTGATTATGTCTTTGTATGATAGGATGGTGCAGAATGTATAGAGAGCTGTCCTTGTAGCCAGGAAGAACTAAAGTATACACTGTGACACATAGAGACTGTGTGATCCTGGGAGAGTCACTTAGCCCTTTTGAGGTCTATTCAATTCTCTAAGATTACAAGATGCAAGGAAAGTGCTAACCTACATTGGGAAAGGAGTTTTATCATCTGGGGCTTCCTATACCAATGAAACCATAGATTCAGTCTCTATCTATCTATCTATCTATCTATCTATCTATCTATCTATCTATCT